>NC_041386.1:357684169-357685526 GCF_002162155.2 Triticum dicoccoides | reverse complement strand
ATATAGGAGGAAGAAGTACATCGATGGATCTCTGGGCTGTCCACAAGGCAGGGGGCGCGCCCAGGGGGTGGGCGCGCCCCCACCCTCGTGGGCAGCCCAGGACTCTCCTGGTCCATCTTCGATACCCCGTGGGCTTCTTCTGGTCCAAAAATAAGTTCTGTGAAGTTTCAGGTCAATTGGACTCCGTTTGATTTTCCTTTTCTGCATACTCTAAAACAAGGAAAAAAAACAGAAACTGGCACTAGGCTCTAGGTTAATAGGTTAGTCCCAAAAATCATATAAAATAGCATATAAATGCATACAAAACATCCAAGGTTGATAATATAATAGCATGGAACAATCAAAAATTATAGATACGTTGGAGACGTATCAATGGGTACTTGGTATGTCTTGACTTGGCATAGATCTCCCCGGCAACGGTGCCAAAAATCCTTCTTGCTACCTCTTGAGCACTGCGTTGGTTTTCCCTTGAAGAGAAAAGGGTGGTGCAGTAAAGCAGCATAAGTATTTCCCTCAGTTTTTGAGAACCAAGGTATCAATCCAGTAGGAGACCACGCGCGAGTCACCTCGTACCTACACAAACAAATAAGAACCTCGCAACCAACGCGATAAAGGGGTTGTCAATCCCTTCACGGCCACTTGCAAGAGTGAGATCTGATAGAGATGATAATAATAAGATAAATATTTTTGGTATTTTTATGATATAGATTGAAAGTAAAAGATAGCAAAATAAAGTAGATTGGAAACTTGTATGATGGAAAATAGACCCGGGGGCCATAGGTTTCACTAGTGGCTTCTCTGAAGATAGCATAAGTATTACGGTGGGTAAACAAATTACTGTCGAGCAATTGATAGAAAAGCGAATAATTATGAGAATATATAGGTATGATCATGTATATAGGCATCACGTCCGAGACAAGTAGACCGACTCCTGCCTGCATCTACTACTATTACTCCACACATCGTCCGCTATCCAGCATGCATCTAGAGTATTAAGTTCATAAGAACAGAGTAACGCCTTAAGCAAGATGACATGATGTGATGCCCGGATAATTAAGCTACAGTGATCCCACGCTAATGGTGCCACGTCACCACGGTTACTGCTGCTAATCTATCGTTAGATCAAAACCGGTCCAAAATTCAAATTCAAAGTTTGGTAAATAATAAAAGTTTTTAAACATTAAAATAAAAATGTTCGGTTTGTACTAAATATTACATAGATAAATATGGTGTAGAAAACACATTTTTATAAAAGGCCTAAATAATTTAAAATGATTTAAAACAGAAAATAAAATAAAGAAAAGAAAAAGGAAATACAAAACTAGAAAAAACAAAACTAGCAAAAAAAGGAAAAGGA
>NC_041386.1:357676586-357683916 GCF_002162155.2 Triticum dicoccoides | reverse complement strand
CAATCGGGATCGGGCCCGACGCCGGCGTCGCCCCTCCCGGACTCCTCCGTGCCCCGCCGCCACATCGATGCCGCCGCCACCGGAGCGCCCTTCCTGCCGTTCGCCAGGTCGCCCGCCACCTCGTCGGTGCTGCCTCCCCGCCAAACTACGTCGTCCTCATCCCCCTCCTCAAGCTCGGGCCCGCTGCCAGTTTCCCCACGAACGCCGGTGAGGCTCCGGCCTCCCTCCCTCTCTCCCGTCGTTCTGCATCGCCTGCGTGCGCCCTGGCCGCGCGCCCGCGTCGGCCTAGCATCGTCTTGCTCTCCACCGCACGCACCGGTCGCGTCCCGTGCCATCGCGCGCGCTCGCGCTGGCCGCGCGCCACCCCCTGCTCGCCGCGCCCATCGTGTTTTCGCGCGCGCCACCTGCAAGTCATGGCCTCGCCCCTGCTAGCCCCGCTGTCGCGTTCTATTGTTGCGGCAGCTGCGTGTCGATTGGTGCTGCGGCAGCTGAACGCGTCTCGCCCGCCGCCCCGCATGCCTCCGTTCGCCGACTGCGCCGCGCGTCCACCCTTCCCCGCCCAGCGCTACTCACCAGAGCTCCCCGCCGCTTGCCCCTGCGACCTTCTCCTCGCGCCCGCGTCACCACCCGACGCCGCGGCCAACAGGCGTCGTGGCCGTTGTCCCGCCACCGTTGGCCTGGGCAAGCGCCCAAGAGGGCTGGCGCCTGCGCGCCCGAGACCTGTGCCCATTTGCCCGCTATGGCCTTTGGCCCCCTAACAAAGGGGCCGCAGCCCCAGAACGTTTAATAAAAAAAGGATAATAAAAATAAATAAATAAATAACATTAGATATTAATTAATCAATTAGTTAACTAAATAATTAACTTAATTAACTCTGCTTAAACCAAGTAATTAGATAATTAACCTAATTAACTCTGTCTAATTAAACTGCTAACTAAACAGTCTATGACCAGTGGGACCCACACGTCAGCGACCCAGTCAATGCCTCTGTTGACTGCTGATGTCATGCTGACGTCATGATGATGTCAGCATGCAGTGTTCTGGATAATGTTGGATTAAATAAATAGATATATTCTAAAAATGATTTAAAACTTTAGAAAATCATATAAAATAAACCATAGCTCAGATAAAAATATTTTGTACATGAAAGTTGCTCAAAACGACAAGACGAATCCGAATACGCAGCCCATTCGTCTGGCATGCATCCCTAGCATAGCAAACACACAACTTTCCCCCTCCGGTTCATCTGTCCGAAAACGCGAAACACCAGGGATATTTTCCCGGATGTTTCCGCCCTTCACCGGTACCACCTCTTACCGTGTTAGGGCACCCCTAGCACCGCTACTTGTCATGTCATGCATCGCTATGCATCTGTTTGCTTAATATTTATTATTTCTTCCCCCCTCTTCTCTCACTAGACACCGAGACCGATGCCGCTGCTACCCAGTACGACTATGGTGTTGACGACCCCTCTCTCTTGCCAAAGCAACCAGGCAAGCCCCCCTTGATCACCAGATATCGCCTACTCTCCTCTATACTGCTTGCATTAGAGTAGTGTAGCATGTTACTGCTTTCCATTAATCTTATCCTGATGCATAGCCTGTCATTGTTGCTACAACTGTTGATACCTTACCTGCAATCCTAAATGCTTAGTATAGGATGCTAGTGTTCCATAAGTGGCCCTACACCCTTGTCCGTCTGCCATGCTATACTACTGGGCCGTGATCACTTCGGGAGGTGATCACGAGCATATGTTATACACCTTATACTGTTACATTACTTATGATACTGTTCGGAGATGGGGGCTGAAGGGGAAGGTGTCTCCATCCCGGTAGAGGTGGGCCTGGGTTCCCGACGGCCGCCGACTGTTACTTTGTGGCGGAGCGACAGGGCAGGTTGAGACCACCTAGGAGAGAGGTGGGCCTGGCCCTAGTCGGCATTCGCGGATACTTAACACGCTTAACAAGATCTTGGTATTTGATCTGAGTCTGGCCACTTGCCTATACGCACTAACCATCTACGCGGGGACAGTTATGGGCACTCGACGTCGTGGTATCAGCCGAAGCCTTCGTGACGTCAGCGACTAAGCAGCGCGCGTTGGGTTGGACCGCATAACGCAACTTCCTTCGTAATGGAGGTTGCTAGGTCTGCTCACCGGCCGCGTACGCAACGTGCAGGTTTGCAATGGGCGATGGGCCCAGACCCTTGCGCCATAGGACTTAGACCAGCGTGCTGACCTCTCTGTTGTGCCTAGGTAGGGCTATGACGTGTTGATCTTCCGAGGCCGGGCATGACCCAGGAAAGTGTGTCCGGCCAAATGGGATCGAGCGTGTTGGGTTATGTGGTGCACCCCTGCAGGCAATTTGATCTATTCGAATAGCCGTGTCCCTCGGTAAAAGGACGACCCAGAGTTGTACCTTGACCTTATGACAACTAGAACCGGATACTTAATAAAACACACCCTTCCAAGTGCCAGATACAACTGGTGGTCGCTCTCTCACAGGGCAACAAGGGGAGGATCATCGGTTAGGATTATGCTACACGATGCTACTTGGTGAACTTACCATCTACTCTCTTCTACATGCTGCAAGATGGAGGTGGCCAGAAGCGTAGTCTTCGACAGGACTAGTTATCCCCCTCTTATTCCGGCTTTCTGCAGTTCAGTCCACATATGATACCCTTATTCCATTTGATACCAATGCATACATTTGTAGTGTAGCTCCTTGCTTGCGAGTACTTTGGATGAGTACTCACGGTTGCTTTGCTCCCTCTTTTCCCCCTTTCTATACTCGATTGCTGCGACCAGACGTTGGAGCCCAGGAGCCAGACGCCACCGTCGACGACGACTACTACTACTCGGGAGGTGCCTACTACTACGTGCAGCTCGTTGACGACGACCAGGAGTAGCTTAGGAGGATCCCAGGCAGGAGGCATGCGCCTCTTTCGATCTGTATCCCAGTTTGTGCTAGCCTTCCTAAGGCAAACTTGTTTAACTTATGTTTGTTCTCAGATATTGTTGCTTCCGCTGACTCGTCTATGATGGAGCACTTGTATTCGAGCCTTCAAGGCCCCTGGCTTGTAATATGATGCTTGTATGACTTATTTTATTTGTAGAGTTTTGTTGTGATATCTTCCCGTGAGTCCATGATCTTGATCGTACACGTTTGCGTGTATGATTAGTGTATGATTGAATCGAGGGCGTCACACATGATGTAGAGGGATAAACTCATGCAATATGATGTAAACCCCATCTTTTTATCCTCGATGGCAACAATACAATACGTGTCGGTTCCCTTTCTGTCACTGGGATCGAGCACCGCAAGATTGAACCCAAAGCTAAGCACTTCTCCCATTGCAAGAAAGATCAATCTAGTAGGCCAAACCAAACCGATAATTTGAAGAGACTTGCAAAGATAAACCAATCATATATAAAAGAATTCAGAGAAGATTCAAATATTGTTCATAGATAAACTCGATCATAAACCCACAATTCATCGGATCTCGACAAACACACCGCAAAAGAAGATTACATCGAATAGATCTCCTAGAGAATCAAGGAGAACTTTGTATTGAGATCCAAAGAGAGAGAAGAAGCCATCTAGCTACTAGCTATGGTCCCGAAGGTCTGAATTAAACTACTCACACATCATCGGAGGTGCCATGGAGTTGATGTAGAGGCCCTCCGTGATCAATGCCCCCTCCGGCGGAGCTCCGGAAAAGGCCCCAAGATGGGATCTCTTGGGTACAGAAGGTTGATGCGGTGGAATTAGGTTTTCGTCATGCTCCTGGATGTTTGTGGGGTACATGGATATATATAGGAGGAAGAAGTAGGTCGGTGGAGCAACGAGGGGCCACGAGGGTGGAGGGCGCGCCCCCTGCCTCGTGGCCTCATCGATGGATTCTTGACATCCACTCCAAGTCTCCTGGGTCACGTTTGTTCCAAAAATAACACTCCCGAAGGTTTCATTCTGTTTGGACTCCGTTCGATATTCATTTTCGGCGAAACTCTAAAATAGGCAAAAAAACAACAATTTGGGTTGGGCCTCCGGTTAATAGGTTAGTCCCAAAAATAATATAAAAGTGTAAAAATAAGCCCATTAACATCCAAAATAGATAATATAATAGCATGGAGCAATCAAAAATTATAGATACGTTGGAGACGTATCAAGCTTCCCCAAGCTTAATTCCTGCTCGTCCTCGAGTAGGTAAATGATAAAAACTGAATTTTTTTATGTGGAATGCTTCCTAACATATTTCTCAATGTAATTTTTTCTTTAATGTGGAATGAATGTTCAGATCCGAAAGATTCAAGATAAAAGTTTAATATTGACATAGAAATAATAATACTTCAAGTATTCTAACTAAGCAATCATGTCTTCTCAAAATAACATGGCCAAAGAAAGTTATCCCTACAAAATCATATAGTCTGGCTATGCTCTATCTTCATCACACAAAATATTAAATCATGCACAACCCCGAAGACAAGCCAAGCAATTGTTTCATACTTTTGATGTTCCCTTGGCTCCTGACGTGGGGTCCAAGTCCATCCGGTAGCTTCCTTCCAAAAATAACTTCTCCAGTTGATTACGTTCCGTTTCGACTCCGTTTGATATTCCTTTTCTTCGAAACACTGAAATAGGCAAAAAACAGCAATTCTGGGCTGGGCCTCCAGTTAATAGGTTAGTCTCAAAAATAATATAAAAGTGGATAATAAAGCCCAATATTGCCCAAAACAGTAGATAACATAGCATGGAGCAATCAAAAGTTATAGATACATTGGAGACGTATCAAGGTTTCACTAGTGGCTTCTCTCAAGATATCATAAGTATTACAGTGGGTAAACAAATTACTGTTGAGCAATTGATAGAAAAGCAAATAATTATGAGAATATCTAGGTATGATCATGTATATAGGCATCACGTCCGAGACAAGTAGACTGACTCCTGCATGCATCTACTACTATTACTCCACACATCGACTGCTATCCAGCATGCATCTAGAGTATTAAGTTCATAAGAACAGGGTAACGCCTTAAGCAAGATGACTTGATGTAGAGGGATAAACTCATGCAATATGTTGTAAACCCCATATTTTTATCCTCGATGGCAATAATACAATACGTGTCGGTTCCCTTTCTGTCACTGGGATCGAGCACCGCAAGATTGAACCCAAAGCTAAGCACTTCTCCCATTGCAAGAAAGATCAATCTAGTAGGCCAAACCAAACTGATAATTCGAAGAGACTTGCAAAGATAAACCAATCTTACATAAAAGAATTCAGAGAAGATTTAAATATTGTTCATAGATAAACTTGATCATAAACCTACAATTTATCGGATCTCGACAAACACACCGCAAAAGAAGATTACATCGAATAGATATCCAAGAGAATCAAGGAGAACTTTGTATTGAGATCCAAAGATGGAGAACAAGACATCTAGCTACTAGCTATGGACCCGAAGGTCTGAAGTAAACTACTCACACATCATCGGAGGAGCCATGGAGTTGATGTAGAGTCCCTCCGTGATCAATGCCCCCTCCGGCGAAGCTACGGAAAAGGCCCCAAGATGGGATCTCTTGGGTACAGAAGGTTGCGGCGGTGGAATTAGGTTTTCGTGGTGCTCCTGGATGTTTGTGGGGTACATGGATATATATAGGAGGAAGAAGTAGGTAGGTGGAGCAACAAGGGGCCCACAAGGGTGGAGGGCGCGCCTAGGAGCGGTGGGCGCGCCCCCTTGCCTCGTGGCCTCCTTGATTGATTCTTAACATCTACGCCAAGTCTACTGGATCACGTTTGTTCCAAAAATAGTGCTCCCGAAGGTTTCATTCCGTTTGGACTCTGTTTGATATTCCTTTTCGGCGAAACTCTAAAATAGACAAAAAAAACAGCAATTTGGGCTCGGCCTCCGGTTAATAGGTTAGTCCCAAAAATAATATAAAAGTGTAAAAATAAGCCCATTAACATCCAAAATAGATAATATAATAGCATGGAGCAATCAAAAATTATAGATATGTTGGAGGCGTATCAAGGACCAGGCCCACCTTTCTCCTAGGCGGTCTCAACCTGCCTTGTCGCTCTGCCACAAAGAGCCACACTAAGGGACGTCGGGGAAGTATGTCCTTTCAGCCCCCAATCCGTGAATCAACCGCGGGTACTCAACGAGCTGACCTGACTTTAGTCACCACATGTATCATATATTATGTATATAAGTATATGCCCGTGATCACCTCCCGAATGATCACGGCCCGGTAGTATAGCATGGTAGACGGACAAGAATGTAGGGCCACTGATGGAATACTAGCATCCTATACTAAGCATTTAGGATTGTAGGTAAGGGTAACAACTATAGCAACAATGACAGGCTATGCAGCAGAACAGGATTAACCGAAAGTAGTAACATGCTACACTACTCTAATGCAAGCAGTAGAGAGAAGGAATAGGAGATATCGGGTTGATCAAGGGGGGCTTGCCTGGTTGCTCTGGCAAGGAGGGGTTGTCAACACCGTAGTCGAACTAGGGGAGGCCGGTAGTCTCGAGGTCTACCGGAAAGAACTAATGGAGGGGGAACACAATAAATAACAGAGCATTCAAAGCATCACAAAGGATAACATGGCAATACGTGGTGCTAGGGATGACCTAACGCAGTAGTAAGTGATATCGACGAAGGGGGGGATATCCGGCAAAGTATTCCTGGTGTTTCACATTTTCGGACATACGTACCGAAGGGGAAGGCTGCAGGTTCGCTATGCTAGGGACACATGGCGAACGAACGGACTGCGTATTCGGATTCATCTAGTCGTTTGGAGAAACTTTCATGTATAAAGTATTTACATCCGAGTTATGGTTTATTTTATATTAATTTTCTAAGTTTTAATCATTTTCTGAAATTACAGTGATATTAATAAATCAAAAACATTTAAACAAGAAAGGCTCGATGCACCCGGTGTACTGCACCCAACAGTGCTCAGAGGGACTGACTGGTGGGGCCAGTCAACTGCCTAGTCAGCCTTTGACTGGTCCATGTTGACTAGTCAACTGTCAGGTGGGGTCCCGCATGTCAGTGTCACATGTATATTAAAGAGTTGTTTGTATTAATCTAGTTAGTGGTGGGGTCTAGTGTCAGTGGGTAGTTAGTCTAGTTAATTAACCCATTAACTAATCACTAATTAATTATTTCATTAATTATTTCTTTTTTTGCGACTAATCAAAACAAAGGAGGGTCCCACTGGTATGTGGCCCTGGCCAGCCCCACAGGTGGTTGGGCGACTGAGGGCGCTAGAGCACACAGGGGCACATCGGGGTCTCGGTGCCAGCCAGAGGAGGCATGAGC
>NC_041386.1:357624227-357676392 GCF_002162155.2 Triticum dicoccoides | reverse complement strand
CAGGGCACGCGGGTGCGGGGGTGAGATCTTGGGCGGCGGCGGCCAGCCGCCGCGAGGCGGAGGCGGCGGCGGGCGTAGGCAGGGCGGTCGGCAACGGCAACGACAAGGCCATGGGAGGCCGGAGGTGGGCGCGGTTGGCGGCAGCAGGAGAAAAGGCAGGGAGTAGCAGCGGCAGCCGCCGCATCGAGTAGAAGAAGTAGAGCAGCATAGCGATAGCGGCGGGAGCAACAAGGGGCACTGCTGCGGGCAGTACGGGATGGGCGCGGGGCTGCGGGTGCGTGCAGGCAGCAGCGGGCGATGGAGCGCAGGTGGGGGCTAGCGGGGCATGCAGGGGGTCATGGTTAGCTCGCGTGGGAGCGGAGTCAGGTCGTGGCTGGAGGCTCGGGCGCGGCGGACTATGGCGGCTAACAAGGGGAAAAACATGGGGTCGACGGAGGAAGCTCACAGTGAGCGCGGGGCGAGCTCAAGGAGCTACGGGAGGCATCGGAGCAGCGGGGCGATGACGAGGCAGTGGCGACGGTGGTTCGGTTCGTCATGGGGAAGAACACGGCAACGACGATTGAGAGTGCCCCGGCTCAAACTGGTGGATGCATCCGACGAAGACGAGTGTGGCAGCGCTTTTAGACGTCTCCGCGTGGCTCGGGAGACACGGCGATCGCGGGATCGACGAGCGCGTGTCGAGCAAAGAACCTATGGCCACGAGCAAAAGTGGCTTCAAGGGCTGATTCAAGTGCGCAATCTGTTATGCGTACTAGTGACATTGCGTGTTACACATGTGGAGGTAGGGGACACAAACACATTGATTGTCTGAACAAGAAGAGAGTGCTCCTTATTAATGATGGATATGTTTCTGAAGACAAAACTGACTCAGAGTCTGATGAGCCCAAGGAAGGGGAAAGTGAAGATAATCCTATCAAGTGCTATCCTTTGGATTATGATCTGCCATGCATCATGGTGCAGCGAGCTAAAGAGGATCAAATTCCAAGCATAGGACAGCGGTGGAAAATTTTGCAGTCACAATGCCGAATCAACAACAAGTGTTACAAGTTGATTATTGATGGAGGGAGCTACACCAACCTCATAAGCAAGCGTGTGGTGGATGCTTTAGGAATGAAGGCGTGGCCACATCCGCAGCCACATTGCATTGAGTGGTTGTACAACTCTGGACGTCTGAAAGTGACTCACATGGTACGCGTAAATATCAATATTGGCACATATTATGATGAGGTCATTTGTGACGTTTGTGCCAATGGATGTGTGACAATTACTATTGGGTCGTCTGTGGCAGTATGATCGCAACGCTATACATGTTCCATGTTGGCATCAAATGTGTGCTACAACCCTTTGGTAATAATGCTATCAAGGTTGATCATATGTTTGTACGCAAGGATATTTTGAAGGGTGCTCCGAAACTGAGGACGGTTTCGTTTGAAGGGGGAGAGGATGATGCGGCCATCCTAGGTACTCTTGTCGTTTCACCATTATCGCCAAGTAAAGTATTTTCCACGCGAGAGTCTGGCTATGAAAATAAGATGAAAAAGTATGTGGTTCCCGCGCTTCATCATAAGAAGATAATGTGTGCTACAAAACAGAGAGGAATCTTAGGTGTGATGCATGTTCCATATACTACTGAAGTTTCTCCTCGGGTCATGCCTCGGGAGGAAGTGAAGCCTATGTTCAGAACACCTTGCCAATATTTGTACGAACGCCAAGTAAGAATGAAAGTTTGATTGCTAACATACGACACCATCAACTTGATTCTAGTTTTGACCTAGCAACCATACATGCAAGTATACGTACGTTGGTCCTCGGATGAATCAAGCCTATAAGAATGCCATGGCAGAGAAGGAGGCGTGTTCTTTTTATTTGTTTTCTAGTTTAATTGGTTTTTGTGATCTTTTTTAGTTTCTACATACAAGTTTGTAACGTGAGGAGTCCTCATCGTTCTCCTAGTCTAGATTGGTCGAGGCCCAATTATTAGGCACCACCTATATAAGCAAGGGGTCAGGGTTGTCTAGGATTAGGTTTTAGTTGGTATAGAAAAATATTCAGAAAAGTCATCTTATGATTGGCGCATATCTGAGTTCCTGCGTTCCATGATTTGGATCATTGATTGCATGTGTTCTGGCTGACTTGATTCCCAGGGCGCTAGCTTCGCTTTGATTCTTGATCAATCAGGGGTCGATCCGATCTCTACTTTCTTCAATCTACTTCTACCACCTCACGCCCTCCATCTTCCAATTACTACATCGCCGCCGCCGCCGCTGATCATCAGTAGTCAAAACCAATCCATCTAGCTAGCTACTACTCCTTCACATACAGAATCAACAGTGCAATTATATATATTCGGCCTGTTCTAATTCATTTGCTTCCGTTCAAGTTTTTCTCTGCTATCTCTTTGCGTCAGTGAAAGATCAGGGCCGCCCCATAAAATCGTCTCAAAGCTATTTGAGTCATATCACATGATCATGTAGTTGACATCGTATTTGTGGCAAAGCCACCTTTCATAATTTTTTCATACATGTCACTCTTGATTCATTGCACATCCCGGTACACCACCGGAGGCATTCATATAGAGTCATATATTGCTCTAAGTATCGAGTTGTAAGTAGATAAAAGTGTGATGATCTTCATTATTAGAGCAGTATCCCATGTGAGGAAAGGATGATGGAGACTATGATTCCCCCACAAGTCGGGATGAGACTCTGGACGAAAAAAACAGGCCAAAAAATGAGAGAAGGCCCAAATAAAAAATGAGAGAAAAGAGAGAAGGGACAATGTTACTATCCTTTTACCACACTTGTGCTTCAAAGTAGCACCATAATCTTGATGATAGAGAGTCTCCTATGTTGTCACTTTCATATACTAGTGGGAATTTTTCATTATAGAACTTGGCTTGTATATTCCAATGACAGGCTTCCTCAAATTGCCCTAGGTCTTCATGAGCAAGCGAGTTGGATGCACACCCACTTACTTTCTTTTTGAGCTTTCATAAACTTATAGCTCTAGTGCATCCGTTGCATGGCAATCTCCACTCACTCACATTGATATCTATTGATGGGCATCTCCATAGCCCGTTGATAGGCCTAGTTGATGTGAGACTATCTCCTTCTTTTTGTCTTCTCCACAACCACCTTCTATTCGACCTATAGTGCTATGTCCATGGCTCACGCTCATGTATTGCGTGAAAATTGAAAAAGTTTGACAACATCAAAAGTATGAAACAATTGCTTGGCTTGTCATCGAGGTTGTGCATGATTTGAATATTTTGTGTGATGAAGATGGATCATAGCCAGACTATATGACTTTGTAGGGATAAGCTTATCTTGAGAAGACATAATTGCCTTGTTAGTATTCTTGAAGTATTATTGTTTTTATGTCAATATTAAAGTTTTGTTTTGAATCTTACAGATCTGAACATTCATGCCACAGTAAAGAAAATTACATGGATAAATATGTTAGGTAGCATTCCACACCAAAAATTTTGTTTTTATCATTTATCTACTCGAGGACGAGCAAGAATTAAGCTTGGGGATGCTTGATACGTCTCCAATGTATCTATATTTTTTTATTGTTCCATGCTATTATATTATCTGTTTTGGATGTTTTAAATGCATTAATATGCTATTTTATATTATTTTTGGGACTAACCTATTAACCTATAGCCTAGTGCCAGTTCCTATTTTTGAGTTTCACAGAAAAGGAATACCAAAGAAAATAAAACCTTCGTGATGATTTTTCTTGGACCAGAAGACAACCAGGAGACTTGGAGATGAAGTCGAAGGAGCCACGAGGCGGCCACAAGGACAGAGGGCGCGCCTAGGGGGATAGGGAATGCCCCCACCCTTGTGGTCCCCTCTTGCACCTGCTAACCTAATTCTTTCGCCTATATATTCCCATATATACCCAAACCAATAGAGGCATCCACGAAAACACTTTTCCACCACCACAACCTTCTATACCCGTGAGATCCCATCTAGGGACCTTTTCCGGCACCCTCCCAGAGGGGGATTCGATCATGGAGGGCTTCTACATCAACTCTATTGCCTTTCCGATGAAGCGTGAGTAGTTTACCACAGACCTACAGGTCCATAGCTAGTAGCTAGATGGCTTATTCTCTCTCTTTGATTCTCAATACCATGTTATCCTTGATGTTCTTGGAGATCTATCTGATGTAATACTTTTGCGGTGTATTTTCCAAGATCCAATGAATTGTGGTTTTATGATCAGCTTATCTATGAATATCATTTGAATCACCTCTGAATTCTTTTATGCATGATTTTATATCTTTGTAATTCTCTTCGAACTATCGGTTTGGTTTGGCCAACTAGATTGGTTTTTATTGCAATTGGAGAAGTGCTTAGCTTTGGTTTCAATCTTGCGGTGTCCTTTCCCAATGACAGTAGGGGCAGCAAGGCACGTATTGTATTGTTGCCATCGAGGTAAAAAGATGGTTTTTTCATCATATTGCTTGAGTTAATTCCTCTACATCATGTCATCATACTTAATGCATTACTCCGTTCTTTATGAACTTAATACTCTAGATGCATGCTGGATAGCGGTCGATGTGCGGAGTAATAGTAGTAGATGCAGCATCGTTTCGGTCTACTTGACATGGATGTGATGCCTACATTCATGATCATTACCATAGATATCGTCATAACTTTGCGCTTTTCTATCATTTGCTCGGCAGTAATTTGTTCACCCACTATATTATTTGCTATGATGAGAGAAGCCTCTAGTGAAACCTATGGCCCCCGGGTCTATTTTCCATCATATAAATTTCTATTTTCCATCATATTAGTTTCCAATCTACTATTTTTGCAATCTTTTACTTTTTGATCTATAAAAAAATACCAAAAATATTTACTTTTATCATTTATGTATTTGTATCAGATCTCACCTTTGCAATTAACCGTGAAGGATTGACAACCCCTTTATCGCATTGGGTGCAAGTTGTTTGATTGTTTGTGCAGGTATTCGGTGATTTGTGTGTGGTCTCCTACTGGATTTATTCCTTGGTTCTCAAACTAAGGGAAATACTTATCTCTATGTTGCTGCATCACCCTTTCCTCTTCAAGGGAAAAAACAACGCAAACTCAAGAAGTAACACTCCACCCACGAAGGTCCCACGAAGAAGCAACCTTGTCTATCCCACCATGGCCATCGCCCACGAAGGACTTGCCTCACTCGGGTAGATCTTCACAAAGTAGGCGATCTCCTTGCCCTTACAAACTCCTTGGTTCAAATACACAATCTTCTCAGAGGCTCCCAAGTGACACCTAACCAATCTAGGAGACACCACTCTCCAAAAGGTAATAGATGGTGTGTTGATGATGAACTCCTTGCTCTTGTGCTTCAAATGATAGTCACCCAAACACTCAAGTCTCTCTCACAGATTTGACTATGATGGAAAGATGATTTGAGTGGAAAGCAACTTGGAGAAGGCTAGAGATCAAGATTCTTGTGGTCGGATTGTAATGTCTTGGTATCAACACATGAGTAGGTGGTTCTCTCTCAGAAAATGAGTAGTGGAAGTGTAGGCACGTTCTGATGGCTCTCTCTCAAATGGAGAAGGGGTATATATATCCTCCACACAAAATCCAACCATTACACACATTTGACCCAACTCGGTCAGACCGAATAGAAGAACTCGATGAGACCGATTCAGTTCAAAATGTGAATGTTAGGAATCTTGGTGGGACCGATGTGCTAGGGTTAGGGCAAAACCTCATCTTGGTGAGACCGATTGCATAAACTCAGTGAGATCGATCTCAGCAATGAGCAAATAGAGAGTTGGTCAAGTAAACTTGGTGGGACCAATTGCACATTTCAATGACACCAAAATAATTACAACAGGCAACAAAGAGTTTGCAAGGCCATCTCGGTGAGACTGAGATCCCGATCGATGAGATCGAATTGTCTAGGGTTTCTCGCAGTGGCTAGGTCAAATGAACTCAGTGGCGCCGGATAGATCAAATTGGTGGGGTCGAGTCTGACTTTTAGGTTTTGGACATGTGTGGAAATGAGAAAGTGGCTGTGGGTTTTGGAGCAATATCATTAAGCACTTTGAGCAAGTAGACCATTAAGAAACACCTCATCCCCTTCTAATAGTATTGGCTTTCCTATGGACTCAATGTGATCTTGGATCACTAAAATGAAAATGAAGAGTCTTGAGCCTTTGCCAATCTTTGTCCTTAGCATTTTGAAGGGGTTCCACATCCTCTTGTCCTTGCCACGCCATTGTTGAACTCATCTGAAATATACTAGATAAAAATATTAGTCCAACAAGAGATATGTTGACATTAAGTACCAAAATCACCCAGGGAGCACTTGTGCTTTCACGTTCCCATGCTGTGATGGTGAAGATGTTGGGCCAACCGGGTTGAAATTTGAGTTGGGCGGTGCAGAAGGGCCTGATGCAGTGACACCATAGCTGGTGAAGTGGCGTCATCCTCCTCATCAATGACTTGTGCAACAACAGTTGGAGCCGAAGATGAACTGTTGGAATCTTCAATGGATGGAGTAGAGTGCCAACTTGCAGATTGTGGAGGCCTGGAGTCAAACTCGAACCTTTCAGTGAAGCCATCTGCCGTGAGGTCATCTTCAGAACAAAGCAGAGTAAGTCTCTTCCAGGTACGTCGACAGGCTTCATGAGCAACATATGAGTTCTTGGTGGAGAGGTTGTGTATGCTACTGACATCCACAAGAAGACTTTGTATCTGTTGCTTCATCCAGTCATGATGCCTATCATGCTTCTGATGAAGAGAAAAAAGAAGTTCTCTATCATTTAGAACTCGAGTTCGCTTTTGAGGCCTTTGAGCTATGGTGCTGGCAGTTGCATCATTGGGAGCACGATGCGGCAGCCTAAGCTGACCGACAAGAGGGCCAGTAACGCTAGTTGGATTTGGCACATGACTGGCTTCAAGTGGTGTTGAGAAGCTTTGAAAGGCAGCATTGTCTTCACGAACTGGTTCCTTCGCAGGCTTTGGATAGATGGCTTCATAAGACATATCCACTCCAGGCAAAAAGACAACATGATTGCGTGTTGAAGCTTGATAGTTGATGGTGGAGTGAAGTTTGATCAGCCGCATAATCCATGGTGCATAGAATTTGAGGCCAAAGAGATCAATGCGTGAAGCTGCCAACTGCCGGATGAAGAAATCTTGAGTATTGAACTGGATGCCATTCAGAATGTAGAATACCAATGTCTTCATGGTGCCTTCAATCATGGCATGAGGAGAGTGCCCTTTGATTATCCATAGAGTATGCCTCAGAATATGGTATATGCTGCGAGGCAAGTACTCAAGGTCATTTACAAAGAAATCCTTGGGGTACTTAGCTTCTACTGGCAATGGCTTCATCATGCTCAGCATTTAACCCATGTTGGGCTCTGGCTTCTGGAAGATGCTTTCAAGTTCATGTTCATATCGCTAACAACCTGGCTTATAGATATCACTAGGAGTGGGCAGGGAGGTAAGCTTGATGATGTCTTGAGCTTTGGCTTCATGGTGTACATCACCTGACATCCACTCAAGGATCCATGTCTTTAGATCCCTATTGTAGCCTCAGATATGAAGGGTGGCATAAAATTGAAGCAAGAGATCTTCATTCTAGTGCTCCTTGTCAACAACAAAAGGGAGCAGGCCAACTTCTCGAAAGCAATCAAGGGCTTCTTCAAGGCACGACGGTCCAACAATGGCATCACAACACATGCGCTTGTGTGGGAAGATTCTGTCCTGGTTGTACAAGATGCATGAGTAATAGCTTCTTTGATGATGACTCAAGAACCTGTTAGAAGATATCATGGGCTTCTTGTAGGGATTCTTGGCCTTGTAAAAGAATGGGTTGTGCTATTTGAAGCTTAAGATACTGAAGGAGCCCTAAGTGGTGACAGCATTAGGAAGCGTTAGCATTCTTGTCTTTGGCTTATGTGTCTAAGGCCTGTGCTCGATATGGTAGTCATATTGTGGACTAGGAGCTTCAGGAGGTATCATTATAGGCCATCTGACACTGATCAACTCACCTTCACGGTTGAAGGTGTGACGCCCCCGATTCAATCGTACACTAATCATACATGCAAATGTGTATGATCAAGATCAGGGACTCACGGGAAGATATCACAACACAACTCTAGACACAAATTAAAATAATACAAGATTCATATTACAAGCCGGGGGTCTCGAGGGCTCGAACATAAGCTGGATACATGATACGTCTCCAACGTATCTATAATTTATGAAGTACTCATGCCTTTATATTATCATTCTTGGAATTTTTACAATCATTTTATAGCAACTTTATATAATTTTTTTGGACTAACCTATTGACCCAGTGCCCAGCGCCAGTTGCTGTTTTTGCTTGTTTTTTACATCGCAGGAAATCAGTATCAAATAGAGTCCAAACACCGCCAAATGTTTTGGAGATTTTTTATGGACCAGAACACCCAGGATGGGCCAGAGAAGCACCTGGGGGTGTCCCAAGGGGGGCACAACCCACCAGAGCGCGTCTGGGGGCCCAGGCGCGCCCAGGTGGGTTGTGCCCACCTCGGTCGCCTCCCGCACCCCCTCTTTACCCTATAAATTCCCAAAAATTCCAGAAACCCTGGGGGTTAACCTAGATCAGAAGTTCCACCACTGCAGGCATCTGTAGCCACCAAAAACCAATCTATACCCCGTTCCGGCACCCTGCCGGAGGGTGGGGAATCATCTTCGGTGGGCATCTTCATCGTCCCGGCGGCCACCACGATGACGAGGGAGTAGTCCACCCTCGGGGCTGAGGGTTTGTACCAGTAGCTATGTGTTTAATCTCTCTCTCTCTCTCGTGTTCTTTAGATGTCACGATCTTTATGTATCGCGGGCTTTGTTAATATAGTCAGATCATATGGTGTTTTCCCCTCTCTATCTTGTTGTGATGAATTGAGTTTTTCCCTTTGAGATTTCATTGTTATCGGATTGAATACTTTTATGGATTTGAGAGCACTTGGTATTTGTATTGCATATGAATACTCGTGGTGACAATGGGGTATCATATTGATTCACTTGATATATGTTTTGGCACTCAATTCGCGGATTCCCGAGGTGACATTGGGGTAATCTACACATAGGGGTTGATGCACGTCCTTGTATTTGTTTCTCCAGTAGAAATCTTGGGGCACTCTTTGAAGTTCTTTGTGTTGGATTGAGTATTATGAATCTGAATTATTTGGTGTTGTTTTAGTACGAACTCCTGGATAGATCCATCAGAAATAATAGCTTCGAGGTGGTTTCGTACCCTACAAACAATTTCTTCTTATGTTCTTTGATAGATAGGAACTTTCGAGTGATTCTTCATCTCACTTTGAGGGGCGGTTATATGATCCAACTATATTAGCATTATTGAGAGATTGCACTAGCGAAAGTATGAACCCTAGGCCTCATTTTCAAGCATTGCAATACCGTTTTTGTGCCCGTTTACTATTTTCTACCCTTGCTGTTTTTATTTATTCAGATTATAAAATATATTTCTACCATCCGTATTACACTTTTATCACCATCTCTTTGATGAACTAGCGCACCTATACAATTTTCCATTGTATTAGATGTGTTGGGGACACAAGAGATTTATTTTATTTGGTTGCAGGGTTGTTTCAGAGAGACCATCTTCATCCTACGCCTCCCATGGATTGATAAACCTTAGGTCATCCACTTGAGGGGAAATTGCTACTGTCCTACAAAACTCTGCGCTTGGAGGCCCAACACAAGTCTACAAGAATAAAGTTGCGTAGTAGACATCAAGCTCTTTTCTGGCGCCGTTGCCGGGGAGGTGAGTGCTTGAAGGTATATCTTTAGATCTTACAATTAAATCTTTTAGTTTCTTGTTTTATCACTAGTTTGGTTTATAAAAATAAAACTACAAAAAAATGGAATTGAGGTTGCATCATATTATTCATCTTTATAATGTCTTTCGTGAAAATGATGGAAAGGTAAATTGTGCTCAATTGATAGATGAAGAATTCAATAGAATGTTTGGTATAAATAATGAGCACGATTGCAATGTTGTTATTATCAATTCTTTGAATATCCATGATGCTAATGATATGCAAAGCCATAAGCTTGGGGATGCTATGTTTGATGAAGATGATATTTTTAGTCCCCCAAGTCTTGATGAGAAAATTTACAATGATGATTGCATGCCTCCTATTGATGATGATTATCTTAACGAAAGTGGATTTAGAGAGGTCATGACTTTATTTAATGATGAATCCAGTATGTTGGAAGAGGTTGCAGTTGATTATGACAACAAAGTTCCTATATATGATGATTATGGTGATGACATGTATGCTATAAAGAATAATGGTAACTGTGAAATTGTCATCATGATTTTAATTTTCAATCACATGATAGTTATTTTGTTGAGTTTGCTCCCACTACTATTGATAAGAAGAAATTTGCTTATGTGAGGAGTAATAAAACTTCTATGCTTGTGGATCATGAAACAAATTATTTATGTGATAGCTATATTGTTAAATTCATTCATGATGCTCCTAAAAATTATTATGCGGGAGGAACTTATGATTGTAGGATTTGCAATAATATCAAGTTTCCTCTCTGTGTGTTGAAAGTTTTGAAGTTATGCTTGTTTTGCCTTCCTATGCTAGTTGATTCTTGTTCCCATAAGTTGTTTGCTTACAAAATGCCTATGCATAGGAAGTGGGTTAGACTTAAATTTGCTAGTCATATGCTTCATGATGCTCTCTTTGTGTTTCAATTCTTATCTTCTATGTGAGCATCATTGAAATCATCATGCCTAGCTAAAAGGCAATAAAGAAAAGCTCTTGTTGGGAGACAACCCAACACTTTTACCTACTGTTTTTGAGTGGTCACATGTTTATGTTACTCTAGTAATCATATTTTATTGCTTTTGTTTCAATAAAGTACCAACTAAGACCCTGGGATGGCTTACGGTGATAGTTGATTTGATCTTGCTGAAAAACAGAAACTTTTGCGCTCAGGAAAACAATTCTCATTTAATAGGAGCGCGATAAAATGATGAATATTTCTGCAGAAGTTTAATAGGAAAATATCCCAGGATTTCCTATTTTTTAGGATTTTTGGAGTAGTAGAAATATGGTTGGAGTACAGATTACTACAGACTATTCGGTTTTTGACAGATTCTGTTTTCAATGCATAGTTTGCTTGTTTTGTACTTTCTATGGCTTATATTACTCAATATAAATTGTGGAAATGATACGCTACAGTAGGAATTGTGTGGAAACAATTATGAATCTTGTCTTTGACAGTACCAAAAGTAAAATGGTTTGCTCTTTATCATACTAACCTATCTCACGAAGTTCCGTTAAGTTTTGTGTAATTGAAGTTTTTAAGTTTTGGGTGAGATGTCGATATGAGGAGAATAAGGAGTGACAAGACCCTAAGCTTGGGGATGACCAAGGCACCCCAAGGTAATATTCAAGTAAGATCCAAGCAACTAAGCTTGGGGATGCCCCGGAAGGCATCCCCTCTTTCGTCTCCAACATTATCAGTAATCTCACTTGGAGATATGTTTTCATTCGTCACATGATATGTGTTTTGCTTGGCGCATCAATTTATTTTGTTAGGATTTGCTTGATTTTACTTATAATAATGTTTTGCATCTTTATTTTCAATAAAAATAGCAAGTATAGCCTTTACTATGCTTATTTTACAAGTCTACATGTTGCTGTTTGAAAACAGAAAGTTTACCGCTGTTGCAAAAATTCCATAGAAAAGTCAGAATGTGATAAAATATTGAAACTTTTTGCGAAATAAGCTCTGATAAAGTTTCTACAGTGGGGTAAAATTTTCAAGTTTTTTGGAGTTGAATAAGTATTGATACTCTTGCATTCTTTACAGACTATACTGTTTTGGCAGATTGCTGTTATGTTTGCATATGTTTGCTTGTTTAATGATTCTATTTGAGGATAGGAGTATTAAATATGCAGAGGAATTTAGTATGCAATGTTGAATAATAATTTTAGTGGTTTGATACAGTAGAGAATGATAAGGTTTTTGCATTGGTTTATACTAACTTATCTCACGAGTTCTTGTTGAGTTTTGTGTTGATGAAGCTTTTGAGATTTAGGAAAATGGTGATATGAGAAGAATTAAGGAGACACAAAAGCTCAAGCTTGGGGATGCCCAAGGGACCCCAAGAAAATAATTTCAAGAAGTCTCAAGCATCTAAGCTTGGGGATGCCCTGATAAGCATCCCACCTTTCCTCTTCAATAATTATCGTTGTCAGGGAGGCTAGGTAAGCGACATTCACATCCCGTCAATGAAGCTCTTTTCTATTTAATTGCTCTAGTGCTTCAATTATATATTTTTTAGCACGGTGTGCTTTAGTATTTTTAAAGAAATTCTCTCTTGCTTCATTTAAATTAATTTGAGATAAATTAATATTATGCTCATGATCTTCATTTATATCTTTTTGGAGTAGCTTGTCATTTACTAGTGTGCTTCACTTATATCCTATGAGTAAATTGTTGAATAATTTGAATGTCATGAAGTTGAAATTATATCATGCCTAGTGGTAGCTTCAAATTGTGTTTAGAAAGTGAAATCTTTTGAAGCTTGACAATCACAATATTAGTCATACAAGCAATTCACGAATAATTAGTATAAGGAAGAGAACTTTCACATGCAAATACACTATCTTGGAAATCTTTTGTGATTGTGAGCCCCCATCAAAATATTATATGCCAAAATTGTTGATGTTGGACAAGGAAGACAATGTAATGGTTTATGTTTGTTCATATTCACATGGAAGTTATATTGTCATAGATCCTTCAACATGTGGTGCTTGCCCTGCATCTTTGCTAGCCAAAAATTCCGCACCAAGTAGAGATACTACTTGTGCATCGAAAAACCCTTAAACCCAAATCTTATCTTCAAGAGTTCACCATACCTGCCTAAGGATTGAATAAGATCCTTCGAGTAAGTTGTCATCGGTGCAATAAGGCAATAAAATTGCTTCTAAAAGTGTTAGATCATTTAGTGTAAGAGAAAACTGAGCATTGTACGAACTTGTGATGACAAAGAATAAAAGTGATAGACTGCAGAATAAAGGCTGCTATCATAAGGGGCAATATAACGTGACGTTCCTTTGTACTAAGGGTTGAGCATACAAACAAATAAGCGCATGTCAACCTCTACTTCCCTCTGCGAAGGGCCTATCTTTTACTTTTATGTATTTACTTTCATGCAAGAGTCAAAGTTTTTCCCTCTATTCCTTTTTATTTTTCTCTTTCGGCAAGCATCATGTGGTGAGGAAAGATCTAGACACATATATCCAGTTGGATATGGGCAGCATGAGTTATTATTGTTGACATCACCCTTGAGATGAATACGTTGGGAGGTGAGATTATAAGCCCCTATCTTTCTATGTGTCCGATTGAAACGTTTTGCTCATGTGTATGCGGTGAGTGTTAGCAATCATAGAAAACTATATGATGGCTGAGTATGTGGAGCTCTTACTTAGACTCTGTTGAATAAGTTGAATTGCAATTGCTTGGTGACTGAGAACATAGGTTGTTGAGTTTCAAGAGAGGTCATTGTTTGAACCTTAACATATGAATTGGTTGCTACTTTAACATGAGAAATTTTATGAGAAAGAATTGATGATTTGATGCTAGGAAAAGTGATTGAAATTATCATTGATCAAACTTATGCAACTTTCTAGCATTCACACTTCATAATTATTATTTTTATCATTTACCTACCCGAGGATGAGTAGGAATTAAGCTTGGGGATGCTGATACGTCTCCAACCTATCTATAATTTATGAAGTATTCATGCCGTTATATTATCATTCCTAGATGTTTTTACAATCATTTTATAGCAACTTTATATCATTTTTTGGGACTAACCTATTGACCCAGTGCGCAGTGCCAGTTGCTATTTTTTTGCTTGTTTTTCACATCAAAGGAAATCAATATCAAATGGAGTCCAAACACCCCGAAACTTTTTGGAGATTTTTTATGGACCAGAACACCCACGATGGGCCAGAGAAGCACCTGGGGGTGCCCCGAGGGGGGCACAATCCAGCAGGGCGCGCCTGGGGGCCCAGGCGTGCCCAGGTGGGTTGTGCCCACCTCGGTTGCCTCTCGCACCCCCTCTTTACCCTATAAATTCCCAAAAATTCCAGAAACCCTGGGGGTTAACCTAGATCAAAAGTTCCGCAACTGCAGGCCTCTGTAGCCACCAAAAACCAATCTAGACCCTGTTCCAGCACCCTGCCGGAGGGGGAATCATCTCTGGTGATAGAGGCGAAGGTGTCCCGATGTTTTGATGAGATGGTGGCTATCATTTTCTGTGGGAGTCGACCTTGATGATCCGACTACGAACGTGTGAGACGTCGCGCCTTAGTAATCGCTAAACCAACTTCCGAGGGGTTATTGACCACGCCGGAGCACGACCAACCTGACCATGAGGGTCTGTTTCCTGCGAGCAAACGAAGAACAAGCAAGAAACTGAGATTGCAATCTGGATATTGCAAATATAAGGTGAAAACTTTATTTATCAAGGTGGGGTTCTATGACGTCTTGATGTGGTTGTTGAACACAAACGAAGTACGCGAAGTTGCAGCTATGACAAACTTTTGATCTAAACAAAACCCAAAGTCTAAACGATGCCGTAAGAGTTGTATATATGGAGGAGAGAGGGGGGAATTTCATGGCCCTTGGAGGAGGGGTCCGAAACCAACCCTAACTCTTGTTTCCCCACACATACGGACTCTAAAAATAGCCTATAATCAAGTATTTCGAAATTACATGGGCCTGGCCCAAAAATAAGGTGATGCGGCGCCTAGGATAGCCTTTGGACGAAATTTATGAAGTGGCATCTTGTATATTTCGTCCAAGGCTTCATGCGCTCATTATGGTGGCTTCAAAGTCCTAGAATCATCACTTGTAACTCTGTTCTTGTTCCCCTTGCGCATCCATCATCTCCATGCTTGAACTTGCTCCAAGGTTCATCTTTCTTGTTCAAGCTAGGACCTTCATTTGTAAGCAAAACAAATGTATCCAATTTAGGCAGCATCATATTCTCATGAACATTAGAATCGTTACCAAGTAACAAAAGTACCTGGTAATTTAATTGGCGTGCGCGAGCTCTAGTAATTGGTCCAGTATGTATAGCAGAAGGGGTTGTGGGTGTAACAATGGTATTGATGTCCTCATCATCCTCCCCTTCTTGAAATGAAGTCATCCTCAATGGAAGCTCATATTCCTCACCCAAATAAGGCTTCAAATATGCAATGTTAAAAGTGGGACTAACCCCAAAATCTGCAGGCAGCTCAAATTTATATGCAATATCATTTATTTTCTCTAAGACCTTAAAAGGACCATCAACACGTGGCATTAGCTTTGATTTGTGCAAATTAGGAAATCTATGCTTACGCAAATGTAACCAAACAAGATCTCCAGGTGCAAACACAACATGTTTTCTACCCTTATCTCCAGCAAATTTATATTTAGCATTCATACACTCAATGTTTTCCTTAGTTAACTCATGCATTTTTAAAATCAATTCAGCACATTCTTTAGCATCAAAATTAACCTTCTCCGAAGATGGAAGAGACAACTAATCAATAGGTGCACGATGTAGGAAACCATACACAATTTCAAAAGGGCACATCTTAGTAGTAGAATGCAATGAACGATTATAAGAAATTCAATATCAGGCAAGCATTCTTCCCACATTTTCATATTATTCTTCAAAATAGCCTAAGCATAGTAGACAATGTTCTATTGACTACTTCAGTTTGTCCATCAGTTTGGGGGTGACACGTAGTACTAAAAAGTACTTTAGTCCCCAATTTAGCCCATAAACATCTCCAAAAGTGGCTAAGAAATTTAGTATCACGATCTGAAACAATAGTATTTGGCACACCATGCGAGCGAATAATTTCACGAAAGAACAAATCAGCAACATTAACAACATCATCGCTTGTATGACATGGTATAAAGTGTGCCATTTTCGAGAATCTATCCACGACAACAAATATGCTATCCCTCCCCTTCTTTGTTCGAGGTAAACCTAAAACAAAGTCCATAGATATGCCCTCCCAAGGAACACTAGGTACAGGCAAAGGCATATATAAACCATAAGGATTGAGTCGTGACTTAGCTTTTTGACATGTAGTGCAGCGAGCAACAAAATGCTCAACATCCCGTCTCATCTTTGGCCGACAGAAATGTGCAGCAAGTATATCCTCCATCTTCTTCACACCAAAGTGTCCCATTAATCCTCCTCCATGCGCCTCCTGCAACAACAAAAGACGAACGGAGCTAGCTGGAATGCATAGCTTGTTAGCACGGAACACAAATCCATCATTAACAACAAACTTGTTCCACGTTCTTCCTTCTTTACAATTATGTATTACATCTTTAAAATCAGCATCATGGACATATTGATCTTTGATGGTCTCCAAACCAAATATTTTGAAGTCAAATTGTGAAAGCATAGTATAGCGACGAGACAATGCATCAACAATAACATTTTCTTTACCCTTCTTGTGTTTAATGACATAAGGGAAAGTCTCAATGAATTCAACCCATTTAGCATGTCTACGATTCGGTTTAGCTTGACTTTTAATATGTTTCAATGATTCATGATCAGAATGTATAACAAATTCTTTGGGCCATAAATAATGTTGCCATGTTTCTAGAGTCCAAACAAGAGCATATAATTCTTTATCATAACTAGAATAATTCAGTCTAGGCCCACTCAATTTTTCAGAAAAGTTTGCAACAGGTTTGCCATCTTGTAATAACAATCCTCCTAATCCAATTCCACTAGCAACACATTCAAGCTCAAAAGTCTTATTAAAATCAGGAAGTTGGAGTAAAGGAGCATGTGTCAACTTATGTTTCAATACCGTGAAGGCTTCTTCCTGTGCGGTACCCCAAACAAAAGGTACATCCTTATTTGTAAGATCATTGAGAGGTGCAACAATAGTGTTAAAATCTCTCACAAAACGCCTAAATAACCCAGCGATGCCAAGAAAACTCCTCACTTCTGTGACCGTTTTGGGCTGCGGCCAACTCTCAATAGCTTCAATCTTCGCTTTATCAACTTCAATTCCCTGTGGAGTAACAACATAGCCAAGAAAAGATACTCGACCGGTGCAGAAGGTGCACTTCCCAAGGTTACCAAACAAACGTGCATCACGTAGAGCAATAAAAACAACATGTAAATGTTCCAAATGTTCCTCCAAAGGTCTGCTATAAATCAGTATATCATCAAAATAGACTACCACAAATCATCCAATGAAAGCACGTAAAACTTCGTTCATTAATCTCATGAAGTACTAGGTGCATTAGTTAACCCAAAAGGCATGACCAACCACTCATATAATCCAATCTTAGTTTTAAATGTTGTTTTCCATTCATCTCCCAATTTCATACGAATTTGATGGTATCCACTACGCAAATCAACTTTGGAGAATATTGTAGAGCCACTCAATTCATCAAGCATGTCGTCTAGCCTAGGAATAGGATGACGGTAACAAATAGTAATATTATTAATGCCTCTACAATCAACAGACATATGCGATGTACCATCCTTTTTCGGCACTAAAATGATAGGAACAGCACAAGGACTAAGGGATTCGCGTATATAACCTTTGTCGAGTAGCTCCTATACTTGACGCATAATCTCCTTCGTCTCCTCTGGATTGGTATGGTATGGCGCACGGTGTGGTAATGATGCACCGGGAATTAAGTCAATTTGATGCTCATTCCCTTGAATAGGTGGTAATCCCGGTGGCACGTCTTGTGGAAAGACGTCAGTGAACACCTGCAAAATGTTAGTGACAGCAGGAGGCAAAGAGGAAGGCATGTCCTCAAATGAAAATAATGCCTCTTTGCAGACAAAAGCATAGCAAGCAGATTTGCTAAAATCTAGATCATCAATATTAGATTTGGTGGCAAGTAAACATGCACTTTTCAATTTAATTTCAGAAGCAACACTAGATGGTTTATTATTAGGCTTCATTTGTTGCTCAAATTCTTTTGCCACAATCTGATTTTCACTCTTATTTTGCTCCTGTTTTGCTTTATTAGCTCTATTAATATCATCTTTCAAAATGGAATCAGGAGTCATAGGAAGCGAAGTAATATTTTTGTCCGTATGAACAAGAGTATACTGATTGTTTCTACCATGGTGTACAGAATTTTTATTAAATTGCCATGGTCTACCAAGTAATAAGGAACATGCTTGCATAGGTACCACATCACAATCAACATAATCAGCATATGTAGAGATACTAAAATGCATACGAACAATACATGTTACCTTAACCTTGCCGCTATTGTTGAACAATTGGATGTAGTAAGGATTTGGATGCGGTCTTGTGGTGAGAGAGAGCTTCTCCACCATCTCCATGCTAGCCAAGTTGTTGCAGCTCCCTCCATCTATGATGACGCAAATAGAACGTTCCTTCACAACTCCCTTTGTATGGAACAAATTATGCCTCTGATTTTGCTCAGCTCGTGTAACCTGCACACTCAAAACATGTTGAGCAACTAAACATTCATACATGTTAGCATCTTCAGTAGCCATGTATTGCGTCTCATGATCAGAATCATCTCCAGTGTGTTCTTCATGTGTAATAAGAGCCAAAGTCTCCTCATCATAGTCACTAGCGGACTCATACCCACCATCCTCAGTAGCAACCATCACACGCTGAGATTTGCATTCTCTCACAAAATGTCCTCTTCCCTTACAACGAAGACAAATAATATCACTTGTGTGCCCTGTTGATGCCATGGAAGAAGAAGAGCTCTGCGCAGGTCCGGCAGGAGTGCTCTTGGCAGATAGTGGTGGTTGTGCCTGCTATCTTGTATCACGGCTGAAGGTGGCACCTAATGGAGGTGCTGGTGTAGTGGAAGTAGAGGATGCACGTGGTGTATATGATGAAGATCGACCTGCAGAAAAGTTAGTTCGCGCCAATGCCTGTCGACCCTGCACTTCACGTTCAGCTTTACAAGCAAGATGGAATAAAGGAGTGATATTATTATACTCCTTACACTCTAGAATGGTCTGAATCTCTCTATTTAATCCACCCATAGAACGTGCAAGTATAGCTTCATTCTCCTCAACAATACCACATCTAATCATGCCAGTTTGTAATTCCTAATAATATTCTTCTACAGAATGTTTTCCTTGTCTTAAACACTGCAATGTTTTAATTAATTCACGTTGATAATATGGTGGAACCCAACGAGTATGCATAGCAGTTTTCAAAGCAGCCCAAGTAGCTGGAATAGGATATAATCGACAATGCTCATACCACCAAACACATGCAAAGCTAGTGAAAGCACAAGCAGCAGCAGGAACACGTCTCTCTTCAGGATATTGTAAACATGTAAATCGTTGTTCAGTTTCTAACTCCCAAGTAAGATATATATCAGGAACATATCTACCCTCAAATGGTGGAATATTCAATTTTAGTTTAGGGATATGGTCATGATCTCGTACCTGAGGGGGAGCCCTACCATTGCCATTATTTGCATGTGGACAACCTGGTGGTTGTGGTGCTGGTGGTTGCACGTAGTTCTGATTTTGATCAACCTCATCCTCGTAATCTCCCACATAATCATCCTCCTCTGCATCAGCAGCAGGAGCCACAGAAGTATCAACAGCAGCACCAATAGTTTGGCCAGGCGCAAGAGGGACACGGCTCGCTCGGCGGAGGGCTGTTTCGCGACGTGGAGGTCGTCGTCGTCATTGTTATTGTTGTTGTTGTTGTTGTTGTTGTTGTTGTTGTTGTTGTTGTTGTTGTTGTTGTTGTTGTTGTTGTTGTTGTTGTTGTTGTTGTTGTTGTTGTTGTTGTTGTTGTTGTTGTTGTTGTTGTTGTTGTTGTTGTTGTTGTTGTTGTTGTTGTTGTTGTTGTTGTTGTTGTTGTTGTTGTTGTTGTTGTTGTTGTTGTTGTTGTTGTTGTTGTTGTTGTTGTTGTTGTTGTTGTTGTTGTTGTTGTTGTTGTTGTTGTTGTTGTAGAGGTGCATTAAGTGCAGCCGGTGGTGGTGGTGGAAGATGCGCGAGCAATTCATTAAACTTGTTATCGAGCTTTGTTTCGAATGTCTTCTCCATGCCATCTATCTTCTCCATGGCATCTTCAAATCTGTTTAGCACATCTTGCACCTGTTCACTCATCATTAGCTGAAATTTATCATGCAACTCCTTATTCATCATGTTCTCCCAGTCAGTCTCGTCGGCTCGTGATCCTGCCATGGTTAGCAGCAATAGAAACACACAAGAATATGATCCTACAGACTACTAACAAATGGTGGTGGGCGTCACAAATCCGTCAAGCAAATCTCAAATTCTTACCAGTTCTTACCCAGCAGCAGGCGGTGATCGGCAACCGATGTAGTCAAAACACTCAAAGCTTGGATAGAGCGATTACCAGGGAGAGTCAAACGCACGACGTAGATTTATGTGGAGCTAGGAAGGCTTATAATATGGTAGAAAAAAGATTAGCAATAATCAATTAAGAGATGCAAAGTTGAATAAACGCTCAACGACGGTACTGTGCTGGTCCTAGGCTAGACCGTGCTAGAGACGCGAGCCTAGAACACTAACAAAATCACGGCGTTGCACGTAAACAAGGGAAAAGCACACTCTGGAAAAAAATCGCTCTATTTTTTTGGCGCTCCTCTTTTTTTTGGCAAAAAATCACTATAATGGCGAGTGTCTCAAAATTCTTCCCAGGTGAAACCGACAGGATGGGCACAATTTTTTTGACTTTTTCGGAAATCAGGGCAGCCACGACGAAGAAGTGCGACAAAAAATCACTATGATGGCACGTGGCTCAAAAGACTCCGAAAAGCCTAAAAATAGGATAGGGAAAAAATTTGCCTGCGAAAATTTTGGCCTAAAAACTGCCCGGGGGTCTCCAGACTCTTTTTCTTTGAAACCTACTCAGGCAAGGAAACATGAATCGGAAATTAGATGGATCTCAAAAGCAAACCTAATATGAAAGGAACTCGGATTGGTGGTGGATATATTATGGTAGGATATGGCAGCGGTGGTGGTATATGGATACGGATTGGTGGTGGTATATGGATACGGATTGGTGGTGGTATATGGATACAGATTGGTGATGGTATATGGAGACGGATCAGTGGCGGGTAAGCTGTGGTGGTAGATGGCAGGGGCGATGATGATTGTGCGGCGGCGGCGTGACAACTTATGACCAGAACTCGAAACTCTAAAAGACTAGACTCTAAGACCAGCAACTAGACACGACGAGGCAACCGCAAATTCAACAAAGCAAAATACTGAAAAGACTATGCAAAGGCTCAGACTAGTTCGGATATGATTAACTAACCCTATTTTTTTGGCTTTTTGTGGACTGTAGGTATGAAGAGCAGACTCGATCTAAACTACGAAAACTGTAAAATCTCACCGAGCAACCTGAAAATCTGATACCACTTGATAGAGGCGAAGGTGTCATGATGTTTCGATGAGATGGTGGCTATCATTTTCTGTGGGAGTCGACCTTGACGATCCGACTACGAATGTGGGAGACGTCGCGCCTTAGCAATCGCTAAACCAACTTCCGAGGGGTTATTGACCATGCTGGAGCACGATCAACCTAACCATGAGGGTCTGTTTCCTGCGAGCAAACAAAGAACAAGCAAGAAATTGATATTGCAATCTGGATATTGCGAATATAAGATGAAAGCTTTATTTATCAAGGTGGGGTTCTGTGATGTCTTGGTCTAGTCGTTGAACACAAATGAAGTATGCGAAGTTGCAGTTATGGCAAAATTTTGATCTAAACAAAACCCAAAGTCTGAACGATGCCCTAAGGGTTGTATATATGGAGGAGAAAGGGGGAATTTCGTGGCCCTTGAAGGAGGGGTCTGAAACCAACCCTAACTCTTGTTTCCCCACACATACGGACTCTAAAAACAGCCTATAATCAAGTATTTCGAAATTACATGGGCCTGGCCCAAAAATAAGGTGACGCAGCACCAAGGATAGCCTCTGGACAAAATTTATGAAGTGGCATCTTGTATATTTCATCCAAGGCTTCATGCACTCATTATGGTGGCTTCAAAGTCCTGGAATTATCAGTTGTAACTCCGTTCTTGTTCCCCTTGCGCACGCCATCATCTCCATGCTTGAACTTGCTCCAAGGTTCATCTTTCTTGTCCAAGCTAGGCCCTTCATTTGTAAGCAAAATGAATGTATCCAATTTAGGCAGCATCATATTCTCATGAACATTAGAATCATTACCAAGAAATTAAAGTACCTAGTAATTTAATTGGCGTGCGCGAGCTCTAGTAATTGGTCCAGTATGTATAGCAGCAGGGTCTGTGGGTGTAACAATGGTATTGATGTCCGCATCATCCGGTGGCCATCTTCATCATCCTGTTGGCCACCACGATGAGGAGGGAGTAGTCCACCCTCGGGGCTGAGGGTTTGTACCAGTAGCTATGTGTTTAATCTCTCTCTCTCTCTCTCTCTCTCTCTCGTGTTCTTGAGATGTCACGATCTTGATGTATCGCGGGATTTGTTAATATAGTCGGATCATATGGTGTTTTCCCCTCTCTATGTTGTTGTGATGAATTGAGTTTTTCCCTTTGAGATTTCGTTGTTATTGGATTGAATACTTTTATGGATTTGAAAGCACTTGATATATGCCTTGCATATGAATACTCGTGGTGACAATGGGGTATCATATTGATTCACTTGATATATGTTTTGGCACTCAACTCGCGGAATCCCGAGGTGACATTGGGGTAATCTACGCATAGGGGTTGATGCACGTCCTTGTCTTTGTTTCTCCGGTAGAAATCTTGGGGCACTCTTTGAAGTTCTTTGTGTTGGATTGAGTATTATGAATCTGAAATTATTTGGTGTTATTTTAGTATGAACTCTTGGATAGATCAATCGGAAAGAATAGCTTCGAGGTGGTTTCGTACCCTACAAACAATTTCTTCTTATGTTCTCCGCTAGATAGGAACTTTGGACTGATTCTTCATCACACTTTGAGGGGTGGTTATATGATCCAATTATATTAGCATTGTTGAGAGATTGCACTAGCGAAAGTACGAACCCTAGGCCTCATTTTCAAGCATTGCAATACCATTTTTGTGCCCGTTTACTATTTGCTACCTTGCTGTTTTTATTTATTCAGATTATAAAAATATATTTCTACCATCCGTATTACACTTTTATCACCATCTCTTCGTTGAACTAGTGCACCTATACAATTTTCCATCGTATTAGGTGTGTTGGGGACACAAGATATTTCTTGTATTTGGTTGCAAGGTTGTTTGAGAGAGACCATCTTCATCCTATGCCTCCCACAGATTGGTAAACCTTAGGTCATCCACTTGAGGGAAAATTGCTACTATCCTACAAAACACAGTGCTTGGAGGCCCAACACGAGTCTACAAGAATAAAGTTGCGTAGTAGACATCAATACACAAGCTTCAATGGAAGAAACAATATCCGAGTACAGACATAAGTTAAACAAGTTTTGCCTTAAGAAGGCTAGCATGAACATCAACGATCGAAGAGGCAAGGCCTCCTGCCTGGGACCTCCTAAGTACTCCTGGTCATCGGCGGTCTCCATGTAGTAGTAGGCACTCTCCGGGTAGTAGTAGTCGGCGGGGGTGGCATCTGGCTCCTGGGGTCCACCAACTGGTTGCAACAACCGAAAAGAAGAAAGAAGGGGGAAAAGGGGTAGCAAAGCTACTATGAGTACTCATCCAAAGTACTCGCAAGCATTAGATCTATACTAAGTATGCATTGGTATCAAATGGAAGGGTTGTATCTGTGGACTATACTGTAGAATGCCAGAATAGAGGGGATGGCCTAGTCTATCAAAGACTAGCATCTTCAAGCAGCTCCAAGCATCTTGCAACATGTAGAAGAGTACGGAATAGCAGTTTATATTTAACAAACATGTTGTAGTATTAACGCCCAGAGATCCTTCCTTGACTCCCTGCGAGAAAGCAATCTCGGAGCCAATATATCCATCACGTGTCTCAAGTACCATTTCTAGTTGTAATAGATCAGGATACAAGTCTGAATGTCCGTTACCGTGGACACGGCTATTTGAATAGATAACTTCCCTCCAGGGGTGCATCGCGTTTTCCAACACACTTGATTACTCTGGCCGGACAAACTTTCCTGGGTCAATGCCTAGCCTCAAAAGATCAACACGTCGCAGCCCTACCTAGGCTCAACAAAGAGGTCCCCGCCAGTCTACATCCTAAGCACTCTAAGGTCTTGGGCCCATCGCCTGTTGCACTCCGGGTCGTTGTGCGACGAGCCGGGACGAGCACCACCTCATCATGGATGGCATTGGCCCGACAGGCCCAGAATGCTGAAATGGATGTCTGACAAAGCTTCGGCTGATACTACGATGTCGAGGCCCATAACTATTCCCGCGTGGTGGTTAGTGCGTAAAGGCTAGTGGCCAACTCAGAACAAATACCCAAACCTGTTAGAGCATTAACAATTAAAATAAGTGACGACTTTGGGACAAGTCCGGAGCTACCACGCCCTCCTGGGTGATACCACTAAACAGCCAGCCACCACCGTAACTCCTCGGGTGCTCTTCGGGCCCGCCCGACTTTCACAAAGGTCTCAAGTAAAGTCAAGGTAACCATGTGTCCAAAACATCAAGGTGGAAAACCCGAGGAATCACCCTCGAGGGATTCCACTCAATGTAATCATCAAGGTGAACATAGGAGGAATCACCCTTGAGGTTCATACTTGACGGGTTGCACGACAGAGTCATATCAGAGAGTGGTGAAGGAGGAATCACCCTTGATGACCACGACTGAATAGCTATACTATAGAGTTATCATCAGGAGTGCGTTACAAGGTATCACCCTCGGCACTTGATAGTAGCTATGTAGAGTTGTACAACTAAAGAGGGTGAAGTGATGTGAAGTGTCAGGCTCTGGTCGTCGATCATGTTGATCGAGTCATCGATCAACAAGCCGGGGCAACTGGGACAAGGAGAGGGGTCATTGATGGATTAGTAACCGACCTATACTAAGCAGTTTAGGATAAGCAAGTAAGGTACAATAGCAGATTACAAAAGGAGGCTATGCATCAGAATATGAGCAATCAATTACAGTAGCAAAATCTAATGCAAGCCTGAGAGAGAATGGAATGGGAGATGTCGGAGTGGTCAAGGGGGGTTTGCTTGCCTAGAAGCTCTCCTGAAAAGGAAGAAGAGTCGTCGACGACATAGTCGATCACAGCAGCATCAACATCGGTCTTGCGGTCTACCGGAGAAGAAGAGGGGGAAGAAACAGTAAATACAAAGCACTCAGATGCATGATATGACTATAGGCAGCGCTTGGGGTGTTCTAACGCAGTGTTACATGATACTGGCGAAGGGGGGAAACATCCGGGAATACTTTCTTGAAGATTGCAGTTTTTGGACAGATGAAACGGAGGGGGACAGTTCTTCCCTGTGGCAGATGGACGGATTGCATATTTGGATTCGTCATATTTTTTTGAGCAACTTTCATGCACGAAACTTTTTCATCCAAGTTACGGATAATTTTCTATGGATTTTTTAAAGTTTTAAACATTTTTTGAAATTATTATTATTTCGAAAATAAGTGGTTAAATTGCTATGGGTACACAGAAGTGTACCGAATGGTACACACAACCAATGGCTGACTGGCGGGACCATTGACTGAGTTGACCCACTCAACATTTGACTCATCAAATGGTGAATTGTGTAGGCATGTCCACATGTAAGTGTCACATGTACTAATAAAAAAAACTAAACTAATTAAAACTAGTGGGTCCACATGTCATTTGTTCATAGACTAATCTAACCACTAATTATTCCCTAACTAAAATCCAATTAGCCCATAATCTAAATGGGCTATCCCACTTGAAGTGGCACAACTGGGCACTGTGTGGCTGTGCATCACGCACGAGCACACACAGGCGCCGGCAGCCATGGCGCCAGGAAGCAAGCCAGCAGCAGCCAAGAGGAGGCGCGCAGGCAAGCGAGCACGCGAGTGCACGCAACGATAGTGGTGCATTGAAGGGGCGGCCTAGCGAGGCAGGCGGCATCAGCGGCGCAGTAGAAGCAGCAACATGTCGCAGGGCACGGCCATGGCGACGACGCACACATGAATGGCCACTAGAGGGCGAGCGTGGGCGTGGTTGGTTGCCGGCGTAGTGGGTGCACGCGGGGCAAGTGCAGGCGGGTGCAGGGGTGCCGCTGCATGCAGTAGGCCATGCGGGCGCGGACGCGAAGCTTCGGCCATGGCGGTCGAGCTCACGAGGATACGCCTACGATGACAGATCGAGGTGGAAAAAGGGGGGATTCAGGAGAGATGCTCACCACGAGTGCGAAGGCGAGGTCAGGGAGGTCGGGGACGGACCAGAGCAGCGGCAAATGATGGCGGTCAGTGATGATGTACGCGGAGAGGATGGAATCGATGGCGAATGTACGGGACATCCCAGCTTGAGCTGGTGTCCAGGATGGATGAAGCTGACAGTAGCCGATCTCCTGGACGTCTTCTCCCACGATAGCGACGACGGTGACCACGACAACGGTGATGACGAGCACAATCACCGCGCGAGGTTCTGACCTCGAATTCGAGCAGATGAGAAGGGGGTGATGGGGGATCGAGGGGGAAACGGACAAGGGGGGCCTAGGGTTGCGGTTGGGCATTTTTATAGGCCGAGGGGAACAACGTGGAGGCCATCCATGGCCATGGCAGCCGTGGATGCATGCCACACTCTCCTCTGCGTCCTGTAGCGTGAGGTAGGGGAAAAGGCCTATGCAGACTGGGCCGTGTGAACTGTGGCTGCATAGAGCCCAGCTGCACAGTAGGTTTAGGCATTTTCTCTTTTTATTTTCTCTTTTGTAATTTCTCCACTGTTTTGCATTATTTTGACCTACCAAACGGATTTTTTTAATATGATAATTGGCACATAAATACTAGGTTGTGTAATGAGTTAGCTGACAAAGTTACTATTTATTTTGAAATGGTTAACTATTTATTTAAATTGAATTGGCTCAATTTAATGCTCCTGGTTCACTTTATAATTTCCTAGGGATTAATTGGAATGTCAAATAGTGTTGGTTTATTCATGACAAATAGTTAGTGAATATTTGCAAGCAAGCAAACATTTTAGTTTTACTGATTGGAGAAATATTAATTTTGACTTCAGATTAAATTTGAAATGGCTTTGAATTTTTATCAAGTGGCAACTATCAAGGTAACCATGATGACATGGCAACCATTAACAGGGGATTAATGTAGCTTAATTATCTGGGCGTTACAAAAGGCCCTTGCTATAGTGTGTGGAACAGGTGGAGCAGCAGCATCCAATGTGGATGGCTGAATATCTTCTGTGGCATGAGGGGCTTTAGGCTGCGCATTGTCTTCAGCCAGGACAATGCCATTGGCTTCAGTATTAGTGGTAGCAGCAGCTTCCGCGGTGGCTTCAGAGGCTTCAGTTACTGGGGGGTCAGGCACAATCACATCGGAAATCACACTTGGTTCAGTAGGGGGGATAACATCATGTTCTTCTTTTTCTTTTTCGTCGGTTGATGCAGCCGGAATATCTTCAGCCACTTTGGCTTCAGACTCTTGAGTAGTTTTTGAGGGGATGGTTTCAGGGAACACTTGATGTGCTACTGAGCTTATGGCATGCACATCCTCTTCAGGAATGCTAGACATGGAGACTAGTGGCCTTGGGCCTCGGCGAAGCCTTCGAAAAGAGGGTGACACCTGCGGTGAGGGAGTGGTCCTCTCCATGTCTTCGGGTGTTTCATGGGGAGTCTCAAGAATAGGAGTAGCGACTTGAGCCAGTGGAGTGCGCATAATGACTTCATGGAGAGCGGTGTTGGGGTGTTGCTCTTCCCAAAATCATCTCGAGTGATTGGCGTCGTAGGACCGCCAATGCTAATCTGTTCACTGCTCATGGAAGCACGCAATGATACCGGTTTCTGAGTGAGCTGGAGAACCTGAGGAAGAACTTCATCATCATCAACATTGTTGTCATGACCAATGTCTTCAGCTGCGATGGTGTCAGCAGGTGGGATCTCTTCAGATTCATGAGCCTCTGTGGTAGCAGGCTCATGTACAACAAGACAACGCTCATGGTTGGAGGAGGCCGGTAAGGCAACAGAGATGGGCTTAACTAGGAGCGCTCTTGAGTAGCAGATGAGCAGTTGGTGCTTGGGCCCTTCATGAAGCCTTAGAAGGCTTTGTCTTCATCCTTTTCTGAGATGGAGCTGCATCAGAGGCTTCTTGATGCTTGCGCTTCTTGGCTTTAACCTCTGCCTGCTTTGTCTTCTTCCTTTCGGAAGCAGAAGATGGCATCTTGGGCTTTGAGCTAGTCATGCTGGCAAGGAAGACAATGCTTGGCATTTCCTGCCTTGAAGCCTCAGCTTCAGCTTGTGTTGGCTTCTTCTTAGCAGCCAACTTGGAGTCAATGCATGGACGCCCAAGTGCTTTTCTCTTCAAGGCTTCATTGTGAGTCTGAACACATTTCTCAGCATAATATTTGAGGCGCTCTCTGGATCCCTTGGCTTCATCACAACACTTATGGAACTCAGTCTTGAGATCGGCCATCATCTTCTTAAAGTTCTGAACATCTGTGACACTAAGCTTGGACATGTGCTTCTTGAAGACAGCCTTTTCATGATCAATCTTGTTTTTCTATTCAATAACCTTTTGAGAAATGGCAAACTCTTTTGCAATGCAGCCTTGGAATGTCACACTGATGCCAACGGGAAGCTGCAGATCATCAATGGTAAGATAAGTGTTTTCAAACCATTCATCAATAAAATTGTTCAGAATATCAACATCAAATAGAGGCAAATCTTTGAAGATTTCAGCCTCCTGCTTGCTCTTGATCAGCAGCTCAAGGGCATCATCAGCAAGGTCTTCATCACTAGAGAGATCAATCAAATCCTCTTCATGGCGCAGGATGCTAGCTGGAGTAACGCCTTGCCCTGAGATTTTCTTTGTCTTCATAGAGGTGAGGGACAAGTATTTAGACTGCACACTTGATTCAGGAGGTGGAGATTTCAATGGCTTCACTCTTGAAGCTTTTGGTGCAGCAGTGGTCTTTGAAGCCTCTGACTTCTTCACAGGCTTCGGGGGCTCTAGAGCTGTAGTTTGTTCTTCATCCTCAGTAGCAACTTCAAGGCTGGCCCTCTATGCTGCACAATGTGCCAGAAATGAGTCGAAGTAATCAAAGGGGCCAATAAGATTTGGTTTGGCCTCACGACTGCCATCGGGCCTTGGTGCTGCTGGACCTGGGTTGAAGTCAAATCCCAAAGTCCTTCTTGTTTTGAACTTCTGAAGCTTTAGCAAATTAGAGATTGGCTTCAAACAGATCATCCTCACGACACAATCGAAGACTGTATGGGTCGACATTCTCAGGCATTGGCACTCTAACCATGCAAGGAAAGAAGCCTCTCTCAATGGCTTCAGATTTTTTCATGTGGTGAAGTTTCCTGTAGACAATATCAGCCTAGGGTGGTCTCACATCATTCTTGTCTGCGTACTCGGAGTCACAAAGTGGTACAGAAACCACTATTCTTCCCAATATCTTTGAATCCATTGGACTCGAGATTTGCGCTCACCATAGCTCTCTTCAGGATCTGACTTGTATAATTCATAGAGATCTGGTGGTAGGTCCTTTGCAGTGTTGTCACGGTGTTGTCTGCCACCTTTCTTTGCAGATTTACCACTTGCCATTGGCTTCACAAGACTGAAAGGCTTCACACAAGTGTTAGGCTTCGCTCTGCTGGTCAGACAAGAACTGGCTTCAGGAGATTTAATATGATTCTACAAGAATTCTGCAAATGAAAGAAGACTATGGGAACCAAGAGACTCTTCCACAGAGATGTACCTGTGACAGCATTAGAGATGCGAGGGAAGGGGAAGAGGTCATATGCATTCTCAGAGGATTTTGAAGATAAATCAGTTTGAAGACATTGACCTCATAGTGCAAAGACATTCACTTATCGATGTAAGTTGGTTCCAGATTTGTACGAATCCATGACTAAGTACAAGTAAGGAATCTAACTAGTTGTGAAGCATAAGTGAAGGTACTTGCAAGTTATGAGATGCATATAGGGAAAGATCCAGATTTGGAAGTAGTAAAACGGCTTTCAGAAGATTTAGAAGGTTCGTTGGATCGAATAAACGGTAAAAGTAAGTCTTTAGTTACTGCTCAATAACAGACGAAGAACTACTAGACGAGGCAGGACAGAGGCCGAGGAGTTCGATCTTCCGCGCCCTAACTTGGCAGCGGAAGACACCTACAACAGCGGCGGACAGAGAATGACCACGACCGGCGTGACGACGACGACGGAGAAGTCGCGGCAGTGAAGCACTTCATCTCCGATGATGACGGAGGCTAAAGGAGGTGCTAGGGTTTGAGCGAAATGGCGAGAGGAGTACGTTTTAATGACCGCAGGGGGTTGGGAATATATAAGGAAGAGAATGGCACAGTGTAATTACTCAGCTACCCCTGGTGGTTCACATCTGAGCTACACGTGGCACGCATGCAACAACTTAAATGTTGTGCCACGACCCCACGCACTCCCGGTTTGTCGGGTGATCATTCCGACTTCTTCGGAGTCAGGAAAAAGGATAAGAGTAATAAAAGCCTTTTAAATGTTTGTCTCTTGATCTTCGACTGACAAGGACACAATGAAGACAATCGACACGTGTCAATAGAATGCATATAACGATTTAGAGAGAGTAGGAGAGATAAGCACATATGGGGTTAGGGTCCGATCACATTCACTTAGTGTAGAAGATGGCAGCTTGAGGACATAGCTATAAGTGAATGTTGTAGAGGACTAGCACTATTCTCATCCTGGGATCAGAATAGTTATTTTGATCACACGACGCCTATATAGGGCCCGATTGAGATGTTCCTGAACTACCAAACCAACGGTGACTTAAAAAAAGCACACCCCCGGCACCTTCCCCGATCTTGATCCCCCACTTCCCGCACCTCTCGCCCCAACCAGCGACATGCCCTCCGCCCCGCCCCAACCGACGTTGCTGCCGCCGCCTCGCCCCCAACTGGAGACGTAGCCTTCGCCTGACCCCCAATCAGAGGGGCCACCGCCACCCCGCCACACCGCAACCTGAGGCGCCGCCGCCGCCCCGCAACGCCCCAATTGGAGGCGGCACCGCATAGGATCCAACCGTTGCCGCGTGGTTCACCACTCGCCGCCGCCACACATCATAGCCCCGCATCCCGCCGCGTGATAACCCACAAGTATAGTGGATCGCAACAGTTTTCGAGGGTAGAGTATTCAACCCAAATTTATTGATTCGACATAAGGGGAGCCAAAGAACATTCTCAAGTATTAGCAGCTGAGTTGTCAATTCAACACACCTGGAAACTTAATATCTGCAGCAAGGTATTTAGTATCAAAGTAATATGATAATAATGGTAATGGTAGCAAAAGGTAACGATAGCAAAAGTAATGTTTTTGGTATTTTGTAGTGGTCGTAACAATAGCAACGGAAAAGTAAATAAGCGGAGAACAATATGTGAAAAGCTCGTAGGCAATGGATCGGTGATAGAGAATTATGCCGGATGTGGTTCATCATGTAACAGTCATAACCTAGGGTGACACAGAACTAGCTCCAATTCATCAATGTAATGTAGGCATGTATTCCGAATATAGTCATACGTGCTTATGGAAAAGAACTTGCATGACATCTTTTGTCCTACCCTCCCGTGGCAGCGGGGTCCTAGCGGAAACTAAGGGATATTAAGGCCTCCTTTTAATAGAGTACTGGACCAAAGCATTAACACATAGTGAATACATGAACTCCTCAAACTATAGTCATCACCAGGAGTGGTCCCGATTATTGTCACTTCGGGGTTGCCGGATCATAACACATAGTAGGTGACTATAGACTTGCAAGATAGGATCAAGAACTCACATATATTCATGAAAATATAATAGGTCCAGATCTAAAATCATGGCACTCGGGCCCTAGTGACAAGCATTAACCATAGCAAAGTCATAGAAACATCAATCTCAGAACATAGTGGATACTAGGGATCAAACCCTAACAAAACTAACTCAATTACATGATAAATCTCATCCAACCCATCACCGTCCAGCAAGCCTATGATGGAATTACTCATGCACGGCGGTGAGCATCATGAAATTGGTGATGGAGGATGGTTGATGATAATGATGGCAACGGATTCCCCTCTCGGAGCCCCGAACGGACTCCAGATCAGCCCTCCCAAGAGAGTTTAGGGCTTGGCGGCGGCTCCGTATCGTAAAACGCGATGAATCCTTCTCTCTGATTTTTTCCTCTCCGAACACGAATATATAGAGTTGGAGTTGAGGTCGGAGGAGCTCCGGGGGGCCCACGAGGTAGGGGGGCGCGCCCCCCACCCTCGTGGCTAGGGTGTGGGCCCCTGGGCTTGATCTTTTGCCAGTATTTTTTATTATTTCCAAAAATAATCTCTGTGAAGTTTCAGGTCATTCCGAGAACTTTTGTTTCTGCACATAAATAACACTATGGCAATTCTGGTGAAAACAGTGTCAGTCCGGGTTAGTTCCATTCAAATCATGCAAGTTAGAGTCCAAAACAAGGGCAAAAGTGTTTGGGAAAGTATATACGACGGAGACGTATCAACTCCCCCAAGCTTAAACCTTTGCTTGTCCTCAAGCAATTCAGTTGACAAACTGAAAGTGATAAAGAAAATTTTTTACAAACTCTGTTTGCTCTTGTTGTTGTAAATATGTAAAGCCAGCATTCAAGTTTTCAGCAAAGATTATAAACTAACCATATTCACAATAATGTGTAGGTTTCATGTTTACTCATATCAATGGCATAATCAACTAGCGAGCAATAATAATAAATCTCGGGTGACAACACTTTCTCAAAACAATCATAATATGATATAACAAGATGGTATCTCCCTAGCCCTTTCTGAGACCGCAAAACATAAATGCAGAGCACCTTTAAAGATCAAGGACTGACTAGACATTGTAATTCATGGTAAAAGAGATCCAGTCAAGTCATACTCTATGTAAACTAATCAGTAATGAATGCAAATGACAGAGGTGCTCTCCAGTGAGTGTTTTTTAATAAGAGCAGGATGACTCAGCATAAAAGTAAATAGATAGGCCCTTCGCAGAGGGAAGCATGGATTTGTAGAGGTGCCAGAGCTCGGTTTTGAAATAGAGATGAATAATATTTTGAGCGTTATACTTTCATTGTCAACATAACAACCAAGAGATGGCGATATCTTCCATGCTACACACATTATAGGTGGTTCCCAAACAGAATGGTAAAGTTTATACTCCCCCTCCACCAACAAGCATCAATCCATGGCTTGCTCGAAACAACGAGTGCCTCCAACTAACAAGAGTCCCAGGGGGAGCTTTGTTTGCAATTATTTTGATTTGATTTGCATAAAGCATGGGTCTGGGCATCCCGGTGACCAGCCATTTTCTCGTGAGTGAGGAGCGGAGACCACTCCTCTTGAGAATAACCCGCCTAACATGGAAGATACGGACAGCCCTAGTTGATACATGAGCTATTCGAGCATACAAAACAGGATATTTATTTGAAGGTTTAGAGTTTGGCACGTACAAATTTACTTGGAACGGCAGGTAGATACCGTATATAGGTAGGTATGGTGGACTCATATGGGACAACTTTGGGGTTTATGGAATTGGATGCACAAGCAGTATTCCCGCTTAGTACAAGTGAAGGCTAGCAAAAGACTGGGAAGCGACCAACTAGAGAGCGACAACAGCCATGAACATGCATTAGAGTTAATGAACATTGAGTGCAAGCATGAGTAGGATATAATCCACCATGAACATAAATATCGTGAAGGCTATGTTGATTTTGTTTCAACTACATGCATGAACATGTGCCAAGTCAAGTCACTTAAACCATTCAGAGGAGGATACCACCCTATCATACCACATCACAACCATTTTAATAGCATGTTGGCACGCAAGGTAAACAATTATAAGCTCCTAGCTAATTAATCATGGCATAAGAAACTATGATCTCTAATTGTCATCGCAAACATGTTTATTCATAATAGGCTGAATCAGGAACGATGAACTAATCATATTTACAAAAACAAGAGAGGTCGAGTTCATACCAGCTTCTCCCATCTCAATCAGTTCATCATATATCGTCATAATTTCCTTTCACTTGCATGACCGAATGATGTGGATAATAATAATAGTGCACGTGCATTGGACTAAGCTGGAATCTGCAAGCATTCAATAAACAAGAGAAGACAAGGCAATATGGGCTCTTTTGTCAAATCAACAATAATGCATATAAGAGCCACTTCAACAATTTAATCATGATCTTCTCCTATCGACCCCCAAAGAAAAGAAAAGAAATAAAACTATATACACGGGAAAGCTCCCAACAAGCAAAAGAAGAACAAGAAATCTTTTTGGGTTTTCTTTTTAATTACTACTACAAGCATGGAAAGTAAACTAATTAAAAGCTACAGCTATTTTTTTTTTGTTTTGTTTTGCTTAAGGTTTATTAAACACACAAGAAGAAATCATTAAAAGGAAATAAACTAGCATGGATAATACAATGAAAAAGTATGAGCACCGACATCTAGCAATGAGTGTGTGAACTGGAATGTAATGTCGGTGAGAAATATGTACTCCCCCAAGCTTGGGCTTTTGGCCCAAGTTGGTCTATGGCCATGGCTGGCCTGGCGGATATCCAAAGTAATAGTTGGGGTCGTACTGCGAAGAAGAAGACTCTGATTGCCACTGGTTGGCAATCATCTCTGGATCCCACTGGTAATTAGATTGTCGTGGAGGATCAAATTGTGGTTCCGACTCTAGCTCTATGGCTGATGTAGGGTTCCAGTAGGCGTGAATAGCCTCCGGCGAGACGAGGTACTAGCCTGTAGATAAATCAAACAAGGAAGGAGCAGACAAGGTGATAGTCTCAGGATGACGTTTATCAAAGAACAATTTGTATTTAAGCTCCCCTTCCCTATTCTTTGCAATAAAATCATGCGCTACCATACTCTTATAATCTAAATAAACAGTAGGCAACATTTTTTCTTATTTTTCATAGTGCCTAATAGGTATGTTATAGTATGCAGCAAGGCGTGAAGCATAGATACCTCCAAAGATGGGGCCCTTTGTACAGTTCAGACTTAACCGTTTAGCAATAATACCGCCCATACTAACAGAGTCGTCACGGAATAAACCATGGAATGAAATAAAAATATCAGGAACACTAAGGTTTCCATAGTTTCCGCAACCAATTAAGCAACGACTAGCAAATATTGCAAAGTAGCATAAAACAGGAAAATGTATGCTAGTGATTCTTGCATTAGAAACTTTCCTAGTTTCTCCTATGGTAATAGTGTTAATAAACCCGTCCACATCTGTACGATGTGGTTCCTCTAAGATACCCTCGAAAGGTATTTTGAAAACCCTGCAAAATTCATATAGTGACATCTTCTTTACCACATCATACAAATGAAACTCTACTGAAGGAGGTGATTCCTTAGGATAATAGTAGATGTTTTGCACAAAAGTATTGGTGAGTAAGAGATACTGTTTGCGTTGGTCGCGAAGGAAGTCGATGAGGCCTGAATTCTTAGCCAATTCATAAAAATCATCATAAATCCCGGCTGATCTCAAGAAATCATCAGAAGGCCATTCACGCGGCCGAACCTCCGTGGTGCGAGGCAAATTGTATTTGGGCCTCTCTGCTTCTTCACTTTGCTTTTCCTTCGAGCTTCGGCTCGATGAGCCCCTCAAAAATCTCTTCATTATTTTCTGAAAAGTCCTAAAATTTTTAGTAACTTCAAAATAAAAGTGAACCAAACTCAACAAAATTGATAGCAACTACTCCTACAAGTGCCTAGAGCCTATATCATGCATCAAAACTACTTGGAACCATATACATTTGACATGCAAGCTCAAGAATAGGGTCACCTAAGTAGCAAAAAATATGCAGTGAATAAAGCACTAGAACAAAAACTAATTGGACCATTGGAGGAGTCACATACCAAGGAACAATCCCACAAAGCAGTTTTGTGAGAGGTGCCTTGAGCAAGGAGATCAAAAATCATAGCAAAAGGAGGCTAGAACTCGTGCTTGAGCTGGATAATGGTGTTTGTGGGAGGAAGAAGGAGTGTGTGGGTACATGAATAAGTGGAAGAGGGCCACCATGGGCCCACGAAGCAGGGGGCGTGCCCAGGGGGTGGGCGCGCCCTCCACCCTCGTGGCCAGGTGGATGCCCCCCTGATGTGTTCTCAGTGCCAAATATTCTCAAATATTCTAGAAAAATCATATTTAAATTTTAGGGCATTTGGAGAACTTTTATTTTCGGGGTATTTTTATATTGCACGTATAATTCAGATAACAGACAGAAAATACTATTTTTACTTTATTTAATATAAATAACAGAAAGTAAAAGGAGGGCACGGAAGGTTATGCTTTCTAACTTCATCCATCTCATGATCATCAAAAGGAATCCATTAGCAAGGTTGATCAAGTCGTGTTAACAAACTCATTTCGAATAACATGGAACCGGAGAAATTTCGAATAACACTATGTTACCTCAACGGGGATATGCACATCCCCAATAATTAGAATATCATATTTCTTCTTGACAGTAGGAAGAGGAAATTCAAAACCTCCAAAAATAATCGATGGAACTTTTCCAATAGAATCAATACTATGAACTTGAGGTTGTTTCCTCGGAAAGTGTACCGTATGCTCATTACCATTAACATGAAAAGTGGCATTACCTTTGGTGCAATCAATAACAGCTCCTACAGTATTCAAAAAGGGTCTTCCAAGAATAATAGACATACTATCGTCCTCGGGAATATCAAGAATAACAAAGTCTGTTAAAATAGTAACGCTTGCAACCACAACAGGCACATCCTCACAAATACCGACAGGTATAGCAGTTGATTTATCAGCCATTTGCAAAGATATATAAGTCGGTGTCAACTTATTCAAATCAATTCTACGATATAAAGAGAGAGGCATAACACTAACACCGGCTCCAAGATCACATAAAGCAGTTTTAACATAATTTCTTTTAATGGAGCATGGTATAGTGGGTACTCCTGGATCTCCTAACTTCTTAGGTATTCCACCCTTAAAAGTGTAATTAGCAAGCATGGTGGAAATTTCAGCTTCCTGTATTAGTAACAATTTCTTTCATGTACTTAGCATAAAGATTCATTTTGAGCATATTAGTTAATCGCATTCCCAAAAAGATAGGTCTAATCATTTCAGCAAAGCGCTCAAAATCCTCATCATCCTTTTTCTTGGATGGTTTGGGAGGAAAAGGCATGGGTTTTTGAACCCATGGTTCTCATTCTTTACCATGTTTCCTAGCAACAAAGTCTCTCTTATCATAACGTTGATTCTTTGATTGTGGGTTATCAAGATCAACAGCAGGTTCAATTTATATATCATTATCATTGCTAGGTTGATCATCATCATTAACATTATCACTAGTTTCAGGTTCATTACCAGATTGTGTTTCAGCATCGGAAATAGAAATATCATTTGGATTCTCAGGTGTTTCAGCAATAGGTTCACTAGAAGCATGCAAAGTCCTATCATTTTTCTTTTTCTTCCTTTTAGAAGGACTAGGTGCATTTATATTATTTCTCTGAGAATCTTGCTCAATTCTCTTAGGGTGGCCTTCAGGACACAAAGGTTCCTGAGTCATTGTACTAGTTCTAGTAGCCACTCTAACAGCATAGTCCTTATTCTTACTATTCAATTCATTGAGCAAATCATTTTGAGCTTTAAGTACTTGTTCTACTTGAGTGGTAACCATAGAAGCATGTTTACTAATAAGTTTAAGTTCACCTTTGACATTAGCCATATAATCACCCAAGTGTTCAAGCATATCAGCACTGCATTTTAATTCTCTACCAAAATAAGCATTGAAATCTTCTTACTTAACCATAAATTTATCAAACTCATCTAAGCATGGGCTAGCAAACTTGGTGAATGGGATTTCAGCTTTATCATATCTATAGAGAGAATTTACCTTTACTACCTGTGTTGGGTTATAAAGTCCATGTGTTTCTTCAATAGGAGATGGATTAAGACCATGTATTTCTTCAATAGGCGGTAAATTAAGACCATGTATTTCTTCAATAGGAGGTAAATTCTTAACATCTTCAGCTTTAATACCCTTTTCTTTCATGGATTTCTTTGCCTCTTGCATATCTTCAGGACTGAGAAATAGAGCACCCATTTTCTTTGGAGTTGATTTAGGAATTGGCTCAGGGGCTGGCTCAGGAAGTTTCCAATTATTTTCATTTTTCAACATATTATTCAATAAAATTTCAGCTTCATCTGGTGTTCTTTCCCTGAAAACAGAACCAGCACAACTATCCAGGTAATCTCTGGAAGCATCGGTTAGTCCATTATAAAATATATCAAGTATTTCATTTTTCTTAAGAGGATGATCAGGCAAAGCATTAAGTAATTGGAGAAGCCTCCCCAAGCTTGTGGGAGACTCTCTTCTTCAATTTGCACAAAATTATATATATCCCTTAAGGCAGCTTGTTTCTTATGAGCCGGGAAATATTTAGCAGAGAAGTAATAAGTCATATCCTAGGGGCTACGCACACAACCAGGATCAAGAGAATTAAACCATATCTTAGCATCACCCTTTAATGAGAACCGAAATATTTTAAGGATATAAAAGTAGCGAGTTCTCTCATCATTAGTGAATAGGGTGGCTATATCATTTAATTTAGTAAGATGTGCCACAACAGTTTCAGATTCATAGCCATAAAAAGGATCATATTCAACCAAAGTAATTATCTCGGGATCAATAGAGAATTCATAATCTTTATCAGTAACAAAGATAGGTGAAGTAGCATAAGCTGGATCATATTTCATTCTAGCATTCAGAGTTTTTTGTTTAAGCTTAGCTAATAATTTCTTAAGATCACTTCTATCATTGCAAGCAAGAAAGTCTCTTTTAGTTTCTTCATCCATAACATAGCCCTCAGGCACAACAGGTAATTCATATTTATTAGGAGAGCCTTCATAATCACTTTCATCAGTATTATCAGTTTCAATAATTTCATTCTCTCTAGCCCTAGCGAGTTGTTCATCAAGAAATTCATCGAGTGGCACAGTAGTATCAGGCATAGAAGTAGTTTCATCATAAGTATCATGCATAGCAGAAGTGGCATCATCAATAATATGCGACATATCAGAATTAATAGCAGAAGCAGGTTTAGGTGTCGCAAGCTTACTCAAAACAGAAGGTGAATCAAGTGCAGAGCTAGATGGCAGTTCCTTACCTCCCCTCGTAGTTGAGGGATAAATCTTGGTTCTTGGATCTTTCAAGTTCTTCATAATGATAAGCAAATATAAATCCCAAGTGACTCAAAGAATAGAGCTATGCTCCCCGGCAACGGCGCCAGAAAATAGTCTTGATAACCCACAAGTATAGGGGATCGCAACAGTTTTTGAGGGTAGAGTATTCAACCCAAATTTATTGATTCGACACAAGGGGAGCCAAAGAATATTCTCAAGTATTAGCAGCTGAGTTGTCAATTCAACCACACCTGGAAACTTAATATCTGTAGCAAGGTATTCAGTAGCAAAGTAATATGATAATAATGGTAATGGTAGCAAAAGGTGACGATAGCAAAAGTAATGTTTTTGGTATTTTGTAGTGATCGTAACAATAGCAACGGAAAAGTAAATAAGCGAAGAACAATATGTGAAAAGCTCGTAGGCAATGGATCGGTAATACAGAATTATGCCGGATGTGGTTCATCATGTAACAGTCATAACCTAGGGTGACACAGAATTAGCTCCAATTCATCAATGTAATGTAGGCATGTATTCCGAATATAGTCATACGTGTTTATCGAAAAGAACTTGCATGACATCTTTTATCGTACCCTCCCGTGGCAGTGGGGTCCTAGCGGAAACTAAGGGATATTAAGGCCTCCTTCTAATAGAGTACCGGACCAAAGCATTAACACATAGTGAATACATGAACTCCTCAAACTACGGTCATCACCGGGAGTGGTCCCGATTATTGTCACTTCGGGGTTGCCGGATCATAACACATAGTAGGTGACTATAGACTTGCAAGATAGGATCAAGAACTCACATATATTCATGAAAACATAATAGGTTCAGATCTGAAATCATGGCACTCGGGCCCTAGTGACAAGCATTAAGCATAGCAAAGTCATAGCAACATCAATCTCAGAACATAGTGGATACTAGGGACCAAACTCTAACAAAACTAACTCGATTACATGATAAATCCCATCCAACCCATCACCGTCCAGCAAGCCTATAATGGAATTACTCACCCACGGCGGTGACCATCATGAAATTGGTGATGGAGGATGGTTGATGATGGCGATGGCGACGGATTCCCCTCTCCGGAGCCCCGAACGGACTCCAGATCAGCCCTCCCAAGAGAGTTTAGGGCTTGGCGGCGGCTCCGTATCATAAAACGCAATGAATCCTTCTCTCTGATTTTTTTCCTCTCCGAACACGAATATATAGAGTTGGAGTTGAGGTCGGAGGAGCTCCAGGGGGGCCACGAGGTAGGGAGCGCGCCCAGGGGGGTAGCCGCGCCCCCCACCCTCGTGGCTAGGGTGTGGGCCCCCTGGTCTTGCTCTTTTGCCAGTATTTTTTATTATTTCCAAAAATAATCTTCGTGAAGTTTCAGGTCATTCCGAGAACTTTTGTTTCTGCACATAAATAACACCATGGCAATTCTGCTGAAAACAGCGTCAGTCTGGGTTAGTTCCATTCAAATCATGCAAGTTAGAGTCCAAAATAAGGGCAAAAGTGTTTGCAAAAGTAGATACGACGGAGACATATCACCGCGCTTCCAGCCGCCAACCATCCACCACCAGCAAAAGGGCGACATAATCTCCTCCTAGCTCTGTCTCCGGCGAGGCGCGCAACCCCTCCTCTCCGCTGCCTTCTGGTGATGATGAACACCTCTACCTCTAGTTCCTCCCCAACTAAATCCCCCACACTCCTCGACAAGCTCCCCTGCCTCCCAGATCCCATCGATGGAACTCCACGCACCCAAATGCAGTCCGAGAACTATGTCGCTATAGTCCAAATCCATGTGCGGGGAGATGCTATGATTTCGCCATCCCTCGATCAGCCGAGAAGCATCGCCATCGTGCCTTGTTTTCTTGCAATCGCGTAGGTTCAACCTGATATGCTCGGCTGATGCTTCTCTTTCTTTTTTTTCTTTTTTGCAGACTTCTTGCTTTTCATACCTTGACTTGTGTTAGACCTTTTTGCAATACCGACATAAAAAGTCTGCACTTCCAACTGGCATTCAAAAGTTCAGCTCGGCGCCATGCGGGACACTGCAGAGCTGTCGTGGTGTCGATCAAGGCGCTGGAGTCCAGGGCTGCTGCATGTTGCGTGCTCTTTCATGCTGAGGTCGAGGAGGTGGAGTGCGGTGGTGTCCATGCTCGCCACCCTCCTAGAGTCCGGTGGTGCTACTGCGGGCTTTCTCTTGATGCTTTTTGTCTTACCATGAGAGGGAGAACAAATTATTGCATGTACTTTTTGTCCTTTACACTTGCTACACTGAATAATTGGCTCCTGATAGTAGGTTGGTACTGTTCTAATAATGCAAGTAGAATTAACAGACTACTGGATGAGAAATTGTGTTTGGCTCGCATTGTCGCTAGTGCATTCAACTTTGATAAAAAATACAAAATTTGGTAACACTAGAGGTGCTTTGGAATAGTGTTGAGGATATGCACACAGTGCATGCCCTGATGCATTGGCCAAAAATGATGGATGGCCTTAAGGCCCATTTAGCGTGTAAGAAGTTAGTTGCAAAAGATTCAAGAAGTTCCACACAACAAGTCAAGAGACGTACAATGAAGTTCTACTGCAAAAATATGTCAGGTACCACGGATATGCGTTGTTTACGCGTGAAGTTCTACTAAGCTATACGCCAGCCACGGGGAAGTTCTACTACGGCTGAACGACAAGTTCAACTATAGCTATATTGTAGAAAACATCATTAGAGGAGTTCTAGGGCAATAAATAGAAAAAAACGAACTAGGGTTTGGAAACTTCAGAGCAAAATGTTAGGGATATCATGTCACAATGTTCCTAAGTTTTTTAGGGGCATCGAAACAATTAGTTTAAAAATTAAAACCGAGAGCGGAAATTAGAAATAATAGAGCAGTTTTGATGTTTGCAAGAAAATTTTAGTTTACATTACTAAAAAATGAAAGAAAAATATATGTTCAAATGTTAGAAAAAAGAGAACTTCGATACTTGTAAAAAAATCATTTTAACAATTCGAAAAAACAAAATAGGTTCGAATTAAAATAACAAACATTCATAAAAAATTAGATTTTTATAAACCAATAAAAATCAACAAGTTCGAATTAAATTAACATACCAGTCCAAAAAAGTCTATAAAAACAATGAATTTTCCCCGTTTCCAAAAAAAGTCTAGAAGTTCAAATTAAAATAACATAGCAGTTCAATGTTTACTAAAAACTCGGATTTTTAACCACTACTAAAGAATAATAAATAACAAAGTTCAAATAGAATATCCCATTTTTTTAGAAAAAACTAGAACTTCAAATGTAAATAACGAAGAGGTTCGATGTTTATTCCAAAGTTAGGATTTTCCCCATTACTAAAGAACACATGAATAAGTTCAATTTACAAAAATAGAGTAGCTCAAACTTTGTAGAGAAAATTGATTTTCCCCATTTCTACAAAAAACCTAGAGGTTCAAATTTAAATGACGGAGAAGGAATATGTTTATTACAATACCAATAAGGTCAAAGTCAAAAAACCGAGCCATTCAAAAAGTTTATAAAAACCAATTTTCCCTCTTTTCAAAAAAACCTAGAAGTTCAAATTTGAATAATTGAGTGGTTCAATATTTAATACAGAACTAGGACTTTTCTCATTACTAATGAATAACACCAAGAAGTCCTAATTAAAAATGAAGCTTTTTGATGTTTATAAAAAACTCATATTTCCCTAATACTAAATATTGAAATCAAGAAGTTCAATTTAAAAAACAGAGGAGTTTAATGTATATAAAAAACTCAACTTTTCTCATTACTAATGAATAAAAACCAAGAAGTTCAATTGGAAAAAGTGGAGTAGGTTGATATTTATTTGAGAAAAATCTGGCTTTTCCAGTTACTAAAGAATAAAATCAATAATTTCAATTTGAAATAACAAAGAAGTTTGATGTTTCTAAAAAAACTCCGATTTTCACATTTCTAAAAAATACACAATGAAGTTCAAATAAAAAAAGGTATAGCAGTTCAATGTCTATAAAAGCTCAGATATTTTCACATAACCGAGAAAAGTTCAGGTTGATAACTGCGAGAAGTTCACGTACTACACGGTGTACATTTTGTATGAAAAAAGGATGAAAAGGCAAAGACTAAATGTTTTGTTGCTAAAAGTTCAAGTGCTTGGCCCGGTAAACTTCAAAAATTCTTATGAGAGGTTGAACAAAAACATATGGCAGAAGTTCAAGGTGAAAATAGCGGGAAGTTCAACTACTACACGAAATGCATTTCTGATAAGAATATAAGAATAGAAAACAAAAAGCTTAAAAGGTTTGTTGCAAGAAGTTCACGTGCTCCTCCGTGCACGGTTCAAAATTTATATTGCGGGACATCCGACCTCTAATTACATGTTTTAAAATGGCAAAAAACTGACGTCCAACCTTCAATTGCGTGTAATTCGACGTATACACAAAAATGCGATAGAAGTTCATAGTGAAAACAACGAGAAGTTCAAGTACTATGAGGAATGAATTTCAGTTTTGAATAAAAGTATAGAAAAATAAAAGCTTAAACGATTTGTTCAAAGAAGTTCAAGTGCTCTGTCTGGGGAAGTTCAAAAATTCATGTCACAGATATTCACCTTGTACTCCCTCCGGTCCTTTTTACTCTGCATATTAGAATTCTCTGAAGTCAAACTTCACAAAGTTTGAGCATATTTATATGCAAAAATATCAACATCTGCCATGCTAAAGTTATACAATATGAAACTTTAAGTCATGACACATCTATTGGTATTGATTTCAGATTGTGAATGTTGGTACTTTTTTCTATAAAGTTGGTCAAACTTTACGAGGCTTGACTTCAGTCAAATCTTATATCCAAACTAAAAAGGACCGTAGGGAGTATTTCCATGTTCGAAAATACAAAAAAATTGCATTTTAAAATAATTCTCTCAATCCACAAAGAAGTTCAGTTATAATTTGGAGCAATTTGATTTCAAAAAGAAAATAAAAAATTCAAAATATAAAAATGGAAAAGGTTCATGTACTACATGGTGTGTGTTTAATATGAGAAAAATGAATTAAAAGGCAAGGTCCAATTTTGTTGTTGTCATAAGTTCAAGTCCTCGGTTGGAGAAAGTTAAAAAAAATTATTCTGACAGAGGTTTATACAAAAGGAATATCATTTGTGTAACACTGACGAATGGATGAGAAAATTGCAAACGAAAATACGTCACAGAAGTTCAACGTGAAAATAGCAGGAAGTTCAACTACTACATTGAATGAATTTCAGATGATAAACTTTTTAAATCGTCACGAGTATGAAAAAATGATCAACATAGGAAAGTTGCATGTTTACAGCAGCTTTCCATCGATATATCAATTGCTCAATTCCGGTGAGTGGATGGAGAGCTACGAGCAACAAAAGCATGTGAAAAACAGAGTGAAGTTCAAGTAGACATGCCGAGAAGTTCAAGTTCTTCACGCGATGCCTTTTCAAAGAATTTGTTTCGCCATAAAGGCAGAACGAATGACCTCGCCGTTTTCTAAATTACTCAAAAACAGCTATGAATCAGAGAAAACCATCAACATGAAAAAGTTTTGCATTTTTCGTAGCTTTTCAAAGGTATATTATTTCCCCATTCCAGTAAAATTTGTAGAAATTATGTTGAAAATATGTTTTTAGTCATTTTAAAATTGACTTAAACCGTAAATAATTGGGAGATACAATATATACCAAAAAGTTTTGCATTTGTTCAAGCTTTCCAACGCCATATCATTTGCTGCATTCGGACATATGGTTAAAAAATTAACTCGAAAATGCCAACTCGGTGGAACTTGTACCATTTTCTAAATTACTCTTAAACCGTTCAAAATTAGAAAAAACTTTGAACATGAAAAAGTAGCGCATTTTCATAAGCTTTCCAACGCCATATCATTTGCCTTAATTGGATTTGTCGTTTAGAAGTGGCATCGAAAAAACAAACTCGGCTGTTTGATTTGCGAAATTTTACGATTATTAAAATTACTCTTTAACCATATGGAATTAGAGAAAATTTCAACATGTGGAAGGAGCGGCTTTGCAGCAACTTTCCAACGCCATATTATTAGCCTTATTCTGATAAACAGTTTAGAAATGCGGTCGAAAATACGATTCATGTTTTATGTATGAAGAAAAACGGTTTTCAAAACTGCTCTTAAACGGCTTACATTTTGCCAAAATTTAACTTGGGTCATGATACTTGTGTCCATAGCTTTCCAAAGGTATACCGCAAGCCCATTTGCGCAATGTTTGCGGAAGTTCAACCCAGCACTAGGGGAAGTTCAGGTTGAACAACTCAGGCAATAAAATTGCAATTGACGCATGTTCATCACGGCCCAAGAGAAATATCCGCCAATGAGCGAGATTCCTATTTAAAACGGACATTTAGTTGCTAAAAACCGTTTGCAGATTACACTTACATCACATAGAACACGACTGACCAGAATAATTTGCGCCGGGAGACACAGTTGCGAAGATAGCCCGAAGGTCGGGTTCCTACAGAGGGAAGTTCAGGTTGTGATCAGAATAATATTCTGATCCTGTGATCATAATAGTGTTTATAATATATATATAAGGGTAACGCTATTCTAAGCATGAGTATAGAATAGCTTATTCTATACCCCATAGTAAAGTTATATACAAAATCTAGTAAAATGGTATACAAAATGTAGTAATTCAGAAAATATTTTTTTATCATCCAAGTTGTAATTTACTACAATTTTGCGAAAATTACTATGTTTTACATAGTGTGTTACTATATTTTGTATGTACCGTTACTGGGGTGTAGAATAAGCTATTCTACACTCATGCTTAGTTTAACGTTACTATATATATAACAACACCCCTTAAGACCTTATTCTAACAACACCGGTCTTATTCTACACATCCACAACCAGATCGCCGCCACCCCTCCCCTCCCCGCCTTCTACCATGGCAACGGCCTGGGAGTGCCGTCGCCCCTCCCCTCCCGGCCTTCTTCCGCGGTAGTGGCCTGGGAGCGCCGCCGCCCCTCCTCTCCCGGCCTTCTTCCACGGTAGCAGTCCAGGAGCGCCACCGCCCCTATACTTCCAGCCTTCTTCCGCGGCGGCAGCCTAGGAGCGATGCCGCCCCTCCCCTCACCGCTTTCTCCCGCGGTGGCGGCCCGGGAGCGCCACCTCCCCTCCCCTCCCGGCCTTCTTCCGATCCCGGCCTTCTTCCATGGCAACGGCCAAGCAGCGATGCCGCCCGTCGCCTCTCGTCCTTCTTCTGCGGCAGCACCCGAGCAACACCTCCCCCTCTAGTATATCGGCCTTCTTCCGCAGAAGCAGCTTGGTAGCGCCACCGTCGAACTCCTCCGGGCCTTCAATTAGCTGTACTTCATCAGATGTGGATTGGTGCTGCCTCGACATCAAACCAATTCAAGCAAGGAGGACTATGCGCAAGGTTCCTTCATCCACGACAGCTTCTTGGAATAAGTTCGCAATGACCTTCAGAGCAAATCCTCCATCACCACTCACCTTGAGCAATGTCCAGACCGCTCATGAACTTCTGAAGGGCAAGTGGACTGCACGGGTAAACGCAAAAGTTCTGTAGACGGACGAGAAGGGAAGTTATTCCTGCAAACGCAAGAAAGCACTACAACACGAGGTAAGCAGTACACTCCCTCAACTATCTAAGTTTACTTATTCCAGACAAAGTAGTACATGCAGTCCAGTACGCCTCCAAAAACTAAGTAGAGCGGTTGCTTCAGTTCGTGATAGGAAAAAATGCAGTGCACTTGCTCGGCTATGTAGTACGCTTGCTTGGTTATGCAGTATGGTTGTATACGTTTAATATGGACAACGATGCAGTGCGGTTACTTCAGTTGACCTTGCGGGGTGATGTAGTCAGTGTGCAATACTTTGCAGTACCCTTTCAAACACATTGCAGTTCACATGATTCGGTTCATTTAACCTGACAATGCAGCTCGGTTCATTTTGTGCAGGAAATGTCGTTCATCAGATACAAAATGCCACACATAATTGACAACACTGAGAACAACAACTTTCAGAAGAGTAAAGCTTCTTCTGAAAGAGATACTGGCTGGGTTTCCCCTGAGATTCCTCGAGGATTCTTCATGACAACAAACAGGGTGCAATACTCTCCGGAAGAGGATTTTTTCCAGGAAGAAGAGGTAGTCGAGGATGAAGATGATGTCACATACGTGTGGGAGGGCACTCACCGACGGGATGATGAAGATGATGATGATGAAGATGATGACGATGAAGATGAACCAATAATAGTTATCAACCCAGAGTATAAGAACGAGTTCACTACATTTGAACAGCATGTCGGAATAGACAATGATGATGCAGTTGAACATGATGTTGCGGCAGATGATGATTATGATGATGTGTCGCTGCTTCAAAAATTTCAAACCAATCCAGTGAGACATTGCCACAACAATGGATTACCACCGCGTGCACCTGCTGCACCACAACACAGAGCTCAGCGTCCAGCCGCTGCACCAAAAACAGAGCTCCAAGTAGACCTGCTGCATCAACGTCGACACTGCGACCACCAACGGTGCCTCGGTTAGAAGTCAACGGCGGTTACAAATGCTCCTCACTATTGCCGTCGCGAGATCCTCAACTACACAGATGTGCTATAACTCTGCCATGTCCAATACAACCCGGCGAGCTGCAAACACCATCGGGTGTATGACTCTACACACATGTAAGTTTATTTCCTGAAAAAAATATTTGCAGTCCATTCAGATAACATTGCAATGCACACTTATATTTCTTGTGAGGTTTGACCTAACATCTAATATAGACAATTCTTCTGAAAACTTAGGAACATTGTAATGCTTTATTAAACTCGTATGCACTCCTCGTATTTAAAAAATAGAACAGAACAAATTATCTCATAGAGCATTGCACTTAATGCAAGATAAAAACATGCCGTTGAACCTCATACCTGCCGCTGGAATGAAGTTCACCACATACAAAAAGGCATGGGAGTTTTACAACAATTATGCAAGATATGCAGGGTTTGGCATATGCAAGAGGTCAAAACACAAGACAAATGCCTACATTGTCTGCTCAAGAGAAGGGACGCACAAGCAGACCGTGTCAGATTATGTCCGGAAACGTGAGAAGACATCAAAAAGGATTGACCGCAAGGCAAATATTAGAGTCAAAAAGAGGAAGGATGGCAAATTTGTGATAGAAATGGTTGAACTCAACCACAATCACAAGATGCTGGAAAGCCCCGGGATGCTTTTGCACATGCGATCTTACAAAAAAGACGATCCTTTGATAGACTAGTTAATGAAAGGCATGCAATTGAACAACCACACACACACGCTCAGATGATGTCAACGTTGTCGTGTATGTCCGGTGGTCTGCAGTAAATGGGACATACTAGCCACAAATGGGTAAACAAGTAAGCACATCACAGAGCATATCACTTGAGCATTCTGTCGGTAATTATTTCCTGTTTGATGAGATGAGTTTGCATTGCGTTTCAAAATGCAGGAAACAAAAGTTTGCCAGAGAAGAGTCCCAAGATGATGTCAAGAAACTTCTGGATTTCTTTGAGAAGATGCAGAAGATAAACCCAGAGTTCTTCTATGATTATGACGTTGATGCATATAACCGTGTAAGAAACGTCTATTGGTCCAACGCAAGTTGCAAAGGATCATATGAAGATTTTGGAGATTGCGTTACATTTGACACGACATATAAAACTAACAAATTCCACATGCCACTGGGAGTCTTCGTGGGAGTGAACCATCATCTACAGAGCACCATATTTGTTGTTGCCCTCGTGCGAGATGAAACAATACCGTCGTTCGAGTGGATTTCAAAACATTTCCGAGGTATACAAACAAGTCGCCAATCTGCATGCTCACAGGTACAAAAAACACCTGTATACTTACGTTCGTTTGGTACATTTATATTTCTTCCATCTATCTTACACACACACAAACAACTTAATAAAAAACACTATTTGTGCCTTCTCAGACCAGTGTTCTTGGATGAAGGCAGCATTAAAAACTATCCTCCCAGATACACTGCCTAAGTTGTGTCGGTGGCATATCATGAAGAAGTACAAAGACCACCTCGCCTTGCTGTATAAGGCGCACGAGAAACTCAAGGATGACCTCAATGCGGTGCTGAACCACCCATTAATGCCGTCAGAATTTGAACCAGCATGGAAGGACCTCGTTCAGAGATACAACTTGCAAAACGACGAAGTGATGAATTCGATGTGGGATGACAGGCACGAGTGGATCTCGGCCTACTACAAGGAATTTTTCTGTGCTCGGATGACTTCCACGCGGAGAAGCGAGAGCATGAACCGCATATTGAAGAAAAACTTTGTCAAATAGAAGCATGATCTCCATCTATTTGCTCAGCAGGTGGACAAGTGCATTCAGACCAGGAAGGCCGTCGAGCACACAAAGACTATAGCAAATGAGGTAAAGAAAATGTCCATCAAAAACTGCTAAAATATAACTACAAAAACAAACAATTTTTTCGTTTCTGTGGTTCGTAACAGTGCATTTCTGATCATGCAGTCAAAGGTAAAGACAACAACCTAGTTTGGGTTCGAAGTTCACCTATCAAAGGTGTATACAAGGGTAGTGTTTGCAGATTTCAAAGAAACACTCTACTGTAACACTGCATTCAGAGCAGAACGATGCCCTGAGAACCCGACAAAGTATCTCGTACACCACTACAATAGATCGGATGCATTTGAATGGGCAAGGCATAATTTCTGAGTGGTCGCCGATGAAAAGATACGTGTCTACGAATGTGAGTGCAAACTCTGGACACACACTGGTGCGACTCCTAGCAAAAAAAATCTAGTTTCTGATAGTCATGCACGAAAGCTCACTTACTAAACTTTAAAAGTCCACATGCATGAGTAATTCACAAAACTAAATGAAGTTCACTTCTTTAAAATGAACAAATAATGAAAAAATATGTGTTTATTAATTTCATGCAGTTCAGTTACAAAACAAAGAAATCATGTGTTGTCTGTAGGGCTCTTTTGCGTACATGTGTTATGCATGCTTTCTCATTTGAGACTACTCAAGATTCTTGAGGTGTACATCATGAAAAGATACACCCGTCACACAAGATCAAATGCAACGTTTGACAGGAGAGACTACGAACAAATAGCACCAGATGGAAGCTCGCTTTTTTGCCATAGAAAATTGCTGACAGAAACAGCAATGGACCTTGCAAACAGAGTGACAAGGTCCGACGCTGGGTGCCATAGAGCGTTGTCTGGTATGAGGGCACTGATCGAGGAAGTTGACATTCTCAAAAAAGAAGAAGAAGAAGAAGAAGAAGAAGAAGAAGAAGAAGAGGAAGAAGCAAAACTAAAGCAAGCAGAGAAATCCCAGCATGACAATAATGCCGTGCAAGTAGAAAATACCAAACACAATGCAACTGGTGCTATCAAAAAAGAAACAATTCTTCCACCTCCTGTTTCAAACACAAGAGGAAGGAAGAAAGGGGCCGACGCAACCCAAAAAAGGGTTGCATGCAAGGACAAAAATGATGACAAAAACAGTAAGCCACAGCCTGAGATGGACAGTGATGGTCACCCATTGGGAATAAGAAGGTGCAAGACATGTAATGAAATCAGCGGCCACAATTCCAGGACATGTAAAAAAAGACATGAACAAGAAAACCGAGGACATGGCGATGCACAACCAAATATAATTCCACTCACAACACTAAGACGAGACGTTGTAGCATCTGCAAAAAGAGGAAGAGACACAATTCAAGAACCTGCCCCAAAAGAACAAGATCAGAAAACAAGGAATACGAAGAAGATGGTGACACAACTGAAGAAGAAATGGCTTATGAAGAAGCAGATGAAGAAGAGGAGGAAGACGAAGAGAGTGAAGAGCACGAAGAACATGAAGAAACTAAAGAAGGAGTGGCTTATGAAGAAGCAGATGAAGAAGAGGAGGAAGAGGAAGAAGAGAGTGCAGAGAGTGAAGAGGATGAAGAACATGAAGAAACAATGCCCATAAGACCACCACAAGGGAATGCTGTTGTACAGAAACAACCGAGAATGACACCACTTTCAAAAAAGGTAGGAGCACGGAAGGATGCAGTTCACAGCACTGGAAAACGAAAGCCGCCATCAACCATCACACGAGGAGCAAACAAGGATGTAGTTCACAGCACAGGAAAATGAAAGTCGCCATCAATCAGCACGCGGGGAGCATTGTAACATCCCAAATTTTCAATTTGGAATGTTATACATAGGTCATCCATGCATATCATATTTTATTGCATTTTCGTTTTGCAATCCTCAAATCCTAAGCAACTCAAGGACCCTCGGAGAGAGTTGGGGATTTCCCCGTTTTTCATATTTGATTTTTATCAAATAATGAATCGAGGATTTGGATTTTAATTATTTTTCCTTCCTAAAAATATTTCATATTAAAATATATGAGAGGAGATAATATGACTTATCCAAAATAATTGAAATATTGGAGGAAAAATATTAAAATCATTTATTTGATTTGATTTTATTTTATTTGGATTTTATTTGCATTAGAAAAATTGCACGTTTTCATAATTGCATTTTAGGGCCAAGAAAATTTTCATCTAGTTCTAAATATTTTATTTAGACGGTGAAATTTTGTTTTGGCATTTTTAGGTTTTTATTTTATTTTCTAGGGTTTTATTTCTGTCGGCGTAATTATTTTAAAAAAAGTTTCCCGCGCCTGACTGGGCCTACGGCCCAGCCGAGCCAGGCCGGCCCGAACCGCCACAGCCCCCGCGCGCGTGCGCCGCCCCGCTGCCGCTCGGAC
>NC_041386.1:357615965-357623962 GCF_002162155.2 Triticum dicoccoides | reverse complement strand
TTGCCGTCGCCGCCGAGCCCCGCCGCCTGCGAGTCGCCGCTGCCGCCCAAGCCCGCCCCGTCGGAGCCCTCGCCGGAGGTACCGCGCCGGTTCTGAGCCACCGTTTTTTTTTAAAAACCATTCGGTTTTTTTAGAAACCCTAGATCCATTTTTTCGGTTCACTGGTTTTCTCAGTTCTTCTAGTTTGCGGACGTTCATCCGTATGTTCGTTTTAACGAACAGTTTTCGCCCGTTAGTTATAGCTAACGTTCGTTAGTATGTTCGTCAGTTTTCTTTTTCTCGGATTTATCCTGATTTTCTCGATCGCGATTTCTGATCCGATCTTAGTTTCTGTTTATCTTTTCGCTCGTTAGTCGGAATCAGGCGATTCAAGCGCCTAGATCTTCGTCTCGAAACCCTCTTTCTGTTTAATCAACTTGAACAAGTTTTTGCTACTTTAAAATTGTACCTAGGTCCAGATTAGTAAACAGATCTTGTTTCTTTCGCCGTTTGAGTTTCGTTGCTCTGTTTGATTTGATTCTTTTTGCTAACCGGAGTTCTTAAGTTGAACTTTCCTGTCAACCTCTTTTATTTGAGTTTTTCTTGCGCATCTTTTCTTGTTGCTTATGTATGTTATTGTTTGTTTGCGATAGAACACCCGGAGTGCGAAGCGTGCTACTACGAGTCCCTAGGTTTTGCGGATCGTCAGCAAGGCGAGTATTACTTCTACGCGTTGCTTATATTGCTATGCTATGCTATGCTCGTAGACGTGGTTCGGGTTTGAGTGAAATCCATGACAGATGTGAGATTGTTAATTAATGGTTCAACTTAAGGTGGCAACTTAAATAAACATCTGGGTGGATTGAGGCACCTGGGGAACCCAGTGTTGTCTATTTTTTTTGGAAATCCCGGGGAACCCGTGTGATCTTCCTATGGACCGCCACCCAGGCTCAAAGGGAATTGATATGATTCATGCTAGAAACTTCCGTGTGCAGCCGCAAGCTATTATGGGCTCTAGCATAGTTAAGTAAGTTACGTGAAGCTCTTGAAGAGGTAGATCAATACGTAGTGGATTTTGTAGGTTTGGTATGGTCTACCCGGAGTAGAGAGTTAATGTTTCTAAAAGACTGTGTCTCGGTCATCGTTTCTCAAACACCTTGTAGTGCGAGAAATCCATCGGAGGCGATCAAGTCTTGTGAGGAAAAGTGCACAAACTGCAGAGTGTACAATCTAATCATGGTTAGCCGTGTCCCCGGTTATGGACAATCTTGAGTATCTAGTACTTGGGTTATCACACGTATCTCATCACTTTTAATTAAATTTGTTGGGTTGTTAATCACTTTAATTGGGATTGAGTTGGGGTTACCTTCTCAATGTTTCAACCACCATGATAGTTAAATTAAAATATATTCCTTTGTTGTAGGGAAAAATTGTCTTTTCGCAAAAACTATAACCCTAGAGCTTTCCACCAGCCAAATATGCATGTAGTATTAGCATTATTCTGTTCATGCTCTACTGTGTTAGATTGCCAGCATATTCCATGTGCTGACCCGTTTTCGGGCTGCAACGTATTATGTTGCAGACTTTTCAGACGAGGAGTAAGGTTTGTTAGGTCGTTGCCGTGCAGCTCAGTTATGCCGTTGGAGTTGATGGACTCACTTTATCTTCCAAGCCTTCCGCTGTTATCGCATTAGATGGCCTTAAGCCATATTATTGTAATAAGTTCTCTCTTGAGACATTCGATGTAATAAGTGTGTGATTTCTACTCTGTTATAAATCCTTCGAGTACTGTGTGTGTCAGCATTACCGATCTAGGGATGACACTGAAGCATAGAGACTTGACCGTTTGAGGTCAGGTCGCTACAAGATGGTATCAGAGCACACGCTGAGTGTAGGACACGACCACTAAGCTAAACCATAGGTCACACTTCTCTTCTAATTTCTGACTCCTCTTCAATTTCTACTCTTTAGGATGACGGAGATGAAGAACAAGTTTGCCAAACTGGATGAAGACACACCTTTTGGACGCCACTTGAAGGAAGTCACTAGGTACTTCAACATTGGAATACCAAGCTTCACCGGGACATACAACACTACCTTGCCAGAAGAGGAGCGCTGTATGATTCAAGTACAAGTTCCAGGAAGGACGTTCTCGCCAACTTCTAAACCCATAGAATTTTCTTTCGAAGCACCCACCTGGAGTCTAGGCAAGAGCATGGAAGCCCACATTACCATGGGACGCATTGGAGAAGTATACAATAGGGAACTTAAGGACACTATCTACCAAATATGTGGGCGCTGAGACGAGCAATGGGAAGTAATCAGCACCAAGAAGGATAGATCCATTGCAGCTTTCATCCAGGAGTTAAACCAGCACACTCGACGCCAGGAGAACCAGATGTGCGCGGACATGATGGAATTGAAGAAGGCGAAGACTAGGATCATCGAGCTGGAGGAAGAACTCAAGTTTACACGCGATGGATATGAGGAAGAAATCAAGACACTACTGGAGAAAAAGGACGACCTGGTTAAGAAGATCGGAGTATTCATGGGAGGTCCAGCACCGGGAGTAGAAGATGACGATTCCACTTGCCCGGACAACTACATCATCATCAACGACACCGATTCCGATCCAAGTGATGATGACTTCGAAGACGAAGCTGGAGCAGATATCATGGAGTCTTCCACCGATCAAAATTTCTAGAGGACCACCATATATTAGTAGTATTCCCCCCATGTATTTAGTAGTAGTTGAGCACTTTTGCGATAGTTCCAGACCGCTTGTATGCCCTTGCTTGATTGATTGAGTGAAGTGATTGTGTTTGTCTCATGTGCATATGGGTAGTGCTTTCTCATTAGACCACTTTTCTATTCTGATCTCTTCCATCTAAACCCATCAGATGCCTTCGAGACATGACCCCGGTTTTGTTTTCCCACCGGAGCTCACCTAGTTGATCCAGCAGCAGAATACTTTGATGCAATTGCTAGTTCAGAACCAGGGCAACAACAACAACAACAACCCGCCACCAGTGGACAACCTAGCCCGCTTTCTAAGGTTACAGCCGCCGGTGTTTTCCAGTAGCACCGAGCCTATAGTTGCAGATGATTGGCTCCGCAGGATTGGAAGGGAGTTAACCACTGCAGGATGCACTGATGCTGAGAAGGTGCATTTTGCCGCACATCAGTTGGATGGACCGGCAGCATCATGGTGGGAGAATTACACTGTCACCTACCCCATAGCCACGGTGACATGGGACCAGTTTCAGCAAGCTTTTCGCACATCCCATGACTCAACCGGAGCTATGCAGATGAAGAAGCGGGAGTTCCGCAACTTACGCCAGGGGAACCGTACTGTGGCTCAGTACGCGGATGAGTTTAGCAAGTTATCACGCTATGCCCCTGATGATGTGGCCACAGATGCCGCGAAGCAGGAGAAGTTTATGGAAGGGCTGAATGACGAGATGAGCATGCAGTTGATGGTAGCAACCTTCAACAACTACCAGGAGTTGGTAGACAAGGCTCTTATGATTGAAGGGAAGCAGCAGCAGATTGAGAGCCGTAAGAGGAAGTACGGACAAGGGAAGTGTAACTCAGGAGCTCAGCAGAAGCCTCACCTAACCCCGAACTCGGGAGGACTAGTTCATAACCATGGAGGTCACAACCACGCTGGAGGGGGATCGCATAAACACAATGGTGCTAAGAATGGGAATGGGAACGGAGCTAACAACAATAAGAACCTCTCCACCCCAGCCACACCCTCCAAAAGAGATCTAAGTCAAGTTACTTGCTTTAAGTGCGGGAAGACATGGCACTATGCCAATGATTGCCCTGAAGGAAGGAATGGAAATGGAAATGGGAGCTCGGGGAAGAAGCCTAATCCATTCAACAAAGGACAAGTGAACCACGTTAACGTGGAGGAGGTTGAAGAGCAGCCGGACGCGGTAATAGGTAAGTTCTTGGTTAGTCATTTACCGCTCTTGTTCTTTTTGACACTGGTGCATCACATTCATACATATCAAGGGATTCATGGATAAGATTAAACTACCAACCCAAACCCTTAGGACCCCTCTCCTAGTGAGTTCACCCGGAGCAGAGTACATGGCTAGCCGATGGTGCGACCAGATATCCTTAACCATTGGTACACATGTTTTTCCGTCCGACCTAATTATCTTGGAGTCAATAGGATTGGATGTGATATTAGGTATGGATTGGATGTCAAAGTATGGAGGAACCATTGACTGTGCTAGCAAGTCAATTTATCTCACCACCTCGGAGGGAAAAATGATTAAGTATGTATCTAGGCATGTGCCTAGGAGGAGCCAAGTGAATGCCCTCACGGGAGTTGTTTAGGAGGAAGTGCCTGTAGTGAAGGACTACCCGGATGTTTTCCCAGAGGAGTTACCAGGCATGCCACCGGATAGAGACATTGAGTTTTTGATAGAGCTATTGCCAGGTACAGGGCCAATATCCAAGAGACCCTATCGGATGCCCGCAAATGATCTGGAGGAAATTAAGAAATAGATCAAGGAGTTATTGGAGAAAGGTTACATTCGAAGAAGTTCGTCACCTTGGGGAGCCCCAGTACTTTTGGTTGAGAAGAAGGATAAATCCCTAAGGATGGTTGTTGATTATCGAGCCTTGAATGAAGTGATGATTAAGAACAAGTATCCACTGCCGATGATCAATGATCTGTTTGATCAGCTGCAAGGAGCTAAAGTGTTCTCGAAGATCGATCTGCGATCAGGATACCATCAGTTGAAGATTCGAGAGAAGGATATACCAAAGACAGTGTTCACCACGCGGTATGGATTATACGAGTATACAGTCATGTCGTTTGGACTGACTAATGCCCCTGCCTATTTCATGAGCATGATGAACGAGGTGTTCATGGAATATTTGGACAAGTTTGTTGTGGTGTTTATAGATGATATTATGGTATACTTGAAGAATGAAGAGGAGCATAAAGAGCATTTGCGATTAGTTCTCGAGAAACTCAGGGAACACCAGTTGTATGCTAAGTTTAGCAAATGCGAATTTTGGTTGAAGGAAGTCGGATTCCTTGGACATGTTATATCAGGGGAAGGAATAGCAGTGGACCCCAGCAAGGTTCAGTCAGTCACTGAATGGTTGGCACCTACTTCAGTTAGCGAGATCCGTAGTCTCCCTGGACTCGCAGGATACTACCGGAGATTCATTGAGAATTTTTCCAAGATTGCGAAGCCAATGACTGAACTATTGAAGAAGGATACTAAGTTTAAATGGACAGAAGATTGTGAGGCAAGTTTCCAGGAGTTGAAGAAATGTTTGACTACAGCCCCAGTGCTGACACTGCCAGATATACATAAGGATTTCCAAGTTTATTGTGATGCCTCTCGCTTAGGACTTGGATGTGTACTTATGCAGGACGGAAGAGTTGTTTCATATGCCTCACGGCAACTAAAACCTCATGAGTTGAACTATGCCATGCATGAATTGGAGCTAGCAGCCGTAGTGCATGCATTGAAGACTTGGAGACATTACCTTATTGGAAACCGTTGTGATGTGTACACGGATCATAAGAGTTTGAAGTACATTTTCACACAGAAGGAGTTAAACCTTAGACAGAGGAGATGGTTGGAGCTTATAAAGGATTACGATATGAAGCTACACTATCATCCCGGAAAGGCCAATGTCGTAGCAGACGCTTTGAGCCGAATGAATTATGCTAATACCCTTGAAAGTAAGGGATTGCCGAAGGAGTTAGCAGAGGATATCATGGAACTTCGGTTGGAGATTGTTCCAAGAGGTTTCGTTGCAATAATGGAGGTTCAGTCTACATTGTTGGGAAAGATTCGAGAAGCTCAGAAGGATGACAAAGATATTGCCGAGATAAAGGAAAAGATGGGCAAAGGAAAGTCCAAAGGTTTTCATGAGGATGAGCACGATACCTTATGGTTTGAGGATCAAGTTTATGTGCCCAATAACCCAGAGATCAGGAAGTTAATACTTCAGGAGGCTCACGACTCACCATACTCGATACACCCCGGAAACACCAAGATGTATTTGGATTTGAAGGAACGTTTCTGGTGGACTGGTATGAAGACGGATATTGCCGAGTACGTAGCCGTATGTGATGTATGTCAGAGAGTGAAGGCAGAGCATCAGAAGCCAGTAGGACTGTTACAGCCTATGCCGATACCCGAATGGAAGTGGGATAAACTTGGCATGGACTTTATCACCGGATTGCCCAGGACCAAAGCAGGATATGATTCAATATGGGTAGTAGTTGATCGCTTGACCAAATTGGCTCACTTCATCCCAGTGAAAACCAGTTATACGAGTGCGGAGTTGGCCAAGATATATATGTCCAAGATCGTATGTCTGCATGGAGTTCCGAGGACCATCGTATCAGATTGAGGAACACAATTTACTTCAAAGTTTTGGCATCAGTTACACCAGACCTTGGGTACAAGATTAGAGTTCAGTACAGCATTTCACCCGCAGACGGACGGACAGACCAAGAGAGTCAACCAGATACTGGAGGACATGTTGAGAGCCTGTGCGCTAGATTATGGATCTAGTTGGGACGACAATTTGCCTTACGCAGAGTTCTCATACAACAATAGCTATCAAGCCAGTTTGAAGATGGCACCGTTTGAAGCTCTGTATGGACGCAGATGCAGAACGTCGTTGATGTGGGACGAGGTAGGAGACCGACAGTTGTTTGGACCAGACTTAATCAAGGAGTCTGAGGAAAAGGTTAAACTGATTCATGATAGACTGAAGATTGCTCAGTCCAGGCAGAAGATTTACGCAGACTCAAAACGCAAGGAGGTAACATATGAAATTGGATACAGAGCATATTTGCGAGTATCACCCTTGCGAGGAGTGAAACGTTTTGGAGTTAAGGTAAAGTTAGCCCCAAGATTTGTAGGACCGTATCGTGTTTTAGAACGGATGGGAGAAGTTGCGTACAAGTTGGAATTACCTGAGGGATTGTTAGGAGTTCACGATGTGTTTCACGTTCACAGTTGAAGAAGTGTCATGCTGAGATGGCCGATATACCGTTAAGAGATACAGTACCCTTGGAGGCGATTCAGTTGGACAGTGATTTGACTTATGAGGAGAAGCTAGTTAAGATTCTTGAGTTTGCCAGCCGAGTCACCCGCAGCAAGGTTATCAAGTTTTGCAAAGTTTAGTGGAGCCACCATACCGAGGATGAAGCCACCTAGGAACGAGAGGATGATCTACTCAAAGACCACCCACACCTATTTTCTAGCCAACCCGAATCTCGAGGGTGAGATTCATCTTAAGGGGGTAGGTTTGTAACATCCCAAATTTTCAATTTGGAATGTTATACATAGGTCATCCATGCATATCATATTTTATTGCATTTTCATTTTGCAATCCTCAAAATCCTAAGCAACTCAAGGACCCTCGGAGAGAGTTGGGGATTTCCCTGGGTTTCATATTTGAATTTTATCAAATAATGAATCGAGGATTTGGATTTTAATTATTTTTCCTTCCTAAAAATATTTCATATTAAAATATATGAGAGGAGATAATATGACTTCTCCAAAATAATTGAAATATTGGAAGAAAAATATTAAAATCATTTATTTGATTCGATTTTATTTTATTTTTGGATTTTATTTGCATTAGAAAAATTGCACGTTTTCAAAATTGCATTTTAGGGCCAAGAAAATGTTTATCTCGTTCTAAATATTTTATTTAGATGGTATAAATTTGTTTTAGCATTTTTTGGTTTTTATTTTATTTTCTAGGGTTTTATTTCTGTCGGCGTAATTATTTAAAAAAAGTTTCCCGCGCCCGACTGGGCCTAAGGCCCAGCCGAGCCAGGCCGGCCCGAGCCACCACCGCCCCGGCGCGTGTGCGCCGCCCCGCCGCCGCTCGGACTGGAGTCCGAGCCGGACTCCACCTCCGCCGCGTCTTGCCCCCTCCCCCAAGTCGCCACCCCGCCCCCTTTATAAGCCGCCACCCCGCCGCCCCAAACCACCACCACCGCAGCCACCGCCGCC
>NC_041386.1:357592361-357615555 GCF_002162155.2 Triticum dicoccoides | reverse complement strand
AGCCCCGCCGCCCGTGAGCCGCCGCCGCCGCCCAAGCCCGCCCCACCGGAGCCCTCGCCGGAGGTACCGCACCGGTTCCAAGCCGCCGGTTTTTTTAAAACCGTTCGGTTTTTTTAGAAACCCTAGATCTATTTTTTCGGTTCACCGGTTTTTCTCGGTTCTTCTAGTTAGCGGACGTTCGTCCGTATGTTCGTTTTAACGAATAGTTTTCGCCCATTAGTTACAGCTAATGAACACTCATTCGTTAGTCTGTTCGTCAGCTTTCTTTTTGTCGGATTTATCCGTGATTTTCTCGATCGCGATTTCTGATCTGATCTTAGTTTCTGTTTATCTTTTCGCTCATTAGTCGGAATCAGGCGATTCAAGCGCCTAGATCTTCGTCTCGAAACCCTCTTTCTGTTTAATCAACTTGAACAAGTTTTTCCTACTGTAAATTTGACCTAGGTCCAGATTAGTAAATGGACCTTGTTTCTTTCGCCGTTTCAGTATCGTTGCTCCGTTTGATTTGATTCTTTTTGCTAATCAGAGTTCTTAAGTTGAACTTTCCGGTCAACCTCTTTTATTTGAGTTTTGCTTGTGCATCTTTGATTGTTGCTTATGTATGTTATTGTTTGTTTGCGATAGAACACCCGGAGTGCGAAGCGTGCTACTACAAGTCCCTAGGTTTTGCGGATCGTCAGCAAGGCGAGTAACACATTGATCATACTCTTTTCATACCTAGTTTTTATGCATTAGTTCCAATCCTCAAACATTGCATGATTAGGATGCCATTAGCTTGTGGGTTGGGAAATAGTTATTGAGGTAGAACCTATTACCCTGTTACTATCAAACCCTTGGGAGTTACTTCTACGCGTTGCTTATATTGCTATGCTATGCTATGCTCGTAGACGTGGTTCGGGTTTGAGTGAAATCCATGACAGATGTGAGATTGTTAATTAATGGTTTAACTTAAGGTGCAACTTAAATAAACATTTGGGTGGACTGAGGCACCTGAGGAACCCAGTGTTGTCTTTTTTTGGGAAATCCCGGGGAACCCGTGTGATCTTCCTATGGACCGCCACCCAGGCTCAAAGGGAACTGAGATGATTCATGCTAGAAACTTCCGTGTGTAGCCACAAGCTATTATGGGCTCTAGCATAGTTAAGTAAGTTACATGAAGCTCTTGAAGAGGTAGATCAACAGGTAGTGTGTTTTGTAGGTTTGGTATGGTCTACCCTGAGTACAGAGTTAATGTTTCTGAAAGACTGTGTCTCGGTCATCCGTTTCTCAAACACCTTGTAGTGCGAGAAATCCAACGGAGGCTATCGAGTCTTGTGGGGAAAAGTGCGCAAACCTCTGTAGAGTGTACAATCTAATCATGGTTAGCCGTGTCCCCGGTTATGGACAATCTTGAGTATCTAGTACTTGGGTTATCACACGTATCTCATCACTTTTAATTAAATTTGTTGGGTTATTAATCACTTTAATTGGGATTGAGTTGGGGTTACCTTCTCAATGTTTCAACCACCATGATAGTTAAATTAAAATTTATTCCTTTGTTGTAGGGAAAATTTGGCTTTTTGCAAAAACTATAACCCTAGAGCTTTCCACCAGCTAAATATGCATGTAGTATTAGCATTATTCTGTTCATGCTCTACTGTGTTATATTGCCAGCATATTCCATTTGCTGGCCCATTTTTGGGCTGCAACGTATTATGTTGCAAAATTTTCAGACGAGGAGTAAGGTTCGTTAGGTCATTGCCGTGCAGCTCAGTTATGTCGTTGGAGTTGATGGACTCACTTTATCTTCCAAGCCTTCCATTGTTATCGCATTAGATGGCCTTAAGCCATATTATTGTAATAAGTTCTCTCTTGAGACATTCGATGTAATAAGTGTGTGATTGCTACTCCGTTATAAATCCTTCGAGTACTGTGTGTCAGCATTACCGATCCAGGGATGACACTGAAGCACAGAGACTTGACCGTTTGAGGCCGGGTCGCTACAAGCATAGAACGATGCAGTTCACAGCGCTAAAAAAACAAAAGCCACCATCAACCACCACGCAGGGAGCAAAGAAGGATGTAGTTCATAGCACTGAAAAACAAAAGCCTCCATCAACTAGCACGTGAGGGGCTACAAACACAACGGTGCAGAGACAAGAACCAGCAACACTGCCACGGAAAACAAAAGAAAGTGCAACATTAGACACGCTCCAGTCACCACGAAGAAGCAGCAGGTTAACGAACAAATAGATGAACTTCAATAAATTAATCATATACATATCAGTTTGCTTTTCTGTATGACTTATGTATCAGTTTAAATTTTGTGTGAACACAAATTTCCCTCTGACTATGAGTTATTCAACTAAACCATGTAAAGAGAAGTAGTGTATAGAGTATACCATATGTATTGCAGTCTAGAGTAAACATTGACACATTTTGATCCACAGCCCATGAAAAATGCAGTTAGCTCATTGGCAGCACGAAGTTCTGAATAATAATTGAAGCGGTTCACATCACAAAAGTACTTATTACAAAACACATCAAAAGATGAAGCGTTCGACATGCAAAAATACTTATTACAAATCAATCTCATAACTTTAACCAATCACGTCAAACGTGATTCTAACCATACGATCCTCGAGTTCAAAGAAGTTGAGGACAACAACTTGCTCAGACTTCAGGCCACTATAAATGACAAATTCCTTCCAGCCTTTCTGCAGACACAGCCGCCCGTCAATGCCTACACGGTACTTGGTTGGTTTCAGGTGTCCATTACCAAGAACAACTTGGAGAATTCCCTTCTTCTAGAGCTAGACATACCTAATAGCTCGTTGGGGGATTTTCTACAAAAAAAATTTAAAGTTGTTTGGCGAAAATACTAGCAGTACAATTCTCATGCTTTGCACAGACCAGTAAAAACCTACACACAGTACAGACACAAGCTAGATGAAGTGTACAACAGTCCAACAAGCAGTACAGATTAAACGCAATTTAATATGCAGTACGGAACTTGCAAACAAGCAGTACGCTTCTAACTATCATGAAGTTCTTGAGACTGCCTGCATGTAGTACACACCATACAAGCGGGGAAAATTGTGGAAACTAGTAGTGCTCATCTAATATCTAAGCAGTTCGTATATTGTAACCATGCAAACTAAAACACGAGCTCCATGCACACAAGCAAAAAAATAAAAATAAAGATATAAGTACACAGTGCAGTACACTTCAATAAAACAAAAATAAGTGTGTTCCTAACAAACTAGAAGCTCATCTTCCTCACCCAAATAAGGCTTCAAATCTGCAATGTTAAAAGTGGACTAACCCCAAAATCTGCATGCAACTCAAGTTTATATGCATTATCATTTATTTTCTCTAACACCTTAAAAGTACCATCAGCACGTGGCATTAGCATTGATTTGCACAAATTAGGAAATCTATCATTGCGCAAATGTAACCAAACAAGATCTCCAGGTGCAAACACAACATGTTTTCTACCCTTGTGTCTAGCAAGTTTATATTTAGCATTCATACGCTCAATGTTTTCCTTAGTTAACTCATGCATTTTTAAAATCAATTCAGCATGTTCTTTAGCATCAAAATTAACCTTCTCCGAAGATGGAAGAGGCAACAAATCAATAGGTGCATGAGCTAGGAAACCATACACAATTTCAAAAGGGCGCATCTTAGTAGTAGAATGAAATGAATGATTATAAGCAAATTCAATATGAGGCCAGCATTCTTCCCACATTTTCTTATTATTCTTCAAAACAACCCTAAGCATAGTAGACAATGTTCTATTGACTACTTCAGTTTGTCCATCAGTTTGGGGGTGACAAGTAGTACTAAAAAGCAGTTTAGTCCCCAACTTAGCCCATAAACATCTCCAAAAGTGGCTAAGAAATTTAGTATCACGATATGAAACAATAGTATTTGGCACACCATGCAAGCAAATAATTTCACGAAAGAACAAATCAACAACATTAATAGCATCATCGCTTTTATGACATGGTATAAAGTGTGCCGTTTTCGAAAATATATCCACGACAACAAATATGCTATCCCTCCCCTTCTTTGTTCAAGGTAAACCTAAAACAAAGTCCATAGATATATCCTCCCAAGGAACACTAGGTACAGGCAAAGGCATATATAAACCATGAGGATTGAGTCGTGACTTAGCTTTTTGACATGTAGTGCAGCGAGCAACAAAATGCTCAACATCTCGTCTCATCTTTGGCCAAAAGAAATGTGTAGCAAGTATATCCTCCATCTTCTTGATGCCAAAGTGTCCCATTAATCCTCCTCCATGTGCCTCCTGCAACAACAAAAGACGAACGGAGCTAGCTCGAATGCATAGCTTGTTAGCACGAAACACAAATCCATCATTAAGAATGAACTTGTTCCAAGTTCTCCCTTCCTTACAATTCCGCAATACATCTTTAAATTCAGCATCATGCACATATTGATCTTTGATGGTCTCCAAACCAAATATTTTAAAGTCAAGTTGTGAAAGCATAGTATAACGATGAGACAATGCATCAACAATAAAATTTTCTTTACCCTTATTGTGTTTAATGACATAAGGGAAAGTCTCAATGAATTCAACCCATTTAGCATGTCTACGGTTCAGTTTTGCTTGACTTTTAATGTGTTTCAAAGATTCATTATTAGAATGTATAACAAATTCCTTGGGCCATAAATAATGTTGCCATGTTTCTAAGGTCCGAACAAGAGCATATAATTCTTTATCATAAGTAGACTAGTTCAGACTAGGCCCACTCAATTTTTCAGAAAATTATGCAATACACCTCCTAATCCAATTCCATCTTGTAATAACACACCTCTGAATCCAATTCCACTAGCATCACATTCAAGCTCAAAAGTCTTATTAAAATCAGGAAGTTGGAGTAAAGGAGCATGTGTCAACTTATCTTTCAATACCGTGAAGGCTTCTTCCTATGCGGTACCCCAAACAAAAGGCACATCCTTCTTTGTAAGCTCGTTGAGAGGTGCAGCAATGGTGATGAAATCTCCCACAAAACGCCTATAGAAACCAGTGAGGCCAAGGAAACTCCTCACTTGTGTGACCGTTTTGGGCTACGGCCAACTGTCAATAGCTTCAATCTTGGCTTTATCAACTTCAATTCCCTATGGAGTAACAACATAGCCAAGAAAAGATACTCGGTCGGTGCAAAAGGTGCATTTTCCAAGTTTACCAAACAATATTTGATTCTTCTCTGACATCTTTTATGCATGATTTAAATATCTTTGCAAGTCTCTTCGAATTATCAGTTTGGTTTGGCCTACTAGATTGATCTTTCTTGCAATGGGAGAAGTGCTTAGCTTTGGGTTCAATCTTGCGGTGTCCTTTCCCAGTGATAGCAGGGGCAGCAAGGCACGTATTGTATTGTTGCCATCGAGGATAAAAAGATGAGTTTTATATCATATTGCTTGAGTTTATCCCTCTACATCATGTCATCTTGCCTAATGTGTTACTCTGTTCTTATGAACTTAATACTCTAGATGCATGCTGGATAGTGGTCGATGTGTGGAGTAATAGTAGTAGATGCAGAATCGTTTCGGTCTACTTGTCATGGACGTGATGCCTATATACATGATCATGCCTAGATATTCTCATAAGTATTCGCTTTCTATCAATTGCTCGACAGTAATTTGTTCACCCACCGTAGAATTTGCTATCATGAGAGAAGCCATTAGTGAAACCTATGGCCCCCGGGTCTATCTTCCATCATATTAATTTCATATCAATTTGCTATTTCTATTACCGTTTATTTTGCAATCTTTATTTTCCAATCTATATCATAAAAATACCAAAAATATTTATCTTATTATCTCTATCAGATCTCACTTCCATAAGTGATCGTGAAGGGATTGACAAGCCCTTCATTGAGTTGGTTGCGAGGTTCTTGTTTGTTTGTGCAGGTACTAGGTGACTTGTGTGTTACCTCCTACTGGATTGATACATTGGCTCTCAAAAACTGAGGGAAATACTTACGCTACTGTGTTGCATCACCCTTTCCTCTTCAAGGGAAAACCAACGCATGCTCAAGAGGTAGCAAGAAGGATTTCTGGCGCCGTTGTCGGGGAGGTTGCATCAAGTCAAGACATACCAAGTACCCATCACAAACTCTTATCCCTCGCATTACATTATTTGCCATTTGCCTCTCATTTTCCTCTCCCCCACTTCACCCTTGCCGTTTTATTCGCCCTCTTTTCCACTCGCCTCTTTTCCGTTCATTCTTTTTGCTTGCTTCTTGTGTATCACTGTGTTGGATCGTTGGTTTTGCTATTATGGCTAGTCCTTTTGCTGCTCCTTTGTCTCCTGAGTTTAAAGTTCTTCACTTCAAACAAAGACAAGGAGAAAACTTAAAGATGCTTGGTATAGGATGATGGAATCTTATCGTAATTGCACCTTAGAGTTGAATTTTAGAATTTTACTTCGCAATTTTTATGTTGGACTAAATATGTCCCATAGACAACTCTTGGATTTCGTTGCCAAAGGAAATGTTATCGAAATTGAACCCAGTATTGCACATGAAATCATAGAGGGAATAGTGGGAACACTACCTCAACAAAAAGGGCCACATCATAACCAAGTTTTTGAGAAGATTTGCGAAGTAAAGAAAATTTTACAAAAGTCTCTCGAACCTCTTAAGAGTGTTAGCAGAAACCTTCACCGCATGAATATGTTGATTACCCTTTGTAATAAGAAGTTGGATTATTTAGATCTAAAAATTTCCGAATATGAAGGGAAACATAAAGAACCTCCCGGATTCAAGCTTGACTCTGCTAAAAAGATTAAAACCAAAGATGATAATACCTGGATCTATCCTTGTTTTTATGCCTAGCTAGGGGCGTTAAACGATAGCGCTTGTTGGGAGGCAACCTAATTTTATTTTTGTTTCTTGTTTTTGTTTCTATTTAGTAATAAATAATTCATCTAGATTCTATTTAGATGTGGTTTTATGCTTTTAATTAGTGTTTGTGCCAAGTAGAACCTTTGCCAAGACTTGGTGGAAGTCTTTGCGATCTTGCTGTAAAAAAGAAACTTTAGCGTTCATGAGATTTGCTGCCATTTTTTTACTAGAGAGTACAATTAGGTTGATTCTTTTTGCAGATGATTAATAGACAAATTCCTCACGTCCACCAATTTATTTCAGAATTTTTGGGGTTACAGAAGTATTCGAAACCTACAGATTACTACAGACTATTTTGTTTTTGACAGATTCTGTTTTTCGTGTGTTGTTTGCTTATTTTGATGAATCTATGGCTAGTATCGGGGGTATGAACCATAGAGAAGTTGGAATATAGTAGGTTTAACACCAATATAAATAAAGAATGAGTTGATTATATTACCTTGAAGTGGTGGTTTGTTTTCTTATACTAACGGAGCTCATGAGATTTTCTGTTGAAGTTTTGTGTTGTGAAGTTTTCAAGTTTTGGGTAAAGATTTGATGGATTTTGGAATAAAGATGATGCGGAGCATCCCACGTTCATCCCCATGTACATTCCAACTACTCTCCAAGCCCCAAGAGAACATAAGACGAGACCTCAAGTATACGCCACCGGACACAAGGTGAACTCGCTCCTCTCCGAATCGTCACTTTCCACATATGAGACATGGCTACTACCTCAAACATGTGTGCTATGCATGACCAAGAACCAAGAGGAAGCCCATGTGGAAGAATACGAGGACACCAAGCACAAGGAACAAGAAGAAGAGCTGTGGAAGAAGCTCCAGCCACCGGACGACCGGTCAGGACCAGACGTCTGGCACCTGAAGACCCACCGGACGACCGGCCCGGACCGGACGACCGACAATCCCGCACCCGAGCCAAATGAGTGGATGTCCGACGCCAGCGGACGCCCGGCGACCGGACGACCGGCCACCTCCGGAAATCCGGCACTCCAGCGTCCGAGCCAGATCAAGCGGACGTCCAACGTCTACCAGACGTCCAACGTCTACCAGACGTCCGGCCGCCCGTGAGCCACCGGACGACCGGTCCTCAGCGGACGTCCGATACATGTCTGCGCACAGTGTTCGGGCCCGAGGCCCATGTACCCTTCACTTCGCCCCCTTTTTGCACTAAGACTATAAATAGACCTCTCCCTCCTTCTAGTGAGGGTTAGCATTGGTTTTAGCTCATTTTCAGAGATAGTGCATTGCTCATCCACATCGGATCTACTCCACGAGAGACACCACGGCCCCTCTTCGAAGAAGCTTCCTTTGGATTCAAGACCTCCTTGCGGATAAGATCCCCGCGTGGATTCAAGACCTCCTCACGGAGAAGACCGGTTACCTCGTGTATCGTCCGTTGTTGAATTTGGATCTTGTATCTCCCTTTGTGTTCATGGATCTAGTGCATGTGTGATCGTACTTGTTGGTTTGAGTGTTCTCTTGTGTTCCCCTTGTGATTTTCCCCTCGTTTCCCTCCTCGTGTTCTTCGTGTACGTCGCGAGATCCACTCCTTTCGTGAAAGATCGGCCGATTAGGGTTCCTACCCTACATCATATTGGTATCATGAGCCATGTTGATCACGATTTCGGAGCCTCCCCTCTTCATTTTCTAGCTTGATTTTGTTGTGTTCTTCCCCAATTTCAAAAATCCGCACCAAAAATAGCCCCAATTTTTTTGTGATTTGTTGGTTTGAAGAAGTTTTGTTGATTTTGATCCATGGATTTGTTTGGTTTCAAGTGGATCTAGCATCTCCCCAAGTTTCCAAATCTTTCACCCACAAAATCTCATCAATTTTGACCCCAAAATCCCCAAATTCCGCCCAAAATCATGTCCCGAAACTCGCATCTTGCGTTGACCCAGACACACCGGACGACCGTCATTTTATCGGACGTTCGGAGCCGCAGGAACCACCGGACATCCGATCTTACCGGACGACCGGAACCCCCTAACCCGAGCAGAATTAGCGGATTTCTGACCCGACCGGACATCCGTCCATTTTCGGACGTCCGCTACCTGTAGATATCAACTTCGGCTGATTTTTGTTTCGGCCATAACTAATTCGTCCAAATTCCGATTTTGACGTTGTTTAGCTCGTTTTGAAGCTCTTGACATCTCCCTTCCCACAAAAATACCAATAACATCTTTTGACTCCATCAATTTTTGGGAATTTTGGCATCTTTGCCTAGGGCTTCCACCACATCATCCGCTACAGCACCACCGACTTCCGCAACCTAACCCTTTGTGATCCATACAGCTAGTGGTTGCTTGAGGTGTGATTTGAGTCTCCTAAGGCATCTAGGCTACTTAGGGACGGTTGCTTCTTCATCAACCACCACCACCATTTCCGCATAGGCTTACCCACCATACACTTCCGCCACCCCAACTTAACCCAATTTTGTTTGTGTTGTGAGTTGTGTCTCCTAAGGTGTTTAGGCTACTTAGGGACCGTGCTTCCAACTCCGACACCGTGTATAGTCCACCACCTCACCCTACATTTCCGCATTGCGTACTCCACAACCCATCATTGCATTTCCGCAATCCCTTTGAGTTTCCGCAACCACCACTCATCCCGCTACCACCATTTTGACATTTGACGTTTGAGATTTTGAGTTCGCGGTTTTTCCGTTTCCTAAGGTGTTTCAGCTACTAGTGACGAGTCTCCATCATCTTGGTATCTCCATCAAGATCACCGCCACGCATCATCGACATGGATGGTAACCTCCATATCATCTTGGTATCGTGGTATCCCTCCTTTGTATATTCCCTTGCCATTGCATTGATAATTCCTAGCCTATTTTGCATTACTTGCCTATCAAGACTAGCCATTTGAGTATTGCCGGCAACGTTACTTGTGCACATTAGTGATCTACACCATACATTGCATACATACCATACCATATCAGTATCATCTTGGTATCATATCATCCCTTGTGTCACAAGTTTGTTCCCGCATATATACCATTGCTATCTTGGTTTGTGCATTGTGCAAAACTGGTCATACAAAAAAAGAATAAGCTTTTAAGCAAAGAAAAAGAGTGAGCAAACAAGCTTGTAAGCAAGTGCCATAGCATCATACCACATTGCATAAGATTGTCATATCCGATCATCTTGGATCATACCACCAGAACATCATATACATAGCATACTTGGGATAGGAGTTGTTGCATTTTTGTCTCCTATAGGTTGTGCACAAGTGTCGTATCCTCCTATTGAGCAATCGTGCTAGCGTCTCTCTAGAGTTGTGCGACAAGAGCATTTTCCGTGGATTCCACATTTTGAGCTCATTCTCTGGTTGCACGACCCAATTTATCTATCCATGTGTGTGTTTCCGTGTGCCACATATTGCTATTGGTCTACTTGTTTCACTTGCGAATTTGCGAATCTCTTTCAACATTATTGACTCTTGCTAACATTTTGCATCAAATTTCTTGTGCCACTATCCTCACCGAGCTCCACCATAAGCCTTACTTGTGTAGGTGTAGAAACCGACAAGAATTGGTACCAATTGTGCTATTTCCTTGTCCACATTGGGGTGATCATTGATCCACTTTCAACTTCGGTCAAGGTACATTTGGTATAAGTTCTTCTCCTTTCTCCACTCATATTTGCTCGAGTATTGTGATGGATAGGCAAGGCATTTCATCTCCGGTCTTCTGGAACAACGACGGCGTGAACAACTACATCACCAAAGCGTCAATTTTCAATCTACAACGACAAATGCAAGGCGCACAATCAAGATTGAGAGAGTGCATCGAGAACCTCTCCATTGACATTCGCCACTCCGAAGCAAGGAAAAGGTACTACATCAACAACAAGCTTTCCGCATAAAAGGAGGAGCAAGATGCAAGGATGGAGGAGATTCGAACCTTGTTGATCAACCATTCTTCCCCTTCATCATCCTCAAGGCGATGAAGTTCAAGTCACAAGTCTTCGGAGAGCAAAAATGATGCAAGCGCAAGTCGTCTACGTCCACATCTCCATGGCGACCACCATCACGCTCGTGATCCACCTCGTCATGAAGGGCAAGTCACCTCCAAGCATCATGTGCACGACGACGACGAACGACATCTACTACGAGCTCAAGCACGACAACACCAACATCATCATGACGATGCTCACCAAGCGCAATCGCACAAGTCCCAACAAGCCCTACTTCACGCCAAGGCCAACCTTCATGAGCATAAGAGAAGACTGCGAGACGAGCACCACCAAGACGGAGCTACGGCTACAACAACCACTTCGGCATCTTCGCCAAGTGCTATCAAGGCATCTTCGCCTTTGGACGTACGGCATCTTCGCCGACTTCCCGTGAGTTCGCCTACATTGACATCATCAAGTACAAGGCGACCACCTACGAGCGAGGGTGACACTTCCATCTTCAGAATCCCCCCAAGGAAGATGGACGAGCATGGGACATTCCCTTCGGTCATGGAGACGAGCTACGAGGTGCCACATCATATGGGCCTCCAACAACAATACGGTGACAAGAAGGTCGACCAAGGGCCATCCCCTTCGACCACGGCAGCGAGCATGAACCTCTTCAACAACATGAAGATGGTGCCCATATTGGACTCATACTCCGAGTCAAGCTACGAGACCGCACATGAGACCTTATTTTTGGTCTTGGAGGAGAGTGATGATGTGCCATCTTCGGCCTTCATCCCCGGCTACGACAACGACATGATTGAGCATGGAGTCGTTTGCACCTACATCTCTTTGACACCCACATATGATGAGATGCCCCAATTGTCATGTGAGGAGAGCCACCACCCCATGAGTGAGATGAGTGACTCCACCATATATGACATTGAGTGCATTTCCTATGAGAGGATGAGTGTGACCACCACCAGCCCCACACTTGAGAGCATTCCACACATCCTATGTGAGGTTGAGAGCCATTTGAGTGACTCCACCAACCATATGAGTGAGAGCATCCAAGAGGGAGTGAGTGAGCCACAACACTTAGTGAGTGAGGTAGTTGACACGGCATGTGAGGCCACTCTTCTTTGGTGCTAGGTCTCCTACATGACGACATGCCTATCCTCGACGAGCCCATACCTCCAATGGAGACGACGATGGCCATGGTGGACGATGATGCACCCCCACATGGTTCCATCAAGATGAAGATGACCATGACTTGGTCTTTGACACCTCACCTACACCACATGAGCGATTCTCCAAAGGTAACATAGGTGATGGTGCTTCTCTTGTCCCACTAGTGGACTATTTTACGAATGATTGCTTGCAGGATGTTGACACATCTATTCCTATGCTTCATGATAGTGCGACTTCTTCATGTCATGACTTACCTATTTATGATAAATATGATGATGAGCATGTTGATTTGCCTAGTTGTGATGCTATGCTCCATAGGATATCATGTAAAAATTCTATTGGTCACATCATGTTCGACAATCCTTTAAACTTGTCATATGCTATGAGTGAGATCTCCCATATTGCATCATTTCAATCTCAACATAGTAGCTATGCATGCCCCATTAAAATAAATCCCATTTGCACTAATGGCATAGATGACGAGATGATGGTCATTGGCTTTTGTTTTTCATGTGATGATATTGCCATGCTTCCTTTACATGATTTGCGCAATTCATCTACTATGCCATGCCATGATCACAATGTTCCAAATATGCATTGTTTTGGATGTTGTCAATATTCTCCGTGTGATGTTTCCATTAATGATCATGAGGAGACCCCCATAGTTTCCTCATACATATTAGGAGATTTTGATGCATTCCATACATTGCATGATTCTCATAATTGCTTGCACCATATGCATCCCACACATAACAATGCTCTAGATATTTCCCATGATGCATTACACAATTTGAGTCTCCATTATGCTTTACATAACAACAAACCTATCATGATGGATGACATGTTTCTATATCAAGCATCTCATTTATTTGAGCATTGGATATTTTGTGCAAACCAACACAAGCACGTGCGCATCATGATGGATGATGTGTACATATACCACGCACACACCATTTTTCCTTTGTCTTTGTTTTGTGTAGGTATACTCATGTATACTCATCAACCTCTCAATCCCAAGAGTTGACGAAATGAGCTCTTGAGAGCAAAGTTGACTTGGGATCCCGTGGATTATCCTTCCCACCATTCCCTTCGTGCCACGACTTCGCGCATCCCTTTTACTTGGATCTCACATGGCTTTGGGCTATATATCACTTGTTATGTTATGCTCATTCTCTTGTGTTCACTTTGCATGCTATGCCTCTTTCTATGTCTTTGCCATGCAATTGTGACCCTTGCTTGCATATACCCATGATTCACCATTTTACTACTCATATGTGTATTTGCATGCTTGGTGGAGATCCTTGTTTCTATTGCCATGTTTATCATGTGCCTCACGCTACTGACGCTTGTTGTGTTGGTAGAGTCATGATGTCCCCTGGCTATTTACATATGGCCTCTCGCCAATACATTGATGATCTCTCGCTCATATCTTGTTTTCATGCTTGTGATATGTCTTGTGCATTATTCATGCCCACCATTTGCACACATGACATGCTTAACATGATTCCTTCTAGTATGTTGCATCTTCGGACTACTAGCTTGCCCTACTTGATTGCTACGATTGCTTGCTTGGTCGCATCACCCATGTTCCACTGTTACTTGCTTTCTTGGGTTCATGACATATATGTTCATGCCTCTCACTTGATTTGTCTTGTTCATTGTCGCTTGCCTCCAATTGTTGCATCTATGTTTTTTGATCGTGGAGACTTGGACACTTTACTTGTGATGCATGCTTGCTTGATTGAGTCTATTGTATTTGGTTGTTCTCACATCATCATATGCCTCCATACTATGAAATGCTCCCTTGTACTTTCTTATGATGAGCATGATGCATCCACTTGTTGGGTATTTTACCACATGAATAGGTTTTGCATCTCCGCTAACCTCATTTGTTTTTCTGAGTGTTTGTCATGTTCTTTCATTTTGAAGGATTCACAAGGCGATACCGTCATGAGACAATTTGGTCATGTGAAGGCATACACGATGTGCAACACCAACATTTGCGAGAATCTCCTAAAGGTTAACTCCTTCCCTTCGAGCCATCCTCAAATATGCATATTGGATGGGTCAATCTTTCATTGTTGTTTCCTTCTTGTTGTCTACATGGTACATCTCGCGAACGGAGGAGCGACATTGAAGATTGGATCTATGGACCTTCACATTGAGGAGCGCCCGGGCTTATTGGAAGCACCTTCGAACCTCCACTCATGCCACGACATCGAGCATTGGTACACCAACACCTCCATATTTGTTGATTGTGCTCACACATGTCATGCTCATTGGACATCTCACACACATGTCAAATTTGCATCTTATGCATGGATTGACTCATATTATGATTGCGTTGTTGCATCTTGTATTCCCATGTCATCCATGATATATGAGCTTGTGCATTTCCTTAGAAAATTGATTGTGATCTTTCTTGATGGCATATTCATACATCATGATCATATTGCCCATTATCAATTGCATGATAACATCATAACATTGAGCACCAATTACCATGTTCATGCTTTTGATATACCGTCCCATTATGACATCATTTTGTACAATGGTTGCATTGATCACATTCATCACACCTTTGTGCATACTACAAATCATATTGTTCCCATGGATGCTTTGCATATCATTCTATACCATCTTGATAAGCTTCATGTGCTTTGTCACAAACAATATTGCCGAACGGACTCATTCTTACATGATGGACACTTTGTGTGCTCTAACCATTCTATTTACAAATGTCGTGTGTGTTTGCTCTTTTTGCATGTATACCACTCCGACGACATCTTGGAGTACTTGGATTGCGCAACGTCTTCCACTCCGTCCAACTACAAGTCCGTTCACGACCACTGTTTCCATGGTGATGAGGATCATGATCTGAGGTCAGATTTTTCCCAAGGGGGGAGATGATGCGGAGCATCCCACGTTCATCCCCATGTACACTCCAACTACTCTCCAAGCCCCAAGAGAACATAAGACGAGACTGTTGGAAATATGCCCTAGAGGCAATAATAAAAGTATTATTATATTTCAATGTTCATGATAAATGTCTTTTATTCATGCTATAACTGTATTATCCGGAAATCGTAATACACGTGTGAATACTTAGACCACAATATGTCCCTGGTGAGCCTCTAGTTGACCAGCTCGTTGTGATCAACAGATAGTCATGGTTTCCTGACTATGGACATTGGATGTCGTTGATAACGGGATCACATCATTAGGAGAATGATGTGATGGACAAGACCCAATCCTAAGCATAGCATAAAAGATCGTGTAGTTCGTTTTGCTAGAGCTTTGCCAGTGTCAAGTATCTCTTCCTTCGACCATGAGATCGTGTAACTCCCGGATACCGTAAGAGTGCCTTGGGTGTATCAAACGTCACAACGTAACTGGGTGACTATAAAGGTGCATTACAGGTATCTCCGAAAGTATCTGTTGGGTTGACACGGATCGAGACTGGGATTTGTCACTCCGTATGACGGAGAGGTATCTCTGGGCCCACTCGGTAATGCATCATCATTATGAGCTCAATGTGACCAAGGTGTTGGACACGGGATCATGCATTACGGTACGAGTAAAGTGACTTGCCGGTAACGAGACTGAACAAGGTATTGGGATACCGACGATCGAGTCTCAGGCAAGTAACGTACCGATTGACAAAGGGAATTGCATACAGGGTTTGATCGAATCCTCGACATAGTGGTTCATCCAATGACAACATCGAGGAGCATGTGGGAGCCATCATGGGTATCCAGATCCCGCTGTTGGTTATTGACTGAGAGCGTCTCGGTCATGTCTGCATGTCTCCCGAACCCGTAGGGTCTACACACTTAAGGTTTGGTGACGCTAGGGTTATTAGGAAGACTAGTATGTGACTACCGAATGTTGTTCGGAGTCCCGGATGGGATCCTGGACGTCACGAGGAGATCCGGAAGGGTCCGGAGGTAAAGATTTATATATGGGAAGTTGTCAAACGGACACCGGGAAGTTTCGGGGTCATACCGGTATTGTATCGGGGCCACCGGAAGGGTTCCGGGGGTCCACCGGGAGGGGCCACCCCTCCCGGGGGGCCACATGGGCTGCGTGGGGCAGGGAGCCAGCCCCTAGTGGGCTGGCCGCACCCCCCTCCCTTGGGCCCATGCGCCTAGGGTTGAGGGGGAACCCTAGAGGGGGCGCCCCCTTGGCTTGGGGGGCAAGCCACCCTCTCCCCTCTCCCCTAGGCCGCCGCACCCCCCCCCCCCTAGATGGGTTCTAGGGGGCCGGCCCCCTTCTCCCTTCCCCCTATAAATAGAGGGGTGAGGGGAGGGCAGCCGTACCACCCTCCAAGGCGCAGCCCTCCCCTCCCCAACACCTCTCCTCCTCCGTTGTGTGCTTGGCGAAGCCCTGTCGGAGTACTCCCTCTCCACCATCACCACGCTGTTGTGCTGCCGGTGGAGCTGTCTTCCTCAACCTCTCCTTCCCCCTTGCTGGATCAAGAAGGAGGAGACGTCTCCCGTCCCGTACGTGTGTTGAACGCGGAGGTGTTGTCCGTTCAGCACTTGGTCATCGGTGATCCGAATCACGTCGAGTACGACTACATCATCACCTTGCAAGCTTCCGCACGCGATCTACAAGTGGTATGTAGATGCTAACTCTCTCCCTTGACTCGTTGCTTAGATGAACTCATAGATGGATCTTGGTGAAACCGTAGGAAAAATTTTAATTTTCTGCAACGTTCCCCAGCAGTGGTATCAGAGCCAGGTTTATGCGTAGTTCTCTTTGCACGAGTAGAACACAATTTTGTTGTGGGCGTGGATTTTGTCATCTTACTTGCCTCTACTAGTCTTTTCTTTCTCAACGGTATTGTGGGATGAAGCGGCCCGGACCAACCTTACACGTACGCTTACGTGAGACCGGTTCCACCGACTGGCATGCACTAGTTGCATAAGGTGGCTGGCGGGTGTCTGTCTCTCCCACTTTAGTTGGAGCGGAATCGATGAACAGGGCCCTTATGAAGGGTAAATAGAAGTTGACAAAATCACGTTGTGGTGATTCGTAGGTAAGAAAACGTTCTTGCTAGAACCCAATTGCAGCCATGTAAAAGATGCAACAACAAATTAGAGGACGTCTAACTTGTTTTTGCAGCGATTGATCATGTGATGTGATATGGCCAGAAGTTGTGATGAATGATGAATTGTGATGTATGAGATCATGTTCTTTGTAATAGGATTCGCGACTTGCATGTCGATGAGTATGACAACCGGCAGGAGCCATAGGAGTTGTCTTTATTTTTTTTGTATGACCTGCGTGTCATTGAATAACGTCATGTAAACTACTTTACTTTATTGCTAAACGTTAGTCATAGAAGTAGAAGTAGTCGTTGGCGTGACAACTTCATGAAGACACGATGATGGAGATCATGATGATGGAGATCATGGTGTCAAGCCGGTGACAAGATGATCATGGAGCCCCGAAGATGAAGATCAATGGAGCTATATGATATTGGCCATATCATGTCACAACTATATAATTGCATGTGATGTTTATTATGTTTTGCATCTTGTTTACTTAGGACGACGGTAGTAAATAAGATGATCCCTTACAAAAAATTTCAAGAAGTGTTCTCCCCTAACTGTGCACCGTTGCTACAGTTCGTCGCTTCTAAGAACCACGTGATGATCGGGTGTGATGGATTCTTACGTTCACATACAACGGGTGTAAGACAGTTTTACACAGCGAAAACACTTAGGGTTAACTTGACGAGCCTAGCATGTGCAGACATGGCCTCGGAACACGGAGACCGAAAGGTCGAACACGAATCGTATGGAAGATACGATCAACATGAGAATGTTCACCGACGATGACTAGTCCGTCTCACGTGATGATCGGACACGGGCTAGTCGACTCGGATCGTGTAACACTTAGATGACTAGAGGGATGTCTAATCTAAGTGGGAGTTCATAATTTGATTAGAACTTTATTATCATGAACTTAGTCTAAAACCTTTGCAAATATGTCTTGTAGATCAATGGCCAACGCTAATGTAAACATGAACTTCAACGCGTTCCTAGAGAAAACCAAGCTGAAAGATGATGGCAGCAACTATACGGACTGGGTCCGGAACCTGAGGATCATCCTCATAGCTGCCAGGAAACAATATGTCCTAGAAGGACCGCTAGGTGACGCTCCCGTCCCAGAGAACCAAGACATTATGAATGCTTGGCAGTCTCGTGCTGATGATTACTCCCTCGTTCAGTGCGGCATGCTTTACAGCTTAGAACCGGGGCTCCAAAAGCGTTTTGAGCACCACGGAGCATATGAGATGTTCGAAGAGCTGAAACTAGTTTTTCAAGCTCATGCCCGGGTCGAGAGATATGATGTCTCCGACAAGTTCTACAGTTGTAAGATGGAGGAAAACAGTTCTGTCAGTGAGCACATCCTGAAGATGTATGGGTTGCACAACCGTATGACCCAGCTGAACATTAACCTCCCAGATGAGGCGGTCATTGACAGAATCCTCCAGTCGCTCCCACCAAGCTACAAGAGCTTTGTGATGAACTACAACATGCAGGGGATGGAAAAGACCATTCCTGAAGTGTTCTCGATGCTGAAGTCAGCAGAGGCTGAAATCAAGAAAGAACATCAAGTGTTGATGGTCAATAAGACCACTAAGTTCAAGAAGGGCAAGGGTAAGAAGAACTTCAAGAAGGACGGCAAAGATGTTGCCGCGCCTGGTAAGCCAGTTGCCGGGAAGAAGTCAAAGAATGGACCTAAGCCTGAGACTGAGTGCTTTTATTGCAAAGGGAAGGGTCACTGGAAGCGGAACTGCCCCAAATACTTAGCGGATAAGAAGGCCGGCAACACCAAAGGTATATTTGATATACATGTGATTGATGTGTACCTTACCAGTACTCGTAGTAACTCCTGGGTATTTGATACCGGTGCCGTTGCTCATATTTGTAACTCACAGCAGGATCTGCGGAATAAACGGAGACTGGCGAAGGACGAGGTGACGATGCGCGTCGGGAATGGTTCCAGAGTCGATGTGATCGCCGTCGGCACGCTGCCTCTACATTTACCTACGGGATTAGTTTTGAACCTTAATAATTGTTATTTAGTGCCAAGTTTGAGCATGAACATTGTATCTGGATCTCGTTTAATACGAGATGGCTACTCATTTAAGTCTGAGAATAATGGTTGTTCGATTTATATGAGAGATATGTTTTATGGTCATGCTCCGATGGTCAATGGTTTATTCTTAATGAATCTCGAGCGTAATATTACACATGTTCATAGTGTAGATGCCAAAAGATTTAAAGTTGATAACGATAGTCCCACATACTTGTGGCACTGCCGCCTTGGTCACATTGGTGTCAAGCGCATGAAGAAGCTCCATGTCGATGGACTTTTAGAGTCTCTTGATTATGAATCGTTTGACACGTGCGAACCATGCCTTTTGGGCAAAATGACCAAGACTCCGTTCTCCGGAACAATGGAGCGAGCAACCAACTTGTTGGAAATCATACATACCGATGTGTGCGGTCCAAAGAGCGTTGAGGCTCGCGGAGGATATCGTTATGTTCTCACTCTCACTGATGACTTGAGTAGATATGGGTATGTCTACTTAATGAAACACAAGTCTGAGACCTTTGAAAAGTTCAAGGAATTTCAGAATGAGGTAGAGAATCAACGTGACCGAAAGATAAAATTCTTACGATCAGATCGTGGAGGAGAATACTTAAGTCACGAATTTGGTACACACTTAAGGAAATGTGGAATTGTTTCACAGCTCACGCCGCCTGGAACACCTCAGCGAAACGGTGTGTCCGAACGTCGTAATCGCACCCTATTGGATATGGTGCGGTCTATGATGTCTCTTACCGATTTACCGCTATCATTTTGGGGATACGCTCTAGAGACAGCTACATTCACTTTAAATAGGGCACCGTCTAAATCCGTTGAGATGACACCGTATGAATTATGGTTTGGAAAGAAACCTAAGCTGTCGTTTCTAAAAGTTTGGGGATGCGATGCTTATGTCAAGAAACTTCAACCTGAAAAGCTCGAACCCAAGTCGGAAAAATGCGTATTCATAGGATACCCTAAGGAAACTGTAGGGTATACCTTCTACTTAAGATCCGAAGGCAAGATCTTTGTTGCCAAGAACGGATGCTTTCTGGAAAAAAGAGTTTCTCTCGAAAGAAGTAAGTGGGAGGAAAGTAGAACTCGATGAAGTACTACCTCTTGAGCGGGAAAGTGGCGGCGCGCAGGAAACCGTTCCTGTGATGCCCACACCAACTGAAGAGGAAAACAATGATGATGATCAAGGTACTTCGGATCAAGTTATTGCTGAACTTCGTAGGTCCACAAGGACACGTTCCGCACCAGAGTGGTACGGCAACCCTGTCCTGGAAATCATGTTGTTAGACAACAATGAACCTTCGAACTATGAAGAAGCGATGGCGGGCCCGGATTCCAACAAATGGCTTGAAGCCATGAAATCCGAGATATAATCCATGTATGAAAACAAAGTATGGACTTTGACAGACTTGCCCGATGATCGGCGAGCGATAGAAAACAAATGGATCTTTAAGAAGAAGACGGACGCGGATGGTAATGTTACCATCTATAAGGCTCGACTTGTCACTAAGGGTTATCGACAAGTTCAAGGGATTGACTACGACGAGACATTCTCTCCCGTAGCGAAGCTGAAGTCCGTCTGAATCATGTTAGCAATTGCCGCATACTATGATTATGAGATATGGCAAATGGACGTCAAAACGGCATTCCTTAACGGACATCTTAAGGAAGAACTGTATATGATGCAGCCGGAAGGTTTTGTCGATCCTCGGAACGCTAACAAAGTATGCAAGCTCCAGCGATCCATTTATGGACTGGTGCAAGCATCTCGGAGTTGGAACATTCGCTTTGATGAGATGATCAAAGCGTTTGGGTTTATGCAGACTTATGGAGAAGCCTGCGTTTACAAGAAAGTGAGTGGGAGCTCTGTAGCATTTCTCATATTATATGTAGATGACATACTCTTGATGGGAAATAATATAGAATTTCTGAACAGCATTAAGGCCTACTTGAATAAGTGTTTTTCAATGAAGGACCTTGGAGAAGCTGCTTATATATTAGGCATCAAGATCTATAGAGATAGATCGAGACGCCTCATAGGTCTTTCACAAAGCACATACCTTGATAAGATTTTGAAGAGGTTCAAAATGGATCAGTCCAAGAAGGGGTTCTTGCCTATGTTACAAGGTGTGAGATTGAGCTCGGCTCAGTCACCGACCACGGCAAAAGATAAAGAAGAGATGAGTGTCATCCCCTATGCTTCAGCCATAGGATCTATTATGTATGCCATGCTGTGTACCAGACCCGATGTAAACCTTGCCGTAAGGTTGGTAGCAAGATACCAAAGTAATCCCGGCAAGGAACACTGGACAACGGTCAAGAATATCCTGAAGTACCTGAAAAGGACGAAGGACATGTTTCTCGTTTATGGAAGAGACGAAGAGCTCGTCGTAAAGGGTTACGTCGATGCTAGCTTCGACTCAGATCTGGATGACTCTAAGTCACAAACCGGATACGTGTATATGTTGAATGGTGGAGCAATAAGCTGGTGCAGCTGCAAGCAGAGCGTCGTGGCGGGATCTACGTGTGAAGCGGAGTACATGGCAGCCTCGGAGGCAGCGCATGAAGCAATTTGGGTGAGGGAGTTCATCACCGACCTAGGAGTCATACCCAATGCGTCGGGGCCGATCAAACTCTTCTGTGACAACACTGGAGCTATTGCCCTCGCCAAGGAGCCCAGGTTTCACAAGAAGACCAGGCACATCAAGCGTCGTTTCAACTCCATCCGTCAAAATGTTCAAGATGGAGACATAGAGATTTGCAAAGTGCACACGGATCTGAATGTCGCAGATCCGCTGACTAAACCTCTCTCGCGTGCAAAACATGATCAACACCAGAACTCTATGGGTGTTCGATTCATCACAATGTAACTAGATTGGTGACTCTAGTGCAAGTGGGAGACTGTTGGAAATATGCCCTAGAGGCAATAATAAAAGTATTATTATATTTCAATGTTCATGATAAATGTCTTTTATTCATGCTATAACTGTATTATCCGGAAATCGTAATACACGTGTGAATACTTAGACCACAATATGTCCCTGGTGAGCCTCTAGTTGACCAGCTCGTTTTGATCAACAGATAGTCATGGTTTCCTGACTATGGACATTGGATGTCGTTGATAACGGGATCACATCATTAGTAGAATGATGTGATGGACAAGACCCAATCCTAAGCATAGCATAAAAGATCGTGTAGTTCGTTTTGCTAGAGCTTTGCCAGTGTCAAGTATCTCTTCCTTCGACCATGAGATCGTGTAACTCCCAGATACCGTAAGAGTGCCTTGGGTGTATCAAACGTCACAACGTAACTGGGTGACTATAAAGGTGCATTACAGGTATCTCCGAAAGTATCTGTTGGGTTGACACGGATCGAGACTGGGATTTGTCACTCCGTATGACGGAGAGGTATCTCTGGGCCCACTCGGTAATGCATCATCATTATGAGCTCAATGTGACCAAGGTGTTGGACACGGGATCATGCATTATGGTACGAGTAAAGTGACTTGCCGGTAACGAGACTGAACAAGGTATTGGGATACCGACGATCGAGTCTCGGGCAAGTAACGTACCGATTGACAAAGGGAATTGCATACAGGGTTTGATCGAATCCTCGACATAGTGGTTCATCTAATGACAACATCGAGGAGCATGTGGGAGCCATCATGGGTATCCAGATCCCGCTGTTGGTTATTGACTGAGAGCGTCTCGGTCATGTCTGCATGTCTCCCGAACCCGTAGGGTCTACACACTTAAGGTTCGGTGACGCTAGGGTTATTAGGAAGACTAGTATGTGACTACCGAATGTTGTTCGGAGTCCCGGATGGGATCCTGGACGTCACGAGGAGATCCGGAAGGGTCCGGAGGTAAAGATTTATATATGGGAAGTTGTCAAACGGACACCGGGAAGTTTCGGGGTCATACCGGTATTGTACCGGGGCCACCGGAAGGGTTCCGGGGGTCCACCGGGAGGGGCCACCCCTCCCGGGGGGCCACATGGGCTGCGTGGGGCAGGGAGCCAGCCCCTGGTGGGCTGGCCGCACCCCCCTCCCTTGGGCCC
>NC_041386.1:357488175-357592101 GCF_002162155.2 Triticum dicoccoides | reverse complement strand
CCCCCTTCTCCCTTCCCCCTATAAATAGAGGGGTGAGGGGAGGGCAGCCATACCACCCTCCAAGGCGCAGCCCTCCCCTCCCCAACACCTCTCCTCCTCCGTTGTGTGCTTGGCGAAGCCCTGTCGGAGTACTCCCTCTCCACCATCACCACGCCGTCGTGCTGCCGGTGGAGCTGTCTTCCTCCACCTCTCCTTTCCCCTTGCTGGATCAAGAAGGAGGAGACGTCTCCCGTCCCGTACGTGTGTTGAACGCGGAGGTGCTGTCCGTTCAGCACTTGGTCATCGGTGATTCGAATCACGTCGAGTACGACTACATCATCACCTTGCAAGCTTCCGCACGCGATCTACAAGTGGTATGTAGATGCTAACTCTCTCCCTTGACTCGTTGCTTAGATGAACTCATAGATGGATCTTGGTGAAACCGTAGGAAAATTTTTAATTTTCTGCAACGTTCCCCAACAGAGACCTCAAGTATACGCCATCGGACACAAGGTGAACTCGCTCCCCTCCGAATCGTCACTTTCCACATGTGAGACATGGATACTACCTCAAACATGTGTGGTATGCATGACCAGGAACCAAGAGGAAGCCCATGGACAAGAAGGCGAGGACACCAAGCGCGAGGAACAAGAAGAAGAGCTGCGGAAGAAGCTCCAGCCACCGGACGACCGGTCGGGACCGGACATCCGGCGCCTGAAGACCCACCAGACGACCGACGATCCCGCACCTGAGCCAAATGAGCGGACGTCCTATGCCAGCATACGACCGGCCACCTTCGGAAATTCGGCACTCCAGCGTCCGAGCCAGATCGAGCGGACGTCCAACTTCTACCGGACGTCCGGCCGCCCGTGAGCCACCGGACGACCGGTACTCAGCGGACGTCCGGTACCTGTCTGCGCACAGTGTTTGGGCCCGAGGCCCATGTACCCCTTCACTTCGCCCCCTTTTGCACTAAGACTATAAATAGACCTCTCCCTCCTCCTAGTGAGGGTTAGCATTGGTTTTAGCTCATTTTCAGAGATAGCGCATGTAACACCCACGATGCAGCTATATCTCCCACGTGTCGGAGCATGACATAGAGGCATAACCGCATAGTAGGCATGTTGCAAGAGGGGTAATCTTTACACGTCCCACGTACTGAATAAGAATGGGATAAAGAGTTGGCTTACAATCGCCACTTCACACAATACATAAATATAGCATTACATCATCCAGAATACAATCAAGGTCCGACTACGGAACCAAATAAAGAAAGACAACCCCAAATGCTAGATCCCCGATCGCCCTAACTGGGCTCCTCTACTGATCGTCCGGAAAAGACACATAGTAATGACCCGAATCCTCGTCGAACTCCCACTTGAGTTCGGTCGCGTCCCCTGCACTAGCATCATTGGCACCTGCATCTATTTTTGGAAGTAATCTGTGAGTCACGGGGACTCAGCAATCTCACACCCTCGCGATCAAGACTATTTAAGCTTATGGGTAGAAAAAGGTAGTGAGGTGGAGCTGCAGCAAGCACTAGCATGTATGGTGGCTAACTTACGCAAATGAGAGCGAGAAGAGAAGCAAAGCACGGTTGAGAAGCTAAAATGATCAAGAAGTGATCCTGAAACTACTTACGTCCAAGCATAACACGAGACCGTGTTCTCTTCCCAGACTCCGCCAAAAGAGACCATCAAGGCTACACACGCGGTTGATTCATTTTAATTAAGTTAAGTGTCAAAGTTTCTACAAACGGATATTAACAAATCCCATCTGCCCATAACCGTGGGCACGGCTTTCGAAATTTCAAAACCCCGCAGGGGTGTCCCAACTTAGCCCATCACAAGCTCTCACGGTCAACAAAGGATATTCCTTCTCCCAGGAAGACCCGATCAGACTCGGAATCCCGGTTACAAGACATTTCGACAATGGTAAAACAAGACCAGCAAAGCCACCTGAATGTGCCGACAAATCCTGATAGGAGCTGCACATATCTCGTTCTCAGGGCACACCGGATTGTCCAAGATTCCGGTAGGCCAACCCAGAGTTGCCCCTGGTGGCCACAGGCTGCTGACAGGTTGGACCAACACTTAGAGGAGCACTGGCTCGGGGGTTTAAAATAAAGATGACCCTTGAGTCCGCGGAACCCAAGGGAAAAAGGCTTAGGTGGCAAATGGTAAAACCAAGGTTGGGCCTTGCTGGAGGAGTTTTATTCAAGGCGAACTGTCAAGGGGTTCCCATAACACCCAACCGCGTAAGGAACGCAAAATCAAGGAATATAACACCGGTATGACGGAAACTAGGGCGGCAAAAGTGGAACAAAACACCAGGCATAAGGCTGAGCCTTCCACCCTTTACCAAGTATATAGATGCATTAAAGTAAACAAGATATAATAATGATATCCCAGCAATAACCATGTTCCAACATGGAACAAGTTCCATCTTCACTGCAACTAGCAACGCTATAAGAGGGGCTGAGCAAAGCGGTAACATAGCCAAACAACGGTTTGCTGGGAAAGGTGGGTTAGAGGCTTGACATGGCAATATGGGAGGCATGTTATAGCAAGTGGTCGGTATCATGGCATAGCAATAGAGCGAACAACTAGCAAGCAAAGATAGAAGTGATTTCGAGGGTATGGCCATCTTGCCTGCAAAGTTCTCCGAGTTGACGAAAGCTTGATCCTCGTAAGCGTACTCAACGAGTTCCTCGATCACGCACTCGTCTCCCGGCTCTACCCAAGGCAAGAACACAAGCAAAGGAAACAACAATCAACCACGATGCAATGCGCAAGCAACATGATGCAAAACATGGCATGATATGTGGGATGTGATATGCAATGCATATGCGTGCTCCGGAAGGAAAAGATTGAACCAGGCATCAACTTGGCAAACCAAGTGTGTCATTGGAAAGATGAGTTGATTTCGATCGAAATCGATATAAAGATCACCGGAATCGGATGCACGGTTTGCAAATGGCAAGCAAAACAAGAATGGCGCAATTCTGCGATTAACAGCACGATGCCATCTAGAGTGCAACAAGAAACTAAGCTACTGCACTCCAACATAACAACAAATCACATGGCAGTGATCTACTTAAGATACTTGACAAAAGATGAACACTGAGCTACGGCTAAATCACACAAGAGCAGGTTCAAACAAGCATGGCGAAAGTGCAAAAGATATCAGCATCACAGACTTAGTGAAAATACTAACATGCCAGGAATTAACATCAGGAAGCAATGTTTAGAGCAAGCAAACAACATGCTACACGAACAGATCATAGCAAACAAAGGCATGTCATGAATCTACTCAAAGCATAGAACAAAACTCCCTTACTGACCATACGCCAAAAAGTATCAGACGATATGATGGCATCCATGTAAACATAGCAAGTTTCGTTAACAGATTCAGACTTGGCAGAAAACTGAGCATGGCATAAACAGAATTATGAAGGCATCTTTGTGAGCTCGATTCACTCAACACAAGGTATTGCATGACAAGATAAGCATAGAATCAGCAAGATGGCATGTTCAAGAAGATAACCAAGGCAAGAACAAGCTCATAGCATGCATGGATCAACTACAAAAACCTTGGCAAAATTGATTAACATGTAAAAAATCTGCCAGGAACATTTTATAGCAAAAGTAGAGCAAGATTAAGACATGCTAGGTCACTCCATAAATGAAAACACGGGCATGGATGGATAGTGCATAACCATATGTCAAAATCATCCTTACTAGAGATACTCAAAACAAGCATGGATCACTCTATAGCATCATGAATACATGGCATAAAAATATCAGCAGAGCAATGACTTAGTGAAATTCGAAGTCCCTGAAATCAGCAATATCACGGGAGCTACTTTGCATGCTTGTGCTAGTCACCACATTGATCACAAAAATACATGGCATACACCCCTGTAAAGATGGCATGGCATAGCCCAAAACACATGTAGAGCTCATGCCCATATGCAGAACACAACAAATGTAGAAAAAATGACAAATGCTCATACTCTGCTAAGAATCAGCATCTAACGTTTTATAGCACTCTTGCATCAACGATTTGGGCATCAAGATGGACTCAAACAAGCATGGCACAATGGAACAAAATGAAGAGCACATCCGGTTGAACATTTTGATATATAGCATGCACAAAACGGAGTAGTATGCAACAAGTTATGGCATGATGAACAGGGCCTGAAATTGTAGCAGAAAAAGGACTTAGTGGATTTCCGGGGTCAACCTCTGGATCAAGATCTAGGGTTTGCTCTTGGCGCGGATCCCGAGGTTAGCCGGAGTGAGCTTGAACTCGCCGGAGACGGGCGCCTGGGTGGATGGAGAAGGCCGGAACGGGCGGGGCTCGCCGGATCTAGAGGAGAAGGATGGGGGGGACCGGATCCGGTTGCCGGGGCGCGGCTCCCGAGGCGGCGAACGGCGGAGGCGGCGGGGCGACGTGGCCAGAGACTACGGGGCGGCGGTCGGCGGCGAGACCCTCAAGCGGCGGCACGCACTGGGTCGGGCGGCGAAAGGCGCGGGGCAGCGCGCAGGCCGGGAGGAGAGGCGGCGGCGGGGACGACCGGGCCTCGGGGGCCCGCGGCGGGCTGCAGCGGGCCGGCGGTGCTGGGGCGGCTCGGGGCCACGTGGCGCGCTTTGAGAGCTCAGGGCGGCGCCGCGTTTTGTCCGGCCGGACCGGACGTGTCCGGCGGCGCGGGGTGGAAGAAGGCTAGGGTTTTGCCCGAATGTTGGAGGGGGTGCACATATTTATACCTAGAAGGAGGTGGGAGTGTCCAAATGAGGTGTAGTTTTCGACCACGTGATTGTGATCCAAAGACTAAGGACATGGGATAGGTTTGGATGGGTTATTGGGCCACTTTGGATGGGTGTTGGGCTGCAACACACACGAGGCCTTTACGGTTCCCCGGTTAACCGTTGGAGTATCAAATGGACTCCAAATGGCACGAAACTTGACAGGCGCTCTACCGGTGGTGTACCAAGGCCGCTTGGCAAATCTCGGTCCATTCCGAGAATGTTTAACACCCGCACACAAAAAGAGGCAAAAGGGGGCTATGGAAGACATAGGAGTGACGGATTGCAAAACGGACAACGGGGAAAATGCTCGGATGCATGAGACGAACACGTATGCAAATGAGATGCACATGATGGCATGATATGAAATGCATGACATGAACAAAATGCAAAATGAAGACAAGACCCAACCATGAAGGGAAAATCATAACTTAGAGCCGAAAATGGCAAGAGTTGGAGTACAAATATGGTAAGTTACATCCGGGGTGTTACAACACTCCACCACTATGAAAGGATCTCGTCCCAAGATCTAGGACTGAAAGAACTCCGGATATTCGGAACGGAGGTGGTCCTCGCGTTCCCAGGTGGCTTCTCGGTCGGAATGATGTGACCACTTCACTTTCAGGAATTTGATAGACTTGTTGCGAGTCTTGCGCTCGGTTTCTTCAATAATAGCAACGAGATGCTCATGATAAGACAGGTCTTCTTGGAGATCAATCTCTTCGAAGTTGATGGTGCAGTCAGGAGTCTCAAAACACTTGTGAAGCTGTGACACGTGAAACACGTCATGCACGTTCGCGAAGTTGGATGGAAGCTCAAGTTGATAGGCGAGATCGCCTCTTTTTCCAATGATCTTGAAAGGACCCACGTATCTAGGAGCAAGCTTCCCTTTGATACCAAAGCGACGAGTACCTTTCATTGGAGAGACGCGGAGGTAGACATGGTCTCCGATCTCGAAAGCCAAGTCACGATGCTTGCTATGATAGTAACTCTTCTGACGCGATTGCGCGGGTTTGAGATTTTCATGGATGACTTTGCACATTTCTTCAGCTTCTGTGATTAAGTCATTGCCAGGAAGTTGGCGTTCACCAGTCTCTGACCAATTAAGAGGAGTACGACACTTTCTGCCATAGAGAATCTCGAATGGGGCCTTGCCCGAACTCGCTTGGAAGCTATTGTTGTAGGAGAACACGGCATATGGAAGACAATCTTCCCACTTCATACCGAAGGAAATGACACAAGCCCTGAGCATATCTTCAAGAATTTGATTTACTCGCTCGACTTGTCCACTAGTTTGAGGATGAAAGGCTGTGCTGAAGCGAATGTTTGTGCCCATGGCCTTCTGGAAGGAATCCCAGAACTTAGAAGTAAAGATGCTTCCACGATCTGAAGATATCAACTACAGAATGCCATGCAAGGAGACAATCCTGGAGGTGTATAGCTCTGCCAACTGAGCTGTTGTGATAGATTCTTTGATAGGAAGGAAATGAGCCACTTTAGTAAGCTTGTCGATGACAACAAAGATAGCATCATTTCCATGTTTGGACTTGGGAAATCTAGTCACGAAGTCCATCTCAATATGGTCAAACTTCCATTCTGGAATGGCAAGAGGTTGAAGGAGACCAGCTGGTCATTGGTGTTCTGCTTTCACTCTTCTGTAGACATCACATTCATTCATGAACTGAGCAATCTCGCGCTTCATTCGAGTCCACCAATACGACTGCTTGAGGTCATGGTACATCGTTGTACCACCAGGATGAATGGATAGAAGGTAATTGTGAGCATCGTTCATAATGACTTTACGAAGGTCACCTTTAGGAACAACAATTCAATCCTCGAAGAATAGAGTATCTTTGTCATCAAGGCGATAGCACTTGTACTTAGGTTGGCTCTTGGCAATCCCATTTTTCAGCTTCTTCACCACTGCATCAAGCAGTTGTGCCTCACGAATTTGATCTTCCAAAGTAGGAGAGACTTGGAGGTTGTCAAGAAAATCTTGAGGAACAACTTGGAGGTTAAGTTTTTGGAAAGCTTCACAAAGGTCCGGTTGGAAGGGCTTGAGAATCAAACTATTGCAGTAAGCCTTCCTGCTCAACGCGTCTGCAATGACATTGGCCTTTCCTGGAGTATATTCAATACTCGGATTATACTCTTGAATCATTTTGACCCAACGAGTCTGTCTGAGGTTGAGGTTGGGTTGAGTGAAGATGTACTTGAGGCTCTTATGATCAGTGAAGATGTCCACTTTCCTTCCCAACAAGAGATGTCTCCATGTTAAAAGAGCATGGACAACTGCCGCCAACTCAAGGTCGTGAGTGGGGTAGTTCTTTTCGTTGGGCTTCAATTGGCGAGAGGTATAAGCCACAAATTTATTCTCTTGCATTAACACAGCACCGAGACCTTACAGTGAGGCATCACAGAAAACTTCGAATGGTTTGGATTCATCGGGAGGAGTCAAAACAGGAGATGTGATTAACTTCTCTTTGAGGGTGTTGAAAGTCGCGTCACATTCAGGCATCCAGACATACTTCACATGCTTCTGCAGGAGGTTGGAAAGAGGCTTTGCAATCTTAGAGAAATTCTCAACGAATCTTCGACAATAGCTTGCAAGCCCAAGAAAGCTGCGGAGCTGCTTGACATTCTGAGGCCGTTCCCAATTCACAATTGCAGACACCTTCTCAGGATTAACAGCTATGCCCTTGGCGGAGATGATATGGCCAAGTTAGAGAACCTCATCGAGCCAAAACTCACACTTTGAAAACTTCGCATAGAACTGATGTTCTCTGAGTTTGTCCAGCACCAATCTCAAGTGCTTGGCATGATCCTCCTTGTTCTTCGAAAAGACCAAAATATCATTGAGATACACCAAGACGAAATCATTTGTGTAAGGGTTGAAGATGAAGTTCATCATGCGATAGAACGCTGGAGGAGCATTGACAAGACCGAAAGACATGACAGTATATTCATAAGAACCATAGCTTGTTTTGAATGCTGTCTTGGGGATATCTTGTTCACGAATGCGAATCTGATGATAACCCATACGGAGTTCAAGCTTTGAGAATACTTGGGCACCTTTAAGTTGCTCGAAAAGCTCATTGATGTTGGGAAGTGGGTACTTGTTCTTTATTGTTTTCTTCTTCAATGGACGGTAGTCGACACAAAGTCGGTCTGTGCCATCCTTCTTCTTGACAAAAAGAACACCACAACCCCATGGAGAAGAAATCGGTCGGATCAGACCCATACGCTCTTGTACATCGAGTTGTTTCTTCAGCTCCTTCAACTCTTCTGGTCCAAGCTTATAAGTACATTTGCAAACAGGTTCCGTGCCAGGCTCAAGATCGATAACGAATTCAACTGGCCGGTGAGGAGGCATTCCCGTAAGCTCTTCTGGAAAGACGTCTTGATATTCACAAACGACTGGAATCTGAGAGATGGCATTCATCTCACCCTTCTCATTAAGAGAAAATAGTTTCATCACGAGCGGCATAGATGATCACATCCTCAGACGAGTGTGTCAATTGAATCTACCTGGCAGCACAATCAAGCCGATCCTTGTGCTTAGAAAGCCATGCCATGCTGAGAATTAGATCAATATCTGAGTTACCAAGAACAATTGGAGAGGACAGAAATTTATAGTCGCCCATCTTTATAGACACATTCAGAACTATGGAGTTAGCGTTCATGTGTTTACCCGGTGAGACAACTGCTAACATATTTGGCAAAACTTGGAAAGCCAACTCATTCTTAGATGCAAATGGTCTTGAGATGAAATTGAGTGATGCACCAGTGTCAAAAAGAACTTTTGCAGGAATATCATTAACAGGAAGATTACCCATGATCACTTCTGAAGAGTTCTCTGCCTGAGCTGTGTTCATCATGTTGACCTTTGTAAACTTGGGATTATGCGTGACCATTGCATTGCTGGCAGATCTCACAGGAGGAGGAGGCGGAAGGCTCCTTTGGTTGAAGCATTTGTTTGCATAGTGCCCTTTCTGCTGACACTTTTTGCAAGTAACCTCTGAGAGCGGACGGTGATAAGGAGCACTTGACCTTGGAGCATGAGTTGTGCTTTGCTCTGATAGCCTGGGTTGGGTGGGTGGGAAGATCCATTGCCACCTTTACTCTTCTGCTGGTAAGGCTGACGGAACGGAGGAGCAGGAGGCAACCAGAACTTCTGTTGCTTAGCTGCCACTGAGATGAAGAAGACGATTGAGTTGCATCCCTGACTCTCTTCTTAGAAGCATCGCACTTGAGCTGAGCGGCCTCTTGCTTTAGTGCCATGTTGTAGAATTCATCATACTTGGTCGGCTCAAAAAGCACGACAGCTAATTGCAGATCTTCTATGAGGCCACCACTGAATTGATAAATCATGCTCTTCTCGTCAGGGACGTCTTGTTTAGCGAAGCGAGCGAGCCTCTAAAACAGGATGGTGTATTGGTAAACAGACATGCTGCCTTGCTTGAGATTGCGGAACTCCTCGCGCTTACTCTCAGCAACACTTTGTGGAATGTGGTGAGCTTTGAAGTCTCGGCAGAAATCATCCCAGGTAATCACACGACCTCCTCTGGAATCTCTGTATTGTTGATACCACACGGAAGCTTGGTCTTTGAGTTGGAACGAAGCAAACTTGACAAAGTCCTCAAGCCTGACATTGCTACACTCCAAATGTTTGCAGATATCCACGAGCCAATCGCTGGCGTCTGTGGCCTCGACACAGTTGCTGAAAGACTTGGGCTGGTTTGCGAGGAACTAATTGAGCGTAGCAAACTGCGGCTGATTGTTGCCTTGGCCTTGATTTCCTTGGTTGCGCTCTTGCAAGAGTTGCAAAAGCATCTGCATGTTGGCGTTGGCGGCGGCCATGACAGCTTGCCATGCCTCCGGAGGTGGAGATGGTGGCAGAGGTTCCGATTCTGGCGCGTTGGAGGAGCCATCCTGAAGAGGTTGACATCCGTTAGCATCTTAAAAGACATATATTCAAGCTGAATCAATGGATCGAAATTGCAACATATAGCCTTAACATTCGAACAAGAATGAACGAATGCATTATAAGTAAATCATCACACTTCCATAAATTGAGAAGCCACTTGGATAGAGATAGGTGAATAAAGCAACAAGGTATGGATATGAACAAATATTTGGTAAGGATTACCCAATCACAAACCAAATATATGCGGGAAGAAATACTAGAGCTACATGAATTCCCACCTATGAAACTCCCGAAACTTTCTGGTTATGCAATCAGGTGTTGGGGATACAGGGGAAGCATAATATCTCACCCAAAACTAGCAAATCCTACATCCAGCTGTATCCATCCTTCAACACATAACCAAGAAACCTTCGGAAATCATTTACCTCAACCTTCGAAAAGCATCCGTTATACGAGTTATGGCAATACTCCCGAACTCCCGCCCCAGTACTGGGTGGCGTCGAGGTTATCTCACCAACAACTGCATAAAGGAGATTTTAGATGTCGGGGAACTCAGGTATTCAAGAACTGCAACGATAAAATTATGACGACAACACCTCGGAGCTCAACCCCCCGGGACACTGCCACAACCCCTAAATGTTAGGAGGCACCAACAACAATGTGCTCGTCACAAAACCATCGAAATGATTCCAAGATACCCTCATGATCCTAAAAAAATTAGTGAAATTTGAGAAGAGAAGAGTCAAAACTCTATGATAGGAGGCCTCGCTAGAGCGACGAAGGGGCTGAGGAGTAAAAAGAATCCTACTCTCCGATATATATAATCCTATAAGACTCAAAACATTTTGTTCTAGACTCAACAACGTCAGTGATTCGATCAAGCAGGGGCTCCTAAGTCGGGGAAGGCTCAGATTACCAACTTGTAACACCCACGTGTCGGAGCACGACTTAGAGGCATAACCGCATAGTAGGCATGTCGCAAGAGGGGTAATCTTTACACATCCCATGTACTGAATATCACGAGAGCTACTTTGCATGCTTGTGCTAGTCACCACATTGATCACAAAAATACATGGAATACACCCCTGTAAATGTGGCATGGCATAGCCCAAAACACATGTAGATCTCATGCCCATATGCAACACACAACAAATGTAGCAAAAATGACAAATGCTCATACTCTGCTAAGAATCAGCATCTAAGATTTTATAGCACTCTTGCATCAACGATTTGGGCATCAAGATGGAGTGAAACAAGCATGGCACAATGGAACAAGATGAAGAGCACATCCGGATGAACATTTTGATATATAGCATGCGCAAAACGGAGTAGTATGCAACAAGTTATGGCATGATGAACATGACCTGAAATTGTAGCAGAAAAAGGACTTAGTGGATTTTCGGGGTCAACCTCTGGATCCAGATCTAGGGTTTGCTCTTGGCACGGATCCCAAGGTTCGCCGGAGTGAGCTCGAACTCACCGAAGACGGGCGCCGGGGTGGATGGAGAAGGCCGGAACGGCCGGGGCTCGCCGGATCTGGAGGAGAAGGACGGGGGGACCGGATCCGGTCGCCAGGGCACGGCTCCCGCGGCAGCGAACGGCGAAGGCGGCGGGGCGACACGGACGGAGATGACGGGGTGGCGGTCGGCGGTGAGACCCTCAGGTGGCGGCGCGCACTAGGTCGGGCGGCGAAAGGCGCGGAGCGGCGCGCGGGCCGGGAGGAGAGGCGGCGGTGGGGACGACCGGGCCTCGGGGGCCCGCGGTGGGCCGTGGTGGGCCGGCGGCGCCGGGGCGGCTTGGGTCCACGTAGCGCGCTCTGAGAGGCTCAGGGTGGCGGCGCGTTTTGTCCGGCTGGACCGGACGTGTCCGGCAGCGCGGGGTGGAAGAAGGCTAGGGTTTCGCCCGAATTTTGGAGGGGGGTGCACATATTTATACCTAGAAGGAGGTGGGAGTGTCCAAATGAGGTGTAGTTTTCGACCACGCGATCGCGATCCAACGACGGAGGACATGGGATAGGTTTGGATGGGTTATTGGCCCACTTTGGAGGGGTGTTGGTCTGCAACACACACGAGGCCTTTACGGTTCCCCGGTTAACCGTTGGAGTATCAAACAGACTCCAAATGGCACGAAACTTGACAGGCGGTCTATGGTGGTGTACCAAGGCCGCTTGGCAATCTCGGTCCATTCCGGGAATGTTTATCACCCGCACACAAAAAGAGGCAAAAGGGGGCGCCGGAGGACATAGGAGTGACGGATTGCAAAATAGACAACGAGGAAAATGCTCGGATGCATGAGACGAACACGTATGCAAATGAGATGCACATGATGGCATGATATGAAATGCATGACATGAACAAAATGTAAAACGAAGACAAGACCCAACCATGAAGGGAAAATCATAATTTAGAGCCAAAAATGGCAAGAGTTGGAGTACAAATATGGTAAGTTACATCCGGGGTGTTACAGAGCATTGCTCATCCACATCGGATCTACTCCACGAGAGAGACCGCGTCCCCTCTTCGGAGAAGATCCCTTTGGATTCAAGACCTCCTTGTGGAGAAGATCCCCTCGTGGATTTAAGACCTCCTCATGGAGAAGACTGGTTACCTCATGTATCATCCGTTGTTGACTTTGGATCTTGTATCTCCCTTTGTGTTCATGGATCTAGCGCATGTGTGATCATACTTTTTGGTTTGAGTGTTCTCTTGTGTTCCCCTTGTGATTTTCCCCTCGTTTCCCTCCTCGTGTTCTTTGTGTTCGTTGCGAGATCTGCTCCTTTCGTGAAAGATCGGCCGATTATGGTTCCTACCCTACATCAAAAGAGTGGCAAGAGCCTAAGCTTGTGGATTCCCAAGGCACCCCAAGGTAAAGTTCAAGGACAACCAAAAGCCTAAGCTTGGGGATGCCCTGGAAGGCATCCCTGTAAGTGCATCTAGTGCCACCCCTAGTTGGTTTTGGAGTATTGACGACAAACTTGGTTGAGGGACTAATGTGTTTGTGAGAATTGCAGGATAACACAGGTAGAAGTCCCTCATTGATTCGGTTTTCCTACCGGAGATGACCCCTAAAAATGTATGAAGATATTGAAGTCAAAGGTGGTATGTGAAGACATTCACATTTAAGACTATGACAAGAGAAGACATCGCGTGAAGACTATGGAGCGCGAAGACTTAGTTGTTTCGTCATTCTTTTTCTTGTTTGTTGAGTCATAGGAACCACCGTACTGTTAAGTGGGGTCCAAGTGAACCAGTCAGAATGACTAAAGTGATGCTTAACCAAAATCCTACGTCTTCGAGCGAAGACAATGAGAGCAAATCTTATCTAGAGCTGGATAAGTCAGCTTTGCTTGTAGCTCAAGTAAAGTTGTCGTGTGTGTTTGAAATCTGACCGCTGGAACATGTGTCAGTTCCTTAGTGACCCAGGGTCATTTCGGACAAATCAGGTCGGGTTGCCTAGTGGCTATAAATAGCCCACCCCCTACACCATAAATTGGTTGGCTGCTCAGAGTTAGTTCACGGCTTTTGTCGTTTGAGAGCAACCCACCTCGAAGCCTTTTAGAGAGAAATCCTTGCGAGGACAAAGCCCTAAACACCCAGAGCTAAGATGGTTAGGCATCACTGAAGTCTTCCTGCCTGTGTGATCTGAAGACTTATTACACTTGAGGACTGTGAATCCTCCAGCCGGTTAGGCATCGCGTTTTGAGCATCCAAGAGTCATTGTGGATCGCCGGTGAATGAAGTCTGTGAAGGTTTGGAAGTCTACCTTGAAGATTTACCAGAGTAATTGGGCGAGGACTGGGTGTCCTTAGCTTAAGGGGAATAAGGTGAAGACACGGTCTTCTGAGTTGAATCTCAGCCTCCCTAACCAGACGTACAGTTGTCACAGCAACTGGAACTGGTCTAACAAATCATTGTCTTCAACAAGCCACTGGTTCTATCCTTCCCATCTCTTTATTTGCATATTGGTCCTTGTGAAGTCATTGCCTATTTGCATTATCTATTTGTCTTCACTGTGTGACTGCTTGTTCTGATTGGCTTCATACTATCTTCCATCCTGATCTATACTGCCTAGCTGCTATTAGTCTTTGTGCTTTCATTTCAATGAATACTTAACTATGGCTTGCTTAGTGTAGTCTACTTTCCGTTGTATGGTAATAGGTTTATTTCTATCGTTTGTCTTCGAAACTTCCATGTTTTGAAGAATTTCATAGAAATCGCCTATTCACCCCCCCCCCCCTCTAGTCGATCACTAGCACTTTCAATTGGTATCAGAGCAAGGTACTTCCTTGTTCTGTGTGATTCGGTTTAACGACCTGGACTTTTAGCTATGTCGACTGCAGGGATAATCAAAGTATCCGCTGTGTGCCCAGTCTTCGATGCAACTGAATATCCCTACTGGAAGAATAAGATGCGCATGCATCTGGAAGCCATTGATGTCGACCTCTGGTATGTCGTCAAGAATGGCGTCCCCAAGGCTGGCAAAGGTGTCACCGCTGCTGATGTCAAGAAGTTCATTCAACTGGATTCCACTGCCAAGAACATCATCTGTGGTCATCTGACCAAAGGACAGTATGGCCGTGTGAGTGCTCTGGAAACATCCAAGCTAGTTTGGGACTGGCTATCCAAGGTCAACGAAGGCGTCTCAACCCAGAGAGATCAAAGAATCAGTGTCTTTCGCAACCTCTTCAACCACTTCAAGAGAAACGACAATGAGAATGTTCAGCTCACGTCTGATCGACTCACTGACATCACAAAGGAGCTTCAAGCTCTCAGCGCTACTAAGATCACCAAGCATGAAGTCGTCAAGACACTCCTGAGATCACTTGACAGCTCGTTTGACACCCTATCTCTGATGATTCAAGAACGCCCTGACTTCAAGACACTTGATCCGTCTGACATTCTTGAAAGGCTCAACACACATGAGTTTCAGCTTTCTGAGAAAAGAGACATCTACGGTCCCAACTATGGGCGAACTCGTGCTTTGAAGCCAAAAGATGTTTCCTCATCTGAAGAAGAATATGATTGCAGTTCTGATGATCCTGAAGACATTGGAAAGGAGCTTGCTATGCTGGTGAAGAAGTTCCAGAAATTCACCAAGAAGAAAGGCTTCAGAAAGTCTTCACGATCCAGCTCAAGGAATGATGAAGCTTCTGCTCATGACTACAAGAAGAGAACATGCCACAAGTGCAAGAAACCTGGTCACTACATCTGTGAGTGTCCGCAGTGGGGCAATGAGAACAAGAAGAAGAAGAAGAAGAAGAGCAAGGAATATGATTGTAACGACAAGAAGAAGAAGAAATACTCAAAGTCTTCATCACACAAGAAGAGCTCATCTAGCAAGGCTCGTGCTTTTGTTGGCAAGAAAATGGATTTTGAGGAGGAGTCAGCTTCTGAGGAGGCGGAGGTGGAGTCTGAGGATGAGTCCGACTCTGGCGTTGCAAGTCTGGCTACAGCCTACGTTGCCAAGTCCATCTTCAACACTGAAGACAATGACTTCATCACTGATGCCGACGCTAATGACAAGGACAACTCCGCACCCACCTACTGCTTCATGGCACGCGGTGCCAAGGTAAACTCACACACTACTCACTATCAAACATCCAGTAAAGATGACTCTGATTGTGGTTCCAAACCCAGCTACAAAACACTTGCTAAAATTGCAACTGAACAATAGAAAACTATGGAACATATTCAAAAACTGTTAGACAAAAGCGATGACCTCTGAAATTACTCGATCTCTGTCCTTAATTGAAGACATAAAAAATCTTCATGTTAAGTATGAGGAACTTGAAAGTCGTCATGAAACGCTCTCAACAACTCATGAAAAGCTTTCCTATGATTATCTTCAAAGGAAGCAAGATCTTGAGAAATTGAGAGCGGCTCATGAAGATCTTCAAAAGGAAAACGAGTCACTTCGCGCCAAACAGATCTGTTCCGCTCAGGAAGGATTTGAACCACCATGTCTTAAATGCATTGAGCATGATAACACTACTTCTGTTGCTGGATGTTCTACTTCTGCTATTGTTGAAATATCTTCAACTGTTGATGTGGTAACTAAACCCTCTGCTGAGGATGCCACTGTTGTTGCTGATGAAAATGCTAGGTTGAAGACATTGCTTGAAACAGGGATGTACAAAAGTCTCAAAGGGCATTAGACACTATGTGATGTCCTCAAAAGGCAGATCCTGAACCGAAACCCTAGGAAAGAGGGTGTTGGGTTCGAAAGGAAAATGAATGCTGATGGCTCTTACTGGAAACAAGAGCAGTACCCCAAAACCACATGGGTTGCTGCAAAGGAACCTTCAGTGGATCCCTCCACCCTATCTGGCTTCACTTGTGCTAATCCCATTGTTATTGATGAATCTTTTGATGCAAACTATAATTTTTTTAAGAAACGGAATGGTGAAGTGTTTGCCATGTATATTGGTACTAACTGTAGGAATGGGCCACCTATGAAGAAATTCTGGGTGCCGAAAAAGTGTCTGGAAAATCTTCCTGTGTATGTCGTCATGACACCACAAGTGAAGAAGACAAACCCCAGACCACGGGCTTCATATGGTCCAAAGGCTTCATACAGACAGAAGACTCACCTGAGTCGCACTAACGCAAATGTTTTGCAGGGAAACCATACTCAGGCCTATGAATATGAGCGTGTTTCATCAAACCGCCATGTTCATAAGACCAAGAACTACTCTGCTTATTCTTATGAGTACTATTGTCCACCTGCAAGACTATTTGCTAGGGCTCCAAAGCCAAAGTTCTCAGATGCTGCACTTAGACTCATTGCTTCGAAGCCACCCTTGAAGATGTGGGTGGCTAAGAAAGCTTAACTCTCTTCTGTAGGGAAGGGTCTCTAGCCGAAAATCAAATGCGTTTGAAGCTATTGCTGTGGACCTTAAACATCTTGTAGGGCGCAAGATCAAATGCCCAAATGGTCTTATTATGTATTTTATTCCTGAGTCACTTGCTACTTGCCCTATCAGTCCTAACCTTGATCTAAGCTTTCATAATCCACTTGCTCGTCAAATGTTTATGCTTCACAATTCTCTTCGTGAAGCCTATCCCCCTAACTGCACTGTAGGGTATGACACCAGCTGCTTCAGAATGGATTATTGACAGCGGATGTACTAATCACATGACTGGCAAGTGAAGTCTTCTCATGGACTCAACCTTACATCCATCTGACAAGAGTCACATCACATTTGCTGATACTGGTAAAAGCAACGTATTGGATCTAGGTAGAGTTGCAATCTCAAGGGATCGGCACATGGATAAAGTGATGCTTGTTGAATCCCTTGGTTTCAACTTAATGTCTGTCTCAATGATTTGCGATTTGAATGTGATTGTGCTATTTGGAAAATATCATTGCCTTGTTCTAATGGAATCTGACAAGTCTCTAGTCTTTGAAGGGTATCGGAAAGATGATTTGTACATGGTAGATTTCTCAGCAGGACCACAACTTGCCGTATGTCTTCTTGCAAAAGCTTCAGAATGCTGGCTCTGGCATCGGATGCTAGGGCATGCTGGCATGAGGAACTTGCATACTCTTGCAAAGAAGAAGCACGTCATAGGCATCGAGGCATCAAGTTCAAGAAGGATCACTTATGCGGTGCCTGCGAAGCTGGAAAGATGACGAGGGCCAAGCATCCCTCGAAGACAATCATGACAACAACTCAACCCTTCGAACTGCTACACATGGACCTCTTCGGTCCCACTCACTACTCAACTCTTACTACTACTGCTTGTCTCTATGGCTTCGTCATTGTTGATGATTATTCAAGATATACATGGGTGCATATAATCCTCTACAAGACTGAAGTGCAGGATGTCTTCAGACGCTTCGCCAATCGAGCCACGAACAACTATGGCGTCAAGATCAAGCACATCAGAAGTGACAATGGCACTGAATTCAAGAACACCGGCCTCGACACTTATCTTGATACTTTGGGCATCACTCATGAGTTCTCAGTTCCGTACACGCCACAACGGAATGGCATTGTGGAACGCAAGAACAGAACACTCATTGAGATGGCCCAGACGATGCTCGATGAATACAAGACTCCAAGAAAGTTCCGGCCTGAAGCCATTGATACTGCATGCCATGTCATCAACCATGTTTATCTTCACAAGCTTCTGAACAAAACATCCTACGAGCTCCTCACTGGTAAGAAGCCAAATGTCAGTTACTTCAGAGTATTTGGTGCCAGGTGCTGGATCAAGGATCCACATCATACTTCAAAATTTGCACCGAAAGCACATGAAGGTTTTATGCTTGGATACGGAAAGGATTCACACTCCTACAGAGTCTTCAACCTCTTTCACTATAAAGTGGTTGAAACTGTGGATGTGCGGTTCGATGAGACTAACGGCTCGCAAAGAGAGCACCTGCCAAATGTGCTAGATGAAGTTCCGTCCAGTGAATCCATCAAGCTTATGGGAACTAGAGAAATCATACCATCTGAAGCACAGCCCGAAGAGGAACTCATCATCTCTGCACCTGATCAGCCTGAAGACAATCCTTCTAACGATGAAAATGATCGGCAAGAGCAAAATCTTCGTCCTGTTCATCCTCGTGTTGCAAATGAAGTACAAATTGAGAAAATAATTGATAGCATCAATGCACCTGGTCCACTCACTCGTTCAAGGGCAACACAACTAGCAAATTTCTATGGACACTTTGCATTCATATCAATATCTGAACCTAAAAAAGTTGATGAAGCCTTCATGGAACCTGAATGGATTCAAGCTATGCAAGAAGAGCTTCAACAGTTTGAGCTGAATAATGTATGGGGACTGGTCAAGCGTCCTGATCCTCGTAAGCACAATATCATAGGCACTAAATGGATATATCGCAACAAGCAAGATGAGCATGGTCAAGTTGTCAGAAACAAGGCTCGTCTCGTTGCTCAAGGATACACCCAAGTTGAAGGAATTGACTTCGATGAAACAATTGCTCCTGTGGCTAGGCTTGAAGCTATACGCATACTGTTGGCCTATGCAAATCATCATAACATTCTTCTGTATCAAATGGATGTGAAGAGTGACTTTCTCAATGGCAAGATTGAAGAAGAAGTGTATGTTGCACAACCGCCCGGCTTTGAAGATCCAAAACATCCGGACATGGTTTACAAGCTCAACAAGGCACTGTATGGCCTCAAACAAGCCCCTCGTGCTTGGTATGACACACTCAAGGACTTCCTAAAGAGCAAAGGCTTCAAACCTGGTTCCCTGATCCCACGCTCTTCACGAAGACATATGATGGTGAACTGTTTGTGTGTCAAATATATGTGGATGACATTATCTTCGGCTGCACTAATCAGAAATACAGTGATGAGTTTGGATACATGATGCAAGAGCAATATCAGATGTCCATGATGGGTGAGCTGAAGTTCTTCCTTGGTCTTCAAATACGGCAGCAACGCAACCACATCTTCATATATCAAGAGAAATACCTCAAAGATTGCCTGAAGAAGTTTGGAATGCAAGACTGCGAAGGTTATACAACGCCAATGCCTACGAAGAGTCATCTAGATTCTGACACCAATGGTAAAGAGTTCGATCAAAAGGTATACCGCTCCATGATTGGTTATTTGCTTTATTTATGTGCATCTAGGCCAGATATCATGCTTAGTGTTTGCATGTGTGCCCGATTCCAAGCGGCACCAAAGGAATCGCATCACTTAGCTATGAAGCGAATTCTTCGATATTTGGCTCACACCACAACACTAGGATTATGGTATCCAAAGGGCTCAAAGTTTGATCTAGTTGGATTCTCGGATGCTGACTATGCTGGTGACAAGGTGGATCGCAAGTCTACATCAGGCACATGTCACTTTCTGGGATGATCACTTGTGTGTTGGTCTTCAAAGAAGCAGAACTGTGTATCTCTCTCCACTGCTGAATCTGAATACATTGCTGCTGGATCTTGCTGCGCTCAGCTTCTATGGATGAAGCAAACACTCAAAGATTATGGCATTCATCTGAAGCAAGTGCCACTCTACTGCGACAATGAAAGCACCATCAAGATCGCCAACAACCCAGTTCAGCACTCGAAGACAAAGCACATTTAGATCCGTCATCACTTTCTCAGAGATCATGTCATGAAGGAAGATATTGATATCATTCACGTCACCACTGAAGAGCAACTGGCAGATATCTTCACAAAGCCCTTGGATGAGAAAACGTTTTGTAAGTTGCGGTGTGAGCTAAATATCTTGGAATCCTCAAATGTCCTGTGATCATGCACACATCCTAACACTTATGCATGTTGATGACTTAGATGTGCAAACACACGAAGCAACGTATATCTTCAACAAATGAAGACTTACACTCTAAGTGTGAATACATTAACGCAGAATTTGACTTCAGAGCGCCACGATAATTGTGTGCCGTGTCTGGGTCTAATATTTCCTATACGGTGGGTAACGCCACCACCAAATTTTTGTTTGGAATACCTTCTGTTGGCGTTACATTTGCAAAGTCTTTGCATTTTGTTTGTCTTCATTATTAACATGGCTTCATGTTTATCTTCAATGTACTAATTTGGTTTTTGTCCTCTACATCATTCACTTATAGCTATGTCTTCCAGTTGAATCTTTTGAACTAAGTGAATGTGATTGGACCCTGACCTTTCTATGCTCCCGTCTTAAGTCTATCTATCCAAATCATATGCATTCTATTGAAATTGTCGAATGTCTTCGTTGCGTCCTTGTCAGCAGAAGACACAGAGACAAACATTAATCTGTTTTCAATGCTCAATACTTTTTACCTGAAACCCAGAGAAGTGGGAACGACCACCCGACAATCCAGGCGTGCGTGGGAATGTGGAACAACCTCCAAGGTGTTGCATGATTGCCACGTGTCCTATAGATGTGAACCGCCAGGGGCACCTGTGTAATAACATTGTGCCATCCCTATCCCTATAAATACACGCCTCACCCCACTCATTATCTCTTCTTCCACTCTCGCACAAACCCTAGCGCCACCGCTAGCCCTCGACGACGTCGGCGACGAAGCGCTTAGCTGCCGCGACCTCACCGACGCCGTCCTCACGCCGGCCGCGGACATCGTCTTCTCCACCGTCGCCGTAGGTGTCCTCCGTCGCCAAGTTAGGGCACGGAAGATCGAACTTCTCGGCCTCCTCTCCCACTCCGTCTAGCAGTTCCTCGTGTGGTAAATAAAACCTCTTTTTACAGTCTTTTTGATCCGATAGATTCATCCTTTTCAACCACAAGTGGTTTCTGTTCCTACAAGTAGGATATATCTCATTCTGCATCTCATAGCATGCCTAGTATGTTCACTTATGCTTCACAAAGTAGTTAGATTCCTCACTTGTACTTTTTCGTGGATTCGTACAAATCTGGAACCAACTCTCTACATATGAGTGAATGTCTTCGCACTATGAGGTCAATGTCTTCTAAACTAATTTATCTTCAAAATCTTCTGAGAATGCATATGACCTCTTCCCCTTCCCTCGCATCTCTAATGCTATCACAGGTACATGTCCGTGGGAGAATCCCTTGGTTCTCATAGTCTGCATTCATTTGCAGAGTTCTTATAGCATCACATAAATTCTCCTGAAGCCAGTTCCTATCTGACCAGTAGACGAAAGACTTCGCCAATGTTGAAGCCTTTCAGTCTAAACTTCATGACAACTCAAAAATCAGTCAGGAAGGGCGGCAGACAACGCCATGGAAAAACTGCTAAGGACCTGCCACCGGATCTCTATGAGTTATACAAGTCAGATCCAGAAGAAACCTATGGAGAACGCAAGAAACGAATCCAATGGATTCAAAGAAACTGGTCAGAGGAATGGTTCAAGTACAGATTCGTCACCAAGGAGTATGCTGAGAAGAATGCCTTAAAGGGTCCCTGGGGAGATATAATATACAAAGGTCTTTAGCCCAAGTCAAAATCCGAAGCTATTGCTCAAGGCTTCTACCCCTGCATGATTCGTGGACCTCGGCCTGCTAATGCCGACCCATCCTCCCTGCTATGGTGTCATGAAGATAATCTGTACAAGCGCAACTATCAGGCTGCAAAGAACTCGACCAAGGAAAACAAGAAGTCTTTTGGATTAGACTTCAACCCAGGCCCCTCTGCACCACGAGCTGATGGCACACGCGAAGCTGAACCCAATCTTGTTGGGCCATTCTACAACTTAGAAGGTCTCATCACTCACATTTGGGTTCAAGGGGCAGTCGTGGACCACTCTGCTGATGACTCTAATTCTGATGAAGCGCCTGCACCTTTGAAGCATGTGAAGCAACAGAAACCAAAGGCTTCAAAGCCCCCCTCTGCACCAAAGGTCTCATGGGCAAAGCCTCTGGACACTGCACCTCCTGAAGCCAGTGTGCAGTCTGAAGATCTCTCACGCATCTCCAAGTCTGCCAAGTTGAAAAAGCCCATGCAACCCACTGGTCAAGCACTGACCCCTGCTGCTGTTTTGAGAAACGAGAATGATGCCATTGATTTGTCCAGCGATGACGATCTTGGCGATGACGCTCTTGAGCAGTTGATAAAGAGCAAGCAAGAGGCGGAAATCTTCAATGATCTTCCCCTCTTTGATGTGGAAATCTTATACAAGTTTATTGATGAGTGGTTTGACAGCCCAGATGTCAGTTTTGATGATCTTCAGCTTCCAATTGGCCTCAGCGTCTCCTTCCATGGAGCCATTGCTCCTGAGCTGGCTCTTGCTCAGAAATTTTTTGAGCTGAAGCATAAGATCGATTATGAAAAGGCTCAGTTCAAGAAGCACATGGCCAAGCTCAATGTTGAAGACATTCAAAACTTCAAGGTCATGATGCATGAGCTCAAGGAGGCATTCCACAAGAAACGAGAAGAAGCAAAAGGTTCCCGTGAGCGCATGAAGAATCTTGCTGCCAAATGTGTTCAAGGCTACAATAAACCTGAAAAGCGCAAGGCTTTGGGGCGACCAGGCATCGACCCCAGAATGGCTGCCAAGAAGAAGAAGAAGCCAGCTGTGGCCGAACCAGAAGCATCAAGGCAGGAAGAACCTCACATTGTCTTCCTAGCTAGTATGACAGGCTCGAAGCCTAAGATCCCCACAGTGGCTTCAGAATTCAAGAAAACTAGAGCAGCTGAAGTCGAAGCCAGAAAGCGCAAGACCAAAGCCACCATTGATGATGCTCCCCCAACCAAGAAAAGGAAAACAAAGAAGAGAGACCGGGCTGCTTCCAAAGAGCCCCTTCTTGTCAAGCCAATTTCTGTTGCTCGTCCTGCATCTGAACATCGTGAACGTCGTCTGGTAGTTCATCAGCCTGCTTCCACAGAGGCTCATGAATCTGAAGAGAATCCAGCTGTTGACCCCACCACAGCTGAAGACATTGGCCCTCACGACAATGTTGAAGATGATGAAGTCCTTCCTCAGATCGAACACAATTTGGTATCATCGCCTATTCTCACGAACAACGAACTCATCAGCATTGGTCGTCCATTGACGCCAATTGCTCAGGATGACTCATGGGCTGATCACCCTCAAGAATCCCCTCGTGTTGAAGAAACACCCGTCACTCCCACACCATAGGTCACCACTCCGGTGATTGACAGTGAAGACTTTGAGGCCCAACCAACTCCATCTCCATAGGCGTCGCCAGCGTTTCGCAGGCTTCGCAAAGGACCTAGGCCACAGGTCATATTGTCAAGTGTTCCCGAAGAGAAGAGCACCAATCCGTCTCACGTGAAGTCTTTCCTGAAGCCTCTCCTACTGTGAACATCCCTGAATCTGAAGCCAAAGCGGCTGAAGATATTCCGGCTGCATTAGCCGATGAAGAAGAAGAACCACGTGATGAAGAAAGAGTTGCTACACCCCCGTCCAACCCTGAAGTTGTTCTTGAGGAGAACGTGTCCGACCCTCTAGCTCCTGAAGTGGAGGTTTCTAATATTGAGGCGACCACCAACATCAACACTGAAGCCAATGATGTTGTCATGGCTGAAGCTAATGTGGCGCCTGAAGCTAATGTGGTGCCAGAAGTGAATGCACCTAAAGCCAATGCAGCACAGGAAGCACATCTGCTGCCTGAAGCCAATGCCTCTGCTCCTGTACCTCCTCCAAGGCAACACACCATCGAGCAAGCATATGATCGTGGACAGCTTGTTACTGTCCGCTGGCCAATCCTGGTTCCTCCGCCTGCTCCCGGACCTTAGTTTGCCTATCATGTGGAGCACAGGCCTCAGGTCCAGAAGCCAAAGCCAAGGCTACCACGATTTCCAGGTACTGCAACTTCACCAGGATCCTTTAATCTGAATGGATTCAAGGCACACAACACATTCTTCAACAGTGCCAAGAACCCCTACACAAGGCCAAGAATCTCTTCGGACCGATTCTGGAGTTATCAGCAGCGAAGCTATTATTCATGCATCTTTTACAATCAGGGACGCATCTTCCCTCACATGCATCTTGATTGTGAAGCCATTGCTGGACTGCCATGCCTTGAAGAAGCCCTTGACTGCTTCCATGATGCGGGTCTGCTTAATTTTGTGACTCACAAGGAACACTGGAATGAAGAACTTCTGCTTCAATTCTATGCTACCCTCCACATTCGTGGATACAACAGGGATCTGAAGACTTGGATCCTTGAGTGGATGATAGGAGATGTTCATCATGGAGCTAAAGCTCAAGACATCATTCAGCTCACAGCCCTGCCCACTCCTGGTGAATACTATGAACCACGTTGTCAACAACACCAGAATGCTTTGGAGAGCATTTTCAGAAGCCAGAACCCAACATGAGCCAAATGCTAAGCATGATGAAGCATCTGCCACGCGACGCTGAAGACCCAACAGAATTCTTTGTTGAAGACCTCGAGTATCTGCCCTACACCATTTACCATATCATCAGAAAAACTCTATGGCCTGTCAAAGGACATTCATCTGCAGCGAAGCTTGAAGGAGCAATGAAGACTTTGGTTTTCTATATCTTCAATGGCATAAGCTTCAATGCTCAACTTCATCAGGCAGTTGGCTACATCTGGCTCCGACATTTTTGGTCTGAAGTTCTATGCTCCATGGGTAATGTGTCTTATCAAGCTTCACTCTGCCTTCAACTATCAGCCGTCTGCGTGCAATCATATTGTATTCTTGCCAGACGTTGATCTGTCTGTTGAAGCTATTTACCCAGAGCCTGCTAAGGATCCCATTTATCTTCACAATGTTGATCGTCATAGCTTCACCCGGCCCATTGAAGGAGTTCAGGCAGTCTCTCGTGTTTATCCCTTGGCTGGTAACACACGTGCTCCTCGCGCCCAAACTGACGCCACTGGGAGCACCATTGCCCAAAGGCCTCGGAAGCGATCTCGTGTTCTCAATGACCGAGAGCTTCTCGTCGTGCTACATCAGAAACAGGATAAGAATCATGACTGGCTTAAGCGTCAGATGCAAAGCCTCTTGGTGGACGTCAATCGCATTCGCAATCTTGCCACCAAGAACGCTTTTGTCACACATGAAACCTGTCGGAGGTCTTGGAAGAGTTTGACCTTTCTCACTACTGAAGAAGATCTTCAAGATGATGGCTTCACAGAAAGATTCAAGTTTGACTCCACTCCTCCAAGGAATGCTCACTTGCGTCGGACTCCCTCCCTTGAAGACTCTGACTATTCTTCCTCAGCTGCCATGGTGAATGCCAGAGTTATCGATGATCAAGATGATGCCACTTCACCACCTCCACCTTCAGCGTGTCTTGACACTGCACCAAGTTCTTCTGCACCACCGGACCTCAACGACGACCCTGCTGCTTCGCCTGCACCTCATGGGAACGAGTAGAAGCTCTATGTCTTCAAACCTTTTTGGTCATTACTGACAAAAGGGGGAGAAGCATATGAGTTGATAGTCTTCAAGCAGGTCCATATGGGTGGTTGCTTTACTTTTTGCTACTTTTGCCAAGTGCTTACAACTCTCGCTTTTGAAACATTTGGTTTGTTATGAGTTGTAACACTTAAACTTGATGGTCGTCTGCTACCTTTTTCGACACTATGTGATGCGATGATAAATTCCGCATGTGCGATGATAAATTCCGCACGAAGTCATTTTGCAGACGTCCATTTTTCATTATGCATGTCATTATCTTCATTATATCATTTCATGCATGATGAACTGTCTTCATAAGTAGAAGAGGAGCTCCGCAAGTACAACCTGCCATGTGCATTTGCATTCAAAAGAAAAATACTTATATGCACATCTTCAGGGGGAGCCTTTCTGCTACTTACGAAGACAATACTTAAATCCTTTACAATTTCACATATTTCTATCCCCGTTGAAAACTTCAACCAGTTTGTCATCAATCACCAAAAAGGGGGAGATTGTAAGTGCATCTAGTGCCACCCCTAGTTGGTTTTGGAGTATTGACGACAAACCTGGTTGAGGGACTAATGTGTTTGTGAGAATTGCAGGATAACACAGGTAGAAGTCCCTCATTGATTCGGTTTTCCTACCGGAGATGACCCCTAAAAATGTATGAAGACATTGAAGTCAAAGGTGGTATGTGAAGACATTCACATTGAAGACTATGACAAGAGAAGACATCGCGTGAAGACTATGGAGTGCGAAGACTTAGTTGTTTCGTCGTTCTTTTTCTTCTTTATTGAGTCATAGGAATCACCATACTGTTAAGTGGGGTCCAAGTGAACCAGTCAGAATGACTGAAGTGATGCTTAACCAAAATCCTATGTCTTCGAGCGATGACAATGAGAGCAAATCTTATCTAGAGCTGGATAAGTCAGCTTTGCTTGTAGCTCAAGTAAAGTTGCCGTGTGTGTTTGAAATCTGACCGTTGGAACACATGTCAGTTCCTTAGTGACCCAGGGTCATTTCGGACAAATCAGGTCGGGTTGCCTAGTGGCTATAAATAGCCCACCCCCTACACCATAAATTGGTTGGCTGCTCAGAGTTAGTGCACGGCTTTGTCATTTGAGAGCAACCCACCTCGAAGCCTTTGAGAGAGAAATCCTTGCGAGGACAAAGCCCTAAACACCTAGAGCTAAGAGGGTTAGGCATCACTGAAGTCTTCCTGTCTGTGTGATCTGAAGACTTATTACACTTGAGGACTGTTAATCCTCCAGCCGGTTAGGTGTCGCGTTCTGAGCATCCAAGAGTCATTGTGGATCGCCGGTGAACGAAGTCTGTGAAGGTTTGGAAGTCTACCTTGAAGACTTACCATAGTAATTGGGCGAGGACTGGGTGTCCTTAGCTCAAGGGGAATAAGGTGAAGACACGGTCTTCTGAGTTGAATCTCAGCCTCCCTAACTAGACGTACAGTTGTCACAACAACTGGAACTGGTCTAACAAATCATTGTCTTCAACGAGCCACTGGTTCTATCCTTCCCATCTCTTTATTTGTAGATTGGTCCTTGTGAAATCATCGCTTGTTTGCGTTATCTATTTGTCTTCACTGTGTGACTGCTTGTTCTGATTGGCTTCATACTATCTTCCATCCTGATCTATACTGCCTAGCTGCTATTAGTCTTTGTGCTTCCATTTCAATGAATACTTAACTATGGCTTGCTTAGTGTAGTCTACCTTCCGCTGCATGGTAATAGGTTTATTTCTATCATTTGTCTTTGAAACTTCCATGTTTTGAAGACTTTCATAAAAATCTCCTATTCACCCCCCCCCCTCTAGTCGATCACTAGCACTTTCAATCCCCACTTTCGTCTTCGTCTATCGGTAACTTTACTTGAGGCTATATTTTTATTCACCACATGATATGATTTTTCTTGGAACGTCTTGTATGATTTGAGTCTTTGTTTTTTAGTTTACCACAATCATCCTTGCTGTACACACCTTTTTGGAGAGACACACATGAATCAGAATTTATTAGAATACTCTATGTGCTTCACTTATATCTTTTGAGCTAGATAATTTTGCTCTAGTGCTTCACTTATATCTTTTTAGAGCACGGTGGTGGTTTTATTTTATAGAAATTATTGATCTCTCATGCTTCACTTATATTATTTTGAGAGTCTTATAGAACAGCATGGTAGTTTGCTTTGGGTATAAAATTAGTCCTAATATGATAGGCATCCAAGATGGGTATAATAAAAACTATCATAAAAAGTGCATTGAATAATATGAGAAGTTTGATACTTGATGATTGTTTTGAGATATAAAGATGGTGATATTAGAGTCATGCTAGTTGAGTAGTTGTGAATTTGAGAAATACTTGTGTTAAAGTTTGTGATTCCCGTAGCATGCATGTATGGTGAACCGTTATGCGACGAAGTCGGAGCATGATTTATTATTGATTGTCTTCCTTATGAGTGGCGGTCGGGGATGAGAGATGGTCTTTTCCTACCAATCTATCCCCCTAGGAGCATGCGCGTAGTGCTTTGTTTCGATAACTAATAGATTTTTGCAATAAGATGTGAGTTCTTATGACTAATGTTGAGTCCATGGATTCTACGCACTCTCACCCTTCCGCCATTGCTAGCCTCTCTAGTACCGTGCAACTTTCGCCGGTACCATACACCCACCTTATACCTTCCTCAAAACAGCCACCATACCTACCTATCATGGCATTTCCATAGCCATTCCGAGATATATTTCCATGCAACTTACCAATGTTCTTCTTATTATGACACGCTTCATCATTGTCATATTGCTTTGCATGATCATGTAGTTGACATCATATTTGTGGCAAAGCCATGTTCATAATTCTTTCATACATGTCACTCCTGATTCATTGCACATCCTAGTACACCGCCGGAGGCATTCATATAGAGTCATATTTTGTTCTAGTATCGAGTTGTAATTTTTGAGTTGTAAGTAAATAAAAGTGTGATGATCATCAGTATTAGAGCATTGTCCCAAGTGAGGAAAGGATGATGGAGACTATGATTCCTCCACAAGTCGGGATGAGACTCCGGACGAAAAAAAAGAGAGAGGCCATAAAAAGGAGAAGGCCCAAAAAAATAAAAATAAATGAGAGAAAAAGAGAGAAGGGACAATGCTACTATCCTTTTACCACACTTGTGCTTCATAGTAGCACCATGATCTTCATGATAGAGAGTCTCCTATGTTGTCACTTTCATATACTAGTGGGAATTTTACATTATAGAACTTGGCTTGTATATTCCAATGATGGGCTTCCTCAAAATGCCCTAGGTCTTCGTGAGCAAGCAAGTTGGATGCACACCCACTTAGTTTCTTTTTGAGCTTTCATACACTTATAGCTCTAGTGCATCCATTGCATGGCAATCCAACTCACTCACATTGATATCTATTGATGGGCATCTTCATAGCCCGTTGATACGCCTAGTTGATGTGAGACTATCTTCTCCTTTTGTCTTCTCCACAACCATCATTCTATTCCACCTATAGTGCTATGTCCATGGCTCACGCTCATATATTACGTGAAGATTGAAAAAGTTTGAGAACATCAAAAGTATAAAACAATTGCTTGGCTTGTCATCGGGGTTGTGCATGATTTAAATACTTTGTGTGGTGAAGATGGAGCATAGCCAGACTATAGGATTTTGTAGGGATAACTTTCTTTGGCCATGTTATTTTGAGAAGACATGATTGCTTTGTCAGTGTGCTTGGAGTATTATTATTTTTATGTCAATATTAAACTTTTATCTTGAATATTTCAGATCTGAACATTCATGCCACAATAAAGAAAATTACATTGAGAATTATGCTAGGTAGCATTCCACATCAAAAATTATGTTTTTATCATTTACCTACTCAAGGACGAGCAGGAATTAAGTTTGGGGATGCTTGATACGTCTCCAACGTATCTATAATTTTTATTGTTCCATGCTATTATATTATCTGTTTTGGATGTTTAATGGGCTTTAATTTACCTTTTTATATTATTTTTCGGACTAACCTACTAACCAAAGGCCCAGTGCAAATTGCTGTTTTTTTACCTATTTCAATGTTTCGTAGAAAAGGAATATCAAACGGAATGAAACCTTCGGGAGAGTTATTTTTGGAACAAACTTGATCTAGGAGACTTGGAGTGGGCGTCAATAAAGAAGCGAGGAGGCCACGAGGCAGGAGTGCGCGCCCAGGGGGTAGGCGCGCCCCCACCCTCGTGGGCCCCTCGTAGCTCCACCGACGTACTTCTTCCTCCTATATATACCCATATACACCGAAAACATCCAGGAGCACCACGAAGCCCTATTTCCACTGCCGCAACCTCTGTACCCGTGAGATCCCATCTTGGGGCCGTTTCCGGCGCTCCGCCGAAGGGGGAATCGATCACGGAGGGCTTCTAAATCAACACCATAGCCTCTCCGATGAAGTGTGAGTAGTTTACCACAGACCTTCGAGTCCATAGTTATTAGCTAGATGGCTTCTTCTCTCTCTTTGGATCTCAATACAAAGTTCTCCTCAATTATCTTGGAGATCTATTCGATGTAATTCTTTTTGCGGTGTGTTTGTCAAGATCTGATGAATTGTGGGTTTATGATCAAGATTATCTATGAACAATATTTGATTCTTCTCTGAAATCTTTTATGAATAATTTAAATATCTTTGCAAGTCTCTTTGAATTATCAGTTTGGTTTAGCCTACTAGATTGATATTTCTTGCAATGGGAGAAGTGCTTAGCTTTGGGTTCAATCTTGTAGTGTCCTTTCCCAGTGACAGCAGGGGCAGCAAGGCACGTATTGTATTGTTGCCATCGAGGATAAAAAGATGGGGTATATATCATATTGCTTGAGTTTATCCCTCTACATCATGTCATCTTGCCTAATGTGTTACTCTATTCTTATGAACTTAATACTCTAGATGCATGCTGGATAGCGGCCGATGTGTGGAGTAATAGTAGTAGGTGCAGAATCGTTTCGGTCTACTTGTCACGGACGTGGTGCCTATATACATGATCATGCCTAGATATTCTCATAAGTATTCGCTTTTCTATCAGTTGCTCGACGGTAATTTGTTCACCCACCGTAGAATTTGCTATCTTGAGAGAAGCCACTAGTGAAACCTATGGCCCCTGGGTCTATCTTCCATCATATTATTTTCATATCAATTTGCTATTTCTATTACCGTTTATTTTCCAATCTTTATTTTCCAGTCTATATCATAAAAATACCAAAAATATGTATCTTATTATCTCTATCATATCTCACTTTCATAAGTGACCGTGAAGGGATTGACAACCCCTTTATCACATTGGTTGTGAGGTTCTTGTTTGTTTGTGCATGTAGTAGGTGACTTGTGTGTTACCTCCTACTGGATTGATACATTGGTTCTCAAAAACTGAGGGAAATGCTTATGCTACTGTGCTGCATCACCGAATCCTCTTCAAGGGAAAACCAATGCATGCTCAAGAGGTAGCACTGACCAATTACATCATCCCTAGATCCATGGACACCAGAAGATTCCACTCCAGCCTATCACAAAAAACAAAAATAGTGAGGAGCAGTCCACATAATACAGAAAAGAGGTTCAAAGGCATAAAAACATAGAACATACATTATCAGCGCCGATGCCAGCGTCCTGACGGTTCATTTCATCCAAAATATGCTCAGCATCCTTCTTCTACCGACCGCATTTTTCTTCCTGTGAATGTCTCAACTGAGCATACGAAGACCGAACATTCGTTACTACAATCTTCAAGCTTTTAATCACGCCGCAATCAAAATTGTGAGCGGCAACAATATCTTCATCTCGTGGGCCATGGCCAACAGGGAAAAAACAGCAACTATCCTCAACCTGTCACCAGAGGTTGGCAAATCTTCAGTCAACTTCAAAACCTTCAGAAGAAGCTCATCAATCTCCTCGTGTTTTTTGCCGCCAACAAATGTCTGTTTAGGAGAGCTTCTATTATCAAACATCTGTCGAGCCATGAAACCACGAGTACGCGGCACCTCATCATCATAGGCAGGAAGCTGGCTACAAATAGGCTCATAAAACCTAGCATGAGTGATAGGCCCCGCATCAGAGCTGCCACATACAACTGTAACGGGACGGTTGTACACAATATCACCTGACGCCTTCCACTGCAAAAAAGACAAGAAGCAAAGAGAAGTACACATGTGAGTACTAGAAAAGTTTAGTATAATGGTTGCACCTTTTTTTAAATCTGATATTAAAAACTCAGATGCACTAACCGACAGCTTGCCAAATTTGTAAGTTTCCAAGTAAATCTTTCCCTTCACAAGCACATCCTCATTGTATAACTTCATCAGGTCCTTGGTCATCAGGTATGATGCACGTGGCGTCAACGTGTGCATAACTAAAAAATCGCGAAGCTTCAAGCAGTCAAGATACATAATCAGGGGGACAACGGCACAACCCTCTGCACAATTCTGCTTGCTGCCTTCTGTTTACCACCTCACCACAGCTGCCTGCAACTCGTCAACAACAACCTAGGAAAAGTCCATCTATGCCATAGCCGCATATTCCATGTTCTCTACCATTGCAGCAACTCTACCCAAATGAACTGCAGGCCCGGGGCACAGCAAATTCTTGTAAAGTATCAGGAAGAACACCTTCACAGCAAGGTCAATAGTCACATGATCATCTTCCTCCACCAACACCTTCAACTTCTCAAGCAAGTCCTTGACACCTATACTTTTTGAAGGTCAAAGCCAAGCTCATCCTTGAGGGCAGTCAACGAGTCATCATGGCCGCTGGCAACAGGCATGGGTGTAGTGTGACGTCCCATAGGTAAATCAAAAATGTGATGAACTACATCACGATTGATTCAAAGAACCCTGCCATTCCCAAAGTCCATTATCATGGTGGCAGGGTCAATCACTCCCATCAGATAGCACATAAGAATATGCGACACATTTTTCTTTACTGTCAGTTCAAAGAAAACACCGAATCCAGCATCCCGAACATGACTACAGTGTGCCTCTTTCAATAAAGCAGTAGCCTTGCAAACAATGGGAAGCGACAAACATACGGTCTTGTTAAATCGAGAATCATCTCCCTCGGCATCATCTTCAGTTGCATTGCTCTTACTATACTTCTTCCTCTGTGTAGAGGGAAATGCAGTCCACATTAGAAGATTAGCCATAAAAAGAGACAGAGAAAACACAGATAGAATAACAATGAAGGAAACAAATGCAGTCCACTTCAACAAACCTTTGGAACAACATCCACCTCCTCGCCAGAGTCAGCACCAACATCTTCATCGACATCATCACGGGCATGCTTGGGTAGACTCTTAGATGAACCATAGTCTTTGCGTCTACTAGTATGAACATCCCTCACAAAATCAGCAAGCACAAAGTCGTCATCGTCAGAGTTGGGACCTTCAGTGACATGTAGTCGCTTGCGTTGAGGATCCTTTCCACTAGCTTCAGCAGTTCTCTTCCCAAGATTCTTGTTCATGCCAGCAACACGTGGACTCCGCCGAGGAGTACCACCTTCCTTAGCAACAGTACTCAGCCTCTTCTTCTACAAAGCAGGTTGCTTCACCTTGGCAAATTTGGCACCCTTGGCACCATCTGCAGCTCTCCTCTGATTCTCCTTCTCCGCAAACTCTTTTGAGTCACTTTCAAACCTCAACTTCTTCCTGCTTTGCTTCAATTCATATGCACGAAGTTGTTCCGAGACCATCCAATCCTGTGTAACTTCCTCTATACCACCAACAGACTGCGATTGTGTTTCAGACAAGACGGGCCGTCTCTGGTCAGAGCTCACACCAACATCACCCTCTACAAAATAATGGTCAATCAATTGAGTAACCTCCTCAAACCTAGGCGCCCCAGCATGGAAAACAGACACTGCGTCAAAATAAATTTTGACTATGGTCGTTAAAAAGTGCACAAAAAGAACAAATGCAGTACACTTAGACATATAAATGCAGTGCTCCAATCATAAGCGAAAATAAAAAATAATGCATTGTACAAAAAACTTGAATAAAACAACAGTGCAGTTCACACATACATATAGTGGAGTTCACATATACAAATAAATGCAGTGCTGCATACACTAACTTCATGTTTGTTCCCAACAAAATGTCGGACCAGATACATCAAGGCAACGCCAATTTGTACAACATCAAGTAAGCAGCATGCACAAAATAAACAAAGCATTCACATACCAGAAGGAGGGGCCACACTTATGGGAGAAGATTCAATTGGCGAATTCACTTGATGTCCTCCCTCACCACCATGATCCTTACCACCAGGACAACAAGAGCCAATTGGTGTACCATTATGAGCACTGCAATCACCTACTGGATTAAAAAAACAGAAACAGAAATTACAAAACATCACATGACAAAATAATGCAAATGAACGCTCACAACTAACAGAGCATAAAACAAAGGGCCAATTCCAGTTCTGCCCCTAACTCGAACCCACTACTCAGTTTTGCCCCTAATTTTTAGGTATGCTCAGTTTTGCCCCTCCGCCGTTAGTGTCACTTATAGAAATGCGCTTTTACGCCGCTACCGTCCGGTCAAAGGACTTTGACCACCCAGAAAAAAATAGCAAAAAAAATCAAAAAAATCTGAAATTTTGTGGGATCGAAGATAGTCATGTCCGCAAGGCGCGTGCAAATTTGTGTGCCGTTCGGACACACTGAGAGCTCGTGGCAAAGGAAATCATAAATTTTGTACGCATGTGAATAGTAAATTCGAAAAAATAGAAAAAAAAATTCAAAAAAATTTGAAATTTTGGGGAACTAAAGATACTTAGGTGCACAAGATGTGTGCACATTTTTGTTGTGTTTGGACATCGTATGAGCCCGTACGAGCTCGTAGGAGCTAAACTTTATTTTTTTCTCCGCGAGCTCCTACGATGTCCAAACACAACAAAAATGTGCACACATCTTGTGCACTTAAGTATCTTCAGTTCCCCAAAATTTCATATTTTTTTGAAATTTTTTTCTACTTTTTTGAATTTATTGTTCACATGCGTACAAAATTTATGATTTCCTTTGCCACGAGCTCTCAGGGTGTCCGAACGGCACACAAATTTGCACGCGCCTTGCGGACATGACTATCTTCGATCCCACAAAAATTCAGATTTTTTTGATTTTTTTTGCTATTTTTTTATGGGTGGTCAAAGTTCTTTGACCAGACGGTAACGTCGCAAAAGGGCATTTCTATAAGTGACACTAACGGCGGAGGGGCAAAACTGAGCATACCTAAAAATTAGGGGCAAAACTGAGTAGTGGGTTCGAGTTAAGGGCATAGATGTAAATGTCCCTAAAACAAATATGCAGGATGAATTAGGAAACTAGATAAACATCAAACAAAATAAATAGAAGCCAAAAATAAGCACTCCACATACCCTGAACTCCTCCTCCTACTCTGCTCGGTGAAGACATGGCGTTTTCCTCCAGCACAAGGACAAGTGACAGATATAAGCAAAAAATCGGCAAAATCTGATGAACCCCTAGATCCATCTTGCTCTGCCTACAGAGCACACACGAGTATCGACTTCAAATCGAGATAAAATCGCCTGCCTGCGGAAAAATTACACAAGCAAAAACAGCAATAGCAACTACGAGAATCACAAAACTAGGAGAGGGGACGATCAAGACCGAGGCCAAGGGGAACATACCACAAAAAAGGGGATGAACGGCGGCGGGGGGGAGGAGGGGCGGCGACGGGAACGGACAGGAAAGGGCTACGGGAGCGCAGTGGTAAGGGCTGACGGAGCGGATGGCGACGCAGAATGCAGGAATAAGGACCTCTTGAGGGCGGCGATTCCTCGGGCGACGGCGGTTGCTGCGGGCGACGGTGATTTTGCTCGAGGGAGAGATGCCTCGGGAGAAACTGCAAGAGAGGAGAGGGGATTCTTCTCGGTCTCTCCCTGTCAGCAGAGCGGTGGGATCGCCTGGAGGGACACGTAGGAGGCCCGCGTGGCAAAGGGTCACATAAAACGGGCCGGCCCAAAAACGGCCGACTAAATAAGACAGACTACATCGAAACGCACATGATGCAGTTCTCTATGAAGAACGATGAAGTTCAGATGATAAAACAAAATAAAATACATGCAGTTCTGTTGGGGATATTACTATCAGTATGACCCGCCCAGGAGGGGCCGGGTTAACCCCAATGGCGGGTTACATAAGAAGCCCAGTGAACATTCAAGATGATAGTTTATTAAACCTTATAGAAGGCCCAAAGGCCTGTGGGCGGCTTAAGGCCCGATATTGTAAACCGCCGTATGTAAGAAAGACTTGTAAAGAAAGGCATGTAAAGGAAGTCACCGAGCCAGACACGATTATGAGCCGGCCGGCACCCTGTAGGCCACCAGGTGTCAACCCATGTATATAAGGGGACGACCCGGTGGCGGCTTAGGGCAAGAAACAAAAAGTCGATAACCAATCCGGCGAGTTGAGCCTCTTGGTGATCGAAACCCCAGCAATACCAACCCAACTAGACGTAGGCTTTTACCTTCATCGTAAGGGGACGAACTAGTATAAAACCCTCTTGTGTCCTTTGTCCCGATTAACCCCTTTAAGCTTCCTAGTGCGATGGCCGTACGACTAAGTCCTTGCTCTAGGACATCTGCCGTGACAATTCCACGACAGTTGGCGCCCACCGTGGGGCCAGCGCATGGTGGATTTGAGTTCTTGAAGGGCAACATCGAAGGGCTCAAGGGATACGCTGTGGGCCGGATGACCAAGAGTCATCGCGGCAATCTCTACATCGACAACGAAGGCTGGGGCCCCGAGGCCGGCTCAATTGAGTACGGATACCGGGTCCCCTTCGGCGGAATTCACGTCTTCATAGGCCGGATCGGCGAGTCAGGTCCTGAGCCGGACGTCCACACCAACCTCATCGAAATGGCTCGGCGTGCGAGGACCTCCCGTGTTCAATCGGCCGTGAAACATGCCTTCGTGGGCTGCGTCCATGGCGGTGAATACTCTAAAGGATCGGTGGAGGGCGGTGAGACAGCCGTCTGTTCTGACATTGCTTCATCAACGGGCGAGACGGGCTCTTTGTACCAGTTGCAGGACGGCATGCTCGGGGGCTGTTCCGATGGCAGCAGTATTCCGGACCCTCTTGAGCCGCCAAATTGGGCCGGAGTATTCATGGCAGGGACACAGCCCGGGCAGAACTCAACAGCAGCGGCGGCAACAGCTACCAGGTCGGTTGCGGCCGGGTCAGGAGACCCCGCGCGCCCCCCGGCTCAGATCTTGATAGACCTCATGGATAAACTGACGACTCTGTTGACTGCCCTGGTAGAGCCGGCGGATAAAGCCCAGCATGACGCAGAGGTGGCACGCGTACGTGAAGAGATGGTGCAAGCTAAGGAAAATCTAGCCGCAGAGGAAGTAAGGATGGCAGCAGAGTGGGCGGCTTTGGATGTTCGTGCTCAACGGCTTCAAGCGGAGACCTTCCGGCTCTCGGTGGATCTGAACGCATCAAACGAGGTCATGAGGAGGAGGCATCAGAAAACCCAATCACGTCTGCCTCTGACGCTCGATCCTAGGAATCTTTTTCACACACCCGGAGCCGGGGGAAGTAACCCGCCGGAGGCACCTCGGATTACAACAGTCGGCGCACCGGTCCAGCCACGCACCATGGATCCACCTCGTATAATCACCGCTCCGCCTCATTATGTCCCAATGCCGCCGGGTCACTTCTCCAACCCTTTGGAAAACCTCATCGCAGCATCGGCTCGTCTGGCAGCTCTCCCGATGGAAGGTGACTCACCGGCAGCTATTGAAACACGGAGGGTAAGAGAACTTCTTCAAACAGCTCTGGCGCAGCAGGATGCATACTCCTACAGTCGAGACAGGATCCATTCAACTCCTCGCCCAAGCCGGAGTCCGAGTTACAGTAGGCATATGGAATCCGCAGATATGTCAAGCAATGCTCAACGCCATAACCGGCCATACAGGCATGAGCCGGTGCGGGCTGGAGCCCTTAACTTGGCAGATCAGGAGAGGATTCATCAAGAGGCAGAACGAGCAGTTCAAATGGCAGCAGATCAGGCGGCTCATCAAACTTTTCCGGCTTATCCAGCAACTTCGGTCGAGGCAGGAGTGGCCACAAGAACCGGAGGCGTTCCTTGCTTGGTGCCGGCCATACGCAATGAGCGTTTGCCAAAGGACTTTAAGGGGCCTCATAAGGTGCCTAATTACACAGCTGACTTACAGCCCAGGGCTTGGATTGAGAGTTACGAGATGGCTATGGAGTTATTGGAGGTCAGTGATACGTCTCCGTCGTATTTACTTTTCCAAACACTTTTGCCCTTGTTTTGGACTCTAACTTGTATGATTTGAATGGAACTAACTCGGACTGACACTGTTTTCAGCACAACTACCATGGTGTTGTTTTATGTGTAGAAAACAAATATTCTCGGAATGACCTGAAACTCCATGGGAGGTCTTATAAAAAATAATAATAAATCCTCGCCAAATATGAAGACCAGGGGGCCCACACCCTTCTCACGAGGGTGGGGGCGCCCCCCTACCTCGTGGGCCCCCTGGAGACCCTCCGACGCCAACTCCAACTCTATATATTTGCTTTCGCAGAGAAAAAATAAGAGAGAAGAAATCATCGCGTTTTACGATACGGAGCCGCTGCCAAGCCCTAAAACCTCTCGGGAGGGCTGATCTGGAGTCTGTTCGGGGCTCCGGAGAAGGGGATTTGTCGTCGTCGTCATCATCAACCATCATCCATCACCAATTTCATGATGCTCACCGCCGTGCGTGAGTAATTCCATCGTAGGCTTGCTGGACGGTGATGGGTTGGGTGAGATTTATCATGTAATCGAGTTAGTTTTGTTAGGGTTTGATCCCTAGTGTCCACTATGTTCTGAGATTGATGTTGCTATGACTTTGCTATGCTTAATGCTTGTCACTAGGGCCCCGGTGCCATGATTTTAGATCTGAACCTATTATGTTTTCATGAATATATGTGAGTTCTTGATCCTATCTTGCAAGTCTATAGTCACCTACTATGTGTTATGATCCGGCAACCCCGAAGTGACAATAATCGGGACCACTCCCGGTGATGACCGTAGTTTGAGGAGTTCATGTATTCACTATGTGCTAATGCTTTGTTCCGGTTCTCTATTAAAAGGAGGCCTTAATATCCCTAAGTTTCCAATAGGACCCCGCTGCCACGGGAGGGTAGGACAAAAGATGTCATGCAAGTTATTTTCCATAAGCACGTATGACTATATATGGAATACATGCCTACATTTCATTGATGAATTGGAGCTAGTTCTGTGTCACCCTATGTTATGACTGTTACATGATGAACCGCATCCGGCATAATTATCCATCACTGACCCGGTGCCTACGAGTTTTCCATATATTGGTTTACGCTTATTTACTTTCCCGCTGCTACTGTTACAATCACTACAAAATACCAAAAACATTACTTTTGCTGTCTTTACTTTTGTTGCCGCTACCACCATTATCATATTACTTTGCTACTAAACACTTTGCTATAGATACTAAGTTTCCAGGTGTGGTTGAATTGACAACTCAGCTGCTAATACTTGAGAATATTCTTTGGCTCCCCTTGTGTCGAATCAATAAATTTGGGTTGAATACTCTACCCTTGAAAGTTGTTGCGATCCCCTATACTTGTGGGTTATCAAGACTAATTTCTGGCGCCGTTGCCGGGGAGCATAGCTCTATTCTTTGAGTCACTTGGGATTTATATCTGCTGGACACTATGAAGAACTTGAGAGATCCAAAAACCAAGATTTATCCCTCAACTACGAGGGGGGGTAAGGAACTGTCATCTAGCTCTGCACTCGATTCACCTGCTGTTATGAGTAAGTTTGCGACACCTACACCTGCTTCTACTATTCGTTCTGATATGTCGCATGTTATTGATGATGCCACTTCTGCTATGCATGATACTTATGATGAAACTGCTTCTATGCCTGATACTACTGTGCCCCTTAGTGAATTTCTTGATGAACAAATTGCTAGGGCTAGAGAAAAAGAAATTATTGAATCTGAATACGATGATGATAGTGATGATGAAAACATGCCTGTTATTCCTAAAGGTTATCTTTTTGATAAGGAATCTTCGGCTGCTATTTTCGCTTGCAAGGATAGATATGAGCTTAAGAGGTTATTAATTAAATGGAACAAAGAATCACTTAGAGATAGAATGAGACCTGACCCTGCTTTTGCTACTTCACCTATATGTGTTCCTGATAAAGATTATGAATTCTCTGTTGATCCTGATATAATTACTTTGGTTGAACCTGATCCGTTTTATGGCTATGAATCTGAAACTGTTGTGGCACATCTTACTAAGTTAAATGATATAGCTGCCCTATTCACTAATAATGAGAGATCACGTTACCTCTATTTACTCAAAATATTTCCGTTCTCATTAAAGGGTGATGCTAAGATATGGTTTAATTCTCTTGATCCTGGTTGTGTGCGTAGTCCCCAGGATATGATTTATTACTTCTCTGCTAAATATTTCCCTGCTCATAATAAACAAGCTGCTTTGAGGGAAATATACAATTTTGTGCAAATTAAAGAAGAGAGTCTCCCACAAGCTTGGGGGAGGCTTCTCAAGTTACTTAATGATTTGCCTGATCATCCTCTTAAGAAACCTGAAATACTTGGTATCTTTTATAATGGACTAACGGATGCTTCCACAGATTACCTGGATAGTTGTGCTGGTTCTCTTTTCAGGGAAAGAACACCGGATGAAGCTGAAATTCTATTGAATAATATGTTGACAAATGAAAATAATTGGGCACCTCCTGAGCCATCTCCTGAGCCAGCTCCTGCTCCAATTACTGAGCCTATTCCTAAACCAACTCCGAAGAAGAGAGGTATTCTATTTCTCAGTCCCGAAGATATGCAAGAGGCAAAGAAATCTATGAAAGAGAAAGATATTAAAGCTGAAGATGTTAAGAATTTACCTCCTATTGAAGAAATACATGGTCTTAATATACCGCCTGTTGAAGAAACATATAATCTCAATTCTTTATTTACTGAAGAACCTCCTAATCCCGATATCCCGACACAGGTAGTAAAGGTAAATTCTCTCTATAGATATGATAAAGCTGAAGTTCCTCCTACTAAAATTGTGAGTCAGTGCTTGGATGAGTTTGATAACTTTATGTTTAAGCAAGATGACTTCAATGCTTATTTTGGTAGACAATTAAAAGAAAATGCTTATATGATTAGACGCTTGGGTGATTATATGGCTGATATTAAAGGTGAACTTAAACTTGTTAGCAAACATGCTTCTATGGTTACCACTCAAGTAGAACAAGTACTTAAAGCTCAAAAAGAAGTGCTTGATGAAATGAATAGTAAGAAAAATGATTATGATGTTAGAGTGGCTACTAGAACTGGTAGAATGACTCAGGAACCTTTGTATCCTGAAGGCCACCCTAAGAGAATCAAGCAAGATTCTCAGAGAAATAATATTGATGTTCCTAGTTCTTCTAAAAATAAGAAAAAAGAAAAATGATAGAACTGTGCAAACTTCTAGTGAACCTATTGCTGAACCACCTGATAATCCAAATGATATATCTATGTCTGATGCTGAAACACAATCTGGTAATGAACATGAACCTAGTGAAAATATTAATGCTGATGTTCATGATGATGCTCAACCTAGTAATGGCAATGATGTAGAAATTGAACCTGTTGTTGATCTTGATAACCCACAATCAAAGAATCAACGTTATGATAAAAGAGACTTTGTTGCTAGGAAGCATGGTAAAGAAAGAGAACCTTGGGTTCAGAAACCCATGCCTTTTCCTCCTAAACCATCCAAGAAAAAGGATGATGAGGATTTTGAGCGCTTTGCTGAAATGATTAGGCCTATCTTTTTGCGTATGCGATTACCTGATGTGCTCAAAACAAATCCTTATGCTAAATATATGAAGGATATCATTACTAATAAAAGAAAGATACCGGAAGCTGAGATTTCCACCATGCTTGCTAATTATACTTTTAAGGGTGGAATACCAAAGAAACTTGGAGATCCCGGAGTACCTACTATACCTTGCTCCATTAAAAGAAATTATATTAGAACTGCTTTATGTGATCTTGGAGCCGGTGTTAGTGTTATGCATCTCTCTTTATATCATAGACTTGACTTGAATAAGCTGACACCTACCGAAATATCTTTGCAAATGGCTGATAAATCAACTACTATACCTGTCGGTATTTGTGAGGATGTGCCTGTTGTAGTTGCAAACGTTACTATTTTAACGGACTTTGTTATTCTTGATATTCCTGAGGATGATAGTATGTCTATTATTCTTGGAAGACCTTTCTTAATACTGCAGGGGCTGTTATTGATTGCAACAAAGGCAATGTCACTTTTCATGTTAATGGTAATGAGCATACGGTACACTTTCCGAGGAAACAACCTCAAGTTCATGGTATCAACTCCATTGGAAAAATTCCATCGATTATAATTGGAGGTTTTGAATTTCCTCTTCCTATTGTCGAAGAAATATGATATACTTATTATAGGGGATGTGCATATCCCCGTTGAGGTAACTTAGTGTTATTCGAAATTTCTCCGGTTTCATGATTATCGGAATGAGTTTGTTAACAAGACTTGATCAACCTTGTTAGTGGATTCTTTTTGATGAGCATGAGATGGATGAAACTAGAAGCACAAACTTCTGTACCCTCTTTATATTTTCTGTTATTTATATTAAATAAAGTAAAAATAGTATTTTTCTGTCTGTTATCTGATTATCCATGCAATATAAAAATATCCCAAAAATAAAAGTCCTCAGAATGCCATGCCAATTTAATATGATTTTTTCAGGAATATTTGAGGATTTACTGTGCAAAAATAACCACGGGAGGAGATGCCACCTGGCCACGATGGTGGTGGGCGCCCCCCCTATAGGGCACACCCCCTGCCTCGTGGGCCCACGGTGGCCCTCCTCCACTTATCCCAGCACCCATCCTCTTCCTCTATCTCACACAAACCCGAAAAACCAACTCAAGCACGAGTTCCAGCCACCTTTGCTGTGATTTTCGATCTCCTTGCTCAAAGCACCTCTTGCAAAACTGCTTAGGGAGATTGTTCCTTGGTATGTGACTCCTCCATTGGTCCAATTAGTTTTTGTTCTAGTGCTTTATTCTTTGCAAATTTGTGCTGCATAGGTGACCATGTTCTTGAGCTTGCATGTCAAATTTATATGGTTCCAAGTAGTTCTAATGCTTGATTTAGGCTCTAGGCACTTGTAGGAGTAGTTGCTATCAGTTTTATTGAAGTTGGTTTACTTTTATTTTGAAGTTACTAAAAATTTCAGAATTTTTTCAGAGAAAGACAATATGTTTAGGAAGATGTTCCAAGGAGGTTCCTCTAAGAAGCAAGGACCCAGCCTTGCTATGCGTGATGCTGACGAGGATCCACCAAGAGACGCTCCGGTACGGCCTTGCGAATGGCTGTCGGAAAATTTTATGGACCGTGCGGGAATTAAAGAAGAATTCAAATCATAGTTGCGCAATGCCGGTCTTGAGTATTTTGAGGCTGACAAATGCCCCCAGTATCATGATCTCACAAGTTCATTTGCGAGGAGGTTTGAGTATTCATCTTCGCGTAATTCTCCTTCAGTCATGTTTGATCTTTATGACAAATCTTATACCATGGACTTAGAGGATTTCACTTCTGCTTGTAAACTTCCATCATGGGGTAATGTTAGGGATCCCCCTAAATCTTAATTTAGAAACTTTCTTGCTAGTATAACTGTGGGGGAATCTAGAGATATAACGCAGGCTACCATAGGGACCATTCACTTTCCTGCTATACATTATTTTTCTCTCTTCATCGGTAGATGCATAAATGCTAAGGATGAAGCATGTCACATGTGTGTCCCTGATCTTAGCATTCTTAGGAGTGCTGTGTTACGAGACCAATCTTATCATATGGGAGCCATTGTAGCTCGTTGGTTGCATCATAATAGACATAATGGAGATTTCTTTGGTGAAATTTTTGCAACCCGCTTAGCTCATTTTCTTGAGATAGACATTCGCGAGGGTGATACAGAGTTGCCTCCTACATATTTAGATTATGACTCTATGGCTTCGCACCAGTTTGTCGAGAGGTCTGAATCACCTCTCTTATACCGCTTAATTTTTGATAAACGACGTGTTTTCCATATTACTCTCCCTGCTCCTGCCTTCTTTGATTCACAGACAAAAGGAAGATATGTTATTACCAGAGAGGAGGCAGAAGAGTACGAGAGGAGAGCAGAGGCAGCTCGACTCCATGCTGCAGCTCAGCAGGCGATAACCGCTGCACATCAGTATGATCCCAACTATTCCTCCTCATCACAGTACGACCACAACAACTATTATTATGGATATCCGCCAGGCCAGCCGTGGCCATAGACCAACTTAGGCCAAAAGCCTAAGCTTGGGGGAGTACGTATTTCTCATCGACATTACATTTATGTTCACACACACTCATTGCTAGATGTCGGTGCTCATACTTTTTCACTGTAATATCCATGCTAGTTTATTTTCTTTTTCCTGCTTTCTTCTTGTGTGTTTAATAAACCTTAAGAAAAACCAAAAAAAATTAGTAGTAGTTTATTTTTCTGTTGTAGTAGTAATAATTAAAAGCAAAACCCAAAAATATTTCATGTTCTTCTTTTGCTTGTTGGGAGCTTTCCCATGTAAATAGTTTTATTTCTTTTCTTTTCTTTGGGGGTCAGTAGGAGAAGACCATAATTAAATTGTTGAAGTGGCTCTTATATGCATTATTGTTGAATTAATCAAAGAGCCCGTATTGCCTTGTCTTCTCCTGTTTATTGAATGCTCGCAGATTCCAGCTTAGTCCAATGCACGTGCACTCTTATTATTATTCACACCATTCGCTCGTTCAAGTGAAAGGCAATTATGATGATATATGATGGACTGACTGAGATGAGAAAAGCTGGTATGAACTCGACCTCTTTTGTTTTTGTAAATATGATGAGTCTCGTGTTCTTGATTCAGCTTATTATGAATAAACATGTTTGCAATGACAATTAGAGATCAGAGTTACTTGTGCCATGCTTGCTTAGCTATGAGTTATAATGATTTACCTTGTGTGCCAACATGCTATTGAGATGGTTATGATGTGGTATGATGGGGTGGTATCCTCCTTTGAATGTTTAAGTGACTTGACTTGGCACATGTTCACGCATGTAGTTGAAAACAAATCAACATAGCCTTCATGATATTTATGTTCATGGTGGATTATATCCTACTCATGCTTGCATCCAATATTTATTAATTTTAATGCATGTACATGGCTGTTGTCGCTCTCTAGTTGGTCGCTTCCCAGTCTTTTGCTAGCCTTCACCTATACTAAGCGGGAATACTGCTTGTGCATCCAATCCCTTAAACCCCAAAGTTATTCCAGATGAGTCCACTATACCTTCCTATATGCGGTATCTACCTGCCGTTCCAAGTAAATTTGTATGTGCCAAACTCTAACCTTCAAATAAACATTCTGTTTTGTATGCTCGAATAGCTCATGTATCAACAAAGGTTGTCCTTATCTTCCGTGTTAGGCGGGTTATTCTCAAGAGGAGTGGACTCCGCTCCTCACTCACGAGAAAATGGCTGGTCACCGGGATGCCCAGTCCCATGCTTTATGCAAACTAAATCAAAATTAATTGCAAAAAAACTCCCCCCGGGACCTGATGTATATTGGAGGCACTCGTTGTTTCGAGCAAGCCATGGATTGATGCTTGTTGGTGGAGGGGGAGTATAAACTTTACCATTCTGTTTGGGAACCGCCTATAATGTGTTTAGCATGGAAGATATCGCCATCTCTTAGTTGTTACATTGACAATGAAAGTATACCGCTCAAAATTCAATTTATCTCTATTTCAAAACCGAGCTCTGGCACCTCTACAAATCCCTGCTTCCCTCTGCGAAGGGCCTATCCATTTACTTTTATGTTGAGTCATCACCCTCTTATTAAAAAGAACTAGCTGGAGAGCACAGCTGTCATTTGCATTCATCACTATTAATCTATGTTGGGTGTGATTATGATTGGATCTCTTTTACCATGAATTACAGTGTCTAGTCAGTCCTTGATCTTTAAAGGTGCTCTGCATTTATGTTTTGCGGTCTCAAAAAGGGCTAGCGAGATACCATCTTGTTATATCATATTATGATTATTTTGAGAAAGTGTTGTCATCCGAGATTTATTATTATGACTTGCTAGTTGATTATGCTATTGATATGAGTAATTATGAGACCTGAGAATTATTGCAAATTTGGTTAGTTATGATTTATGCTGAAAACTTGAATGCTGGCTTGACATAGTTACAACAACAAGAGCAAACAGATTTTGTAAAAGTTTTTCTTTCTTTCTTTCAGTTTGTCAACTGAATTGCTTGAGGACAAGCAAGGGTTTAAGCTTGGGGGAGTTGATACGTCTCCGTCGTATCTACTTTTCCAAACACTTTTGCCCTTGTTTTGGACTCTAACTTGTATGATTTGAATGGAACTAACCTGGACTGACGTTGTTTTCAGCAGAATTACCATGGTGTTGTTTTATGTGCAGAAAACAAATATTCTCGGAATGACCTGAAACTCCACGGGAGGTCTTATAAAAAATAATAAAAAATCCTCGCCAAATATGAAGACCAGGGGGCCCACACCCTTCTCACGAGGGTGGGGGCGCCCCCCCCCCCTAGGGCGCGCCCCCCTACCTCGTGGGCCCCCTGGAGACCCTCCGACGCCAACTCCAACTCTATATATTTGCTTTCGGAGAGAAAAAAATAAGAGAGAAGAAATCATCACGTTTTACGATACGGAGCCGCCGCCAAGCCCTAAAACCTCTCGGGAGGGCTGATCTGGAGTCCGTTTAGGGCTCCGGAGAGGGGGATTCGTCGCCGTCGTCATCATCAACCATCCTCCATCACCAATTTCATGATGCTCACCGCCGTGCGTGAGTAATTCCATCGTAGGCTTGCTGGACGGTGATGGGTTGGATGAGATTTATCATGTAATCGAGTTAGTTTTGTTAGGGTTTGATCCCTAGTGTCCACTATGTTCTGAATTGATGTTGCTATGACTTTGCTATGCTTAATGCTTGTCACTAGGGCCCGAGTGCCATGATTTCAGATCTGAACCTATTATATTTTCATGAATATATGTGAGTTTTTGATCCTATCTTGCAAGTCTATAGTCACCTACTATGTGTTATGATCCGGCAACCCCGAAGTGACAATAATCGGGACCACTCCCGGTGATGACCGTAGTTTGAGGAGTTCATGTATTCACTATGTGCTAATGTTTTGTTCCGGTTCTCTATTAAAAGGAGGCCTTAATATCCCTAAGTTTCCAATAGGACCCCGCTGCCATGGGAGGGTAGGACAAAAGATGTCATGCAAGTTATTTTCCATAAGCACGTATGACTATATACGGAATACATGCCTACATTTCATTGATGAATTGGAGCTAGTTCTGTGTCACCCTATGTTATGACTGTTACATGATGAACCGCATCCGCCATAATTATCCATCACTGATCTGGTGCCTACGAGTTTTCCATATATTGGTTTACGCTTATTTACTTTCCCGCTGCTACTGTTACAATCACTACAAAATACCAAAAACATTACTTTTGCTGTCTTTACTTTTATTGCTGCTACCACCACTATCATATTACTTTGCTACTAAACACTTTGCTGCAGATACTAAGTTTCCAGGTGTGGTTGAATTGACAACTCAGCTGCTAATACTTGAGAATATTCTTTGGCTCCCTTGTGTCAAATCAATAAATTTGGGTTGAATACTCGAAAGCTGTTGCGATCCCCTATACTTGTGGGTTATCAGTCAGCGATGTAGCAATGGCCAAGTATTTCACTATGATGTTAGATGGAACAGCTCGTACTTGGTTGAAGGGATTGCCACCCAATTCTATCGGCTCATGGGCGGAGTTGAAGGCCCGGTTCATCCAGAACTTTAAAGACACGTGTAAGCAGCCTATGCCGATTGTGGACCTGACCAATTGCAAGCAAGAGGATGGTGAGTCCACGACCCATTGGGTGCGCCGGGTCAAGGAGATAATACATTCATCTGATAAGATGGATGTCGGCTCAGCAGTCTTAATGTTGGAGAAAAAATTTCGTTTCGAACCTCTGAAGCAGAAGTTGGGGCGGCTCAAGCGTGACTGTAATGACATGGGAACATTGATGGCGGCTCTCATCAAGTATGTTGATTCTGATACTACCAAGGACCCGGTGTCTGACAAAGAAAAGGCAACGAAGGGAAAGAAGAACGGCAACGGTAAGGGTCACCAGCATAAACCGGCGAATCAAGGAGGTAATAAACGTTAGGATAATGAGTTTGTTGCTAACACCAATGCACAGGGTGGAAATCAACGGTGCAAGGGCAGACAGCCCCCTCGGTCGGGCGGGTAAGGTCCCACCCTTGAGCAATTATTGAATGAGCCTTGTCCAAAACACGGCACCCGGGAGAAGCCAGCCACCCACCTGTGGAAAGATTGTACGATCATGAAGACGTTTAAAAATTCAAACGCGTTTGATGGAGGTCACGGCCCAGGTGGCGGCTCAGGTGGAGGCGGTTTCCAAGGCCCGGGCGCCGGCTTAGGTGGAGGAGGATTCCACAATCAGGGCCATCCTGGTAACCAAGGAGGGTATAATCCACAACCCGACCAAGGTAATCAGCAGCAGCAGTCTGGATATCAGAGCAATCCGAAGCAGCTGAATAGTGGGCAATACCATGTATTCACCACTAGCTTATGTAAGAGAGACCAGAAACTTCATAAGAGGGCCGTCAATGCCGTAGAGTCGGCGGTTCTACATTACTTACGTTGGTCAGAGCAGCCTATTGTGTGGAGCAGAGAGGATCACCCACCACGGATTGATAATCCGGGTCACTTGGCTTTGGTGGTGGCACCTCAGGTTGGTGGATACAAATTCACTAAAGTACTCATGGATGGAGGCAGCAGCATCAACATCCTCTACTATGAGATGTTCCGCCGGATGGGATTGACTGATAAGAGTCTTAAACAATCCAACACTGTTTTTCACGGTGTGGTTCCTGGCAAGTCGGCATACCCAGTGGGTAAGATTGAACTGGAAGTAGCCTTTGGGGATAAGTATGACTCCAGAGCAGAAAAATTAACCTTTGAGGTGGTTAAGATCAAAAGTCCGTATCATGCTCTGTTTGGACGGCCGGCTTATGCCAAATTCATGGCTCGGCCATGTTATGTGTATTTCCAGCTTAAGAAGCCGGGTTATAAGGGCACCATTACAGTACACGGGAGCCGGAAAATAGCTTTGGAGTGTGAAGAAGGTGATGCTACCTATGCTGAATCTGTCTGTGCGACAGAGGAGTTAAATTTTTACAAAGATCATGTTGACCCGGCAGACATGACGTCATTAAAGAAACCAACAACAGAGCATGAGCCGGTGTTGAACTTCAAATCAGCTGATGACACCAAGATGGTTTACTTTGTGCCTGGCGACTCATCCAAGCAGTTCATCATCAGTGCTAACTTGGATACAAAATAGGAAAGTGCGCTCATCGAGTTCATCCGTGAGAACCGGGACATCTTTGCATGGAAACCTTCAAACATGCTAGGTGTCCCGAGGGAACTCGCTGATCACACTCTCAATATTGATCCAAAGTTCAAACCTGTCAGACAATTTCTCTGACAGTTCAATGAAGAAAGGCGCAAGGTCATTGGAGAAGAGGTGGCCCGGCTTTTGGCAGCTGGGTTCATTGTAGAAGTCTTTCACCCAGAGTGGTTAGCCAACCCGGTGCTTGTACTCAAAAAGAATAGCACCTGGCTTATGTGTGTGGATTACACCGATCTGAACAAGGCTTGCCCGGCTAATCCTTTCGCCCTCCCCCGTATCGATCAGATCATTGATGCTACGGCGGGTTGCGCAGGTTTGAGTTTCTTGGATGCTTATTCCGGTTATCATCGGATCAAGATGGCAGTCAAGGATCAGGAGAAGATGGCTTTTATCACTCCTTTTGGAGCTTTCTGCTATGTGTCTATGCCTTTTGGGCTTAAGAGTGCCCAGGCGACTTACCAACGGTGTGTGCAGAATTGTCTTCACGATCAAATTGGGCGTAATGTTCATGCTTATGTGGATGATATAGTGGTAAAATCCAGGAAAGAGGAAACCTTGGTCATAGATCTGAAAGAGACTTTTGATAATCTCCGGGTCTACAAAATGATGCTTAACCCGGCCAAGTGTGTTTTTAGAGTCCCAGCCGGGAAGCTCTTGGGGTTTTTTGGTGTCTAGCCGAGGTATTGAGGCTAACCCGGAGAAAATCAAGGCAATTACATCCCTGGCCAAACCAACATGCATCAATGACGTTCAACGACTAGCGGGCCGTGTTGCTGCTTTGAGCCGGTTCATAAGCCGGTTAGGGGAGAAGGCAATGCCTCTGTATCAGATGATGAAGAAAACAGATGATTTTGTTTGGAGCGATGATGCGAACTCTGCTTTTGAAGATCTGAAGACACAGCTTGTTGAGCCGCCGGTCCTGGCTGCTCCAGTTGAGAAAGAGCCGCTGTTGTTATACGTGGCCGCCAACTCACGAGCTGTTAGTGTGGCTATTGTGGTGGAGCGCAAGGAGGCTGGCAAGGAGCATCCGGTTCAACGGTCGGTTTACTACGTCAGTGAGGTGCTAATTGAATCCAAGCAACGATATCCACATTGGCAGAAGCTCGTATATGGGGTGTTCATGGCAAGCCAGAAGCTTAAGCATTACTTTCAGGGACATCCAATCACCGTGGTTAGCTCTGCTCCTTTGGGAGACATCATTCAAAACAGGGAAGCCACTAGACGAGTCGCCAAGTGGGCGAATGAGCTTGGGTCTCATGGGTTGAAGTATGTGCCACGTACCGCGATTAAATCTCAAGCACTGGTTGACTTCATTAATGATTGGACAGAGATGCAGATGCCAGAAGAAAAACCAGATAACACATATTGGACTATTCATTTTGATGGGTCCAGACAGTTGGAAGGCTTGGGGGCTAGAGTTGTGTTAACCTCTCCCCGAGGTGACAAATTTTGTTATGTGTTACGGTTGATGTTTCCTTGCACTAACAACGCAGCAGAGTATGAAGCCTTGCTCCATGGTCTTCGAGTGGCAAAAGAGATGAGTTTGAGTTGGGTCAGATGTCTTGGCGACTCAGATTTAGTGGCTCAACAGGTATCAGGCAAGTGGGATTCCAAGGACCCTCTCATGGCGGCTTATCGCCGGGAGGTTGATGTTGTTGCATGGCATTTTAAAGGTTATCAGGTGGAGCACATTGACTGTCGAAAGAATGAAGCGGCTGATGCCTTAAGCCGGTTGGGGTCTCAGTGTAAGCCGGTACCACCTAACACCTTTTTGGATGTTTTGCATAACCCGTCTGTCAAGTTGCCCACAGAAGAAGATTTAGCTATTCCTGACCTAGAGGCGCAGTTGGTGGCGGCTCTTCATGTCATCCCAGATTGGACAGTGTCGTTCTTGGCTTACAGACCCGGGAAGAGTTGCCAGTGGATGAGACCCTGGCTCGACAGATAACCCGGTGGTCTAAGTCAATGACGATTTAGGATGGAGAATTATACCATCGCATCAACTCTGGAGTGTTTCAGCGGTGTATTTCCTCCGAAGAAGGTCAAGAAATCCTTCGTGAGATCCATGAAGGCGATTGTGGTCATCACACCGGGTCAAAATCTCTGGTGGCCAAGGCTTTTCGTCACAGTTTTTACTGGTTGACGGCTCACGCTGATGCAGAGGATCTGGTCAGCAGATGTGATGGATGTCAAAAGTTTGCACGACGAGAGCATGTGCCGGCTCAAGAGCTCCGGCATTCCAATCACTTGGCCATTTGCTGTCTGGGGGCTTGACATGGTGGGACCTTTCAAAAGTTCTAAGGATAAAAAGACACATCTCTTAGTGGCAGTTGATAAATTCACTAAGTGGGTTGAGGCGGAGCCAGTGAGTAAGTGTGACGTGGCCACGGCGGTTCAGTTCATGAAAAAGGTGATCTTCCGTTTTGGTTTTCCACACAGCATTATCACTGACAATGGCACTAATCTGTCCCAAGGGGCTATGGAGGAGTTTTGTCAACGAGAGCACATCCGGCTTGATGTCTATTCTGTAGCTCATCCTCAATCCAATGGTCAAGTTGAGAGAGCCAATCAGGAAATTTTGAAAGGTCTCAAACCCCGGCTTATGGTTCCCTTACAGCGAACGCCAGGTTGTTGGGTAGAGGAATTACCCTCGGTGTTGTGGAGTATCAACACCACACCTAACATGTCTACAGGTTACACACCTTTCTTCATGGTTTATGGAGCAGAAGCAGTGTTGCCTAGTGACATCCTTCATGACTCGCCCCGTGTGGCGGCTTATGTTGAAGCTAATAATGAACAAGCCAGACAGGATGCACTTGACTTGTTGGATGAAGAAAGAGACTTAGCAGCGGCCCGGTCAGCAATTTATCAACAGGACCTGCGTCGTTATCACAGCCGACGGGTTAAGTCCAGGACTTTTCAGGAAGGCGGCCTGGTGCTCCGGCTCATCCAGGATCTGTCAGATGCACACAAGTTATCCCCACCTTGGGAAGGACCCTTTGTGGTCAGTAAGAACTTAAACAACGGGTCATATTACCTCATTGACGTTCGAGAGCACAAAGACTCACGTAAGTCGGAGGAGGAGACCCGCCGGCCGTGGAACATTGCTCAACTTCGGCCATACTGCACCTGAGCCACCGGCTCTCATCATGTACATACTTTAACATTGTATATACCATGATAAGCAATAAAGTAAGACCATCGGTCTCTTTTCTTTTCAAAGATTATGCATCTTTGTTATTTCTTATTTTCAAATGACTATTAAGGAGCTGATCATATTTGAATTAAGTTCAACCTTTTTTGGTCCGGCTTATGATCGTATCTGAATCTAGCTGCAAATCTCATGGTCACTTGGGGGCTTCCTGTTCAAACATAGGTCGTATTCGAACCAAAGAGAACATAGATGTCGTAACCCTCTTGATTGGCTCAAGGCCAAACTCACTTGGGGGCTTCTCGATCATATCCAAATCATAGCTTAACCCCTTTTGGGTCCGACTTGGATCGTATTTGAATCAGGGGCGTTAAAAACCTCTCAAGGTCATTTGAGGGCTTCCTGTTCAAACGTAGGTCGTATTCGAACCAAAGAGAACATAGCTATCAGTACCCTCTTGATCGGCGCAACGCTAAAACCACTGGGGGCTATATGGTCATATTCGAACCTTAGCTTAACCCCTTTGGTCCGGTTTACTAATCGTATTCGAATCAGAAGCCCCCAACCTTTTGAATACAAGGTTAAATTATACTTATTATTTGTTGTTTTCCTTTTAGTTTTTTGTTGTCTCAATATTACAAATAATTAGCCTGGTCTTCTTCACCGGCTTGACTATTTGACAACACAGCTACCAAGGTATAATGATCATTGAGTATTCAAAAGCATTGACTTCTCATAAAGTTGGAATTATCAACTTCATCACCCGGGTTATTCAAGCCGGTGGTCTAAGGATCAAAAGGTACAAGGTATGGTTATTACTTATACGCAATTACCTGCTGCATTAACTAAAAGAGTTAGTCTCAGCCCTTGTCCTTTGTTTATATCTATTTCTGGTTCCTATTGTGGTAAACATATTGGCTATAAACCGGGTGTTTTAACCCGTTTGGTTCTAAGCCGCCAAGCCAGTCTTTTCTTTGTATCTACAGGAACAGAGTTCAAATGTTGCAGAAACAATCATTAAATACGATGCATACATTGGCATCAGGAAACACAGAATCACATAGAGGTGTTTTATGCATGATGGCATAAGCAAAGCATATAGTGTTTTCACAGCTAAGCTATTATAAGGCTTTATAAGCCCACGAAGATGATCATTGTTCCTCCCTCGCCGGTTCTCCACCTTCTGTTGGCTGGAAGTTGGGTTTTGACCAATCAAAACCATTCACGGCGACAAATTCGGCTTCGTCGTCGATCAGGCCGACCGGGTCAACTTCCGGGGCAAATGTGTTTTCTCTTACCGGTGGGATCAAATCTGTTACCTTGTACGAGGGAGTGTCCAACTTCTTATTCTCACTATCAAAACCCGGCTGGTACTCGTCGATGTTGGTTTCATCTCCAAGAATAGTTGCATGAGGCCGGACTCCGCGCATGCAAGCCATAAAGTCATCCTGCTCAAAGGGAGATCCATCTTCTTTCATGGTGGATAGCCTCGGGCCACGTCCGCCGGGTCTAGGTCTGGCACCCAAGCCTTGGAGCGGCTCAAGGCAGTCAAAGCTCCGGCTCGTGCATAGGAGCGCTTCACTTCTTGAAATCTGGCAGGCAGGATTGACAGTTTCTTCAGAACATCGCTGAGCTGGTTGGGTCCTTGATTGGCAGGAGAGATAGCGGCAAGTGCCCTTTGTGCATCGATATACAATTGTTCTACTAAGGTATACACTGCCTTCAGTTTAATTAAAGGATCTTGGCTCAGGTTTTTGCTTCGTGGGCCTGCATATATTTCATACACAAAGTCAGCTAGAGGCTTATACTCTAGATCAGCAAAAAGCACACAAAATTAAAGTTGGACGGCTTGCCAAAGATGGCAGCCACCATTTGAGACACCCGGCCCTTTAAACTGTTCAGCTCTGTTGAAATCTCTTCAAGGGCTGTTTTAGCCTTCTCGGCGCGTTGAGTCAAAAGTGGTTTTCCTCTTCCCGGGTTTTCTTCTTGGCAGCGAAGCTGGTCTTTAAATTTTCCGTCTCAGAGAGACTTATTTGCAGTTTGGAGTTAGAAGATTTGATTTCTACCTCCTGGCTCGCTAGTCGGGTCTTCGCATCAGTCAATTGTGAGTTCAATTCAGATAAGGCATTCTGCAAAACATTCAGATGAGTCAAGATTTTACTTCAAGTTCAAAAATCAAGATTCAAGTCTCAAGTACTTTATAAAAAACCACTTGACACTTGGGGGCTAATGTATGCCAAATCAAATTTTTATGACTCTAAAGACATATTTTAAGTCCCAAGTACCTTACAAAGTAACAGCACATGGCACTTGGGGGCTAATGTATGCAGTTCAGCAAGTTTCTCAAGGTTAAGCCGGAATATTAAGTTCTTTCAATATGGTACAAAATAATTTAAGGTACTGGCTCATTTATGATCAAAAAGAACCGGCCCTTGGGGACTACAGGTGAAGTTTTGTTCTATTTTATTGAACTCAAGAAAATCAAAGGTGAAGGGCTTGGCCTATATGCTAAAGTCCATAGATCATTCCGGTTGTCTCATAATATGAAGACTTGGGGGCTGAAGGAATATAGATAAGCCGGAAGAACATACCTCATATTTCAGCTCCAACTGTTTGACCATTTCGATCTCAGAGTCACGACTGGAGTGCACGTGGCTGAGATAGCCGGATAAAATATCATTGGCATTTAAATGGTCATAATTGGCAACGTCAAAGCACACTTTTTGCCTCTCCAATGCCTCTTGTTTTGTAGTACACCGAGCCAGCACGGTTGGATTCCCCGGCTCAATAAAATGGCTCCCGGTGATCTGAACATCTTGGGCAGACGGTGATGGCGGGTTGGCTGAGCTTGATGGTCCAGTTGCGGAAGGGTTTACAGTGGTCTCATCAAACGACGGCTTAGGAGGATTTGCTTCTGCTTCAACAGGCGGGTCTTCTGGAGCGTCGGTTAATGGAGAAGATGGCTTGGACGGGTCAGGTGCAAGCACCGGCGGGTCTTCTGCCGGTTTAGCTACCTTTGCCTTCTTGGATTTAGCTTGGCCACTAAGAAAAATGTTGCAGGATTGTCAGTATAAAGATACAATCTGAACAACCCGGAAAACATGAGGATTTTTCATTACCCAGGGGCAGTCTTGAAGGCCAGAAATTGCGTCTACGATGAGTCACCAGAAGAGCGAGAAACCTCCTGGAAAGATAAAATAGAGTTAAAGTAATACAAGGGGAAGGATCCATTAAACAGAGTTAAGGACAAAAAGAAGTAAACCTCATTTGGGCGCTTCTGAGGAGTTTGTTGAAGAACGACAGCCGGCTCATCTTCAGTCCGAGCTTGACGGCGGCTTTCATGTTGCTGCTTTTTCAAACGAAAGTTGGGATCCAAGTGAGCTAAAGGGTTAGAAAACCTTACTTTACGGATCACTTGTCGAACTTTTTATCTTGGCAAGGGCTCTGAGTCGGAGGAAATGATAGTTACCTCTGCTTCCACAGCCTGACTGGCCCTAGTGTCATCCTGGTAAGGATCAGTGTCAATAAGATTGTTAAAAAATTGGCCAAGGGAATCAAGGGCTACCTCCGAATCATACGTGTCATCAAGCTTCATCAAATCTTCAGCAGTGTTCTTCTTCTTCTTTTTCGATCTCCGGGTCATTTTCTTGGTGTTTATGGCGGCGGCTTTCGCTTTCTTGGCAACCTCGTGGTCATACTTAACTTTCCAGAAGTCAGAATTGGCCTGCAGACAGGTAAAGATGAAAAGTCAGGAAAGTATTAAACAATATGGCTGGGAAAAATACAAAGGAGAGAGTTTAGAATATTCTTACTTCTGGCACCGGGTTAAGCTTGCAGAAGGGGTTTAACTCAACAATATTGCAATCTTCGTATTTCCCGTTCACCAGAAGGGTCGACATTGAGACAATATCTTCTTCTATCAATTGAACGGGGCTGTGACAAAGAGAATCATCCGGGCCTCCACCATACTCATACATCAGCTTTGACCGGCGGTGTAGCGACACGACCCGAATGGATCAAGTCTCTGTGCTTAAGTGTCATCCCTGGATCGGTATGCTGACACACACAGTACTCGAGGATTTATAACAGAGGTAAATCACATGTATAAGTAACATAAAATACTATTACCTCAATCCAAAATAGCGGAAGTAACAAGGTTGTGGATTCCCATCAACACCAACGGTAAAGTTGAGTGTAGAAATCGTAACCCTAACGTATCACTTACTCGTCGTAAGATATCCCGCAACATGAGACGTTGCAGCCACAAAGGGTCAGTACATTAAATGTACTGGCAAATTCACACTAGAGGATAGTGATGATTTAAGGCTATCACTACATGCATATATGGCTGGTGGAAAGGCTCTATGGTTATAATGTTTTTGCGAAAAGCCAATTTTTCCCTACTACAAAGGAATAAATTTTATTTAACTATCATGGTGATTGTTGAACATTGAGAATGGTTGACAGCATTCTCAATCCCAATTAAGTAAAATCATTAAACCCAACAACTTAATTTAAAGTAACATGATGAGATTCACATGATAATCCAAGTACTAGATACTCAAGATGTCCATAACTGGGGACACGGCTAATCATGATTAGTTTATACACTCTGCAAAGGTTTGCGCACTTTTCCCCACAAGACTCGATCGCCTCCGTTTGGTTTCTCGCACTACATGGTGTTTGAGAAGACGGATGACCGAGACATAGTCTTTCAGAAGCGCTAGCACCTTATGATCGGGTAGACCGTTACACCTACTTTCCCCTACATCTGCTAGTCTACCACTGTAAGAGTTCGCACAACTTAATCAACTATGCTAGAGCCCATAATAGCTTGTGGCTGCACACGGAAGTTTCTAGCATGAATAATCTCATGATCCCTTTGAGCCTGGGTGGCGGTCCATAAAAAAACAGGCAATCCTGGAATACCCAGGTGCCTAGACAGGCAATCGCTGGAATACCCAGGTGCCTCAATCCACCCAGATGTGTGTTAAAGTTGCCACCTTAAGTAAACCAGTAATTAACCATCTCAGATCTATCATGAATACTCTCAAACCCAATCCACGTCTATGAGCATAGCATGGCAATATAAGCATAACGTAATAGTAACTCCCAAGGTTTGAATGCAGGGCAATAGGTTCCTACCTCATCAACTACTTCCCAATACCCACATGTTATCAATCATACTCATGCAATTTTTGAGGGTGAAACTAATGCATAAAAACTGGGTATGAAAGGAATATGATCAAAGTGTGAACTTGCCTGCAATGTTGATGAAGATGATTCGCACTCATAACTCTTGATAGGTCTACTCGTCACACTCCGGTCAATCTATCGAAGCAAGCAATAGTAACCACACATAAGCAATCACTCAAAAGATCAAAAAGATCGAAGAGGACGATTCGGAAAACTTCAAAACCAAGCAAATAACTCTTGCAACATAAAATAATTTCTAACAGTACCAAAATTATGTGAATTTGGCCTTATCATAAAGTTTAGGTCAAGAGCTTCAATTTGCAAAAAGAATCAACTCAAACGGAGCTACAAAACTCAAGTTATGATCAAACGAAGTTTGAATTCAAATCTGATCTAATTCAAATTTGAAACTTTTCAAAAACATGTTTGAGTTGGATTACTGGATAGAGGAGATCGTAACGAAGAAGTGGGTGTTGGTTTCGTTGGATTTGGACAAACGAGCAAAAAGTAGTGATTGTTTGAAAAACAGGGGCCAATCTGTAAATAAAATATTCACAAACGAGTCCCTGACTGAAAATTAAAAGAAAAGAAAAAGACTATCTAACAAATGTTCGCTAAGAAACAAAAATAACGAATTCGTTCACTATGAAGACCTAACCAGCGAACGTTTTCTAATTAGATCTAACTAAAAAGGAAAAACTGGCCTAAGATGAAAACCGAAGAAAACCGGATCGGGTTTTTGTGCAGGTTTTACTGGTTCGCCAAATAAAACCGGCGGCGGCGACGAACAGACTCCGGCAGGGCGCGGTCTCCGGCGAGCGGTGCAGGGTCGGCGGGGAGTGGCGCGGGGCAGCAGAGGCAGCAGCTACGCGGGGCGGCGAGGGGCTAGGCGAGGCGCGGCTGCGACGGCGCAGAGCGGCGGTGGCGGCTCGGATCGAGCGCGAGCTGCGACGGTGATTTGCGGCGGCGGCGGCTAGCTGCGAGGCGGGGCGACGCGAAGGGGGAGCGATGCGGGGTGGCGGCACGCTATTTGTAGGAGGGGAGGGGCGGGGCGGTGGCGTGCGGGAGGGGCAGAGGAGGCAGGGCGAAGCACGGCGGCGGCGATGCGTGCTCGCTCGGGACTCTGTCCCGAGCTGGAAGACGGGCGAGGCACGGCGTCGAGCCGGCTGGGCCGTGGCTTGGCTAGCTGGGCCGGCCCGGTCTAGTCGGTCCAAGAGTTTTTTTAAAACATTTTTTTAATGCAAACAAACAAAAATAATAAAAACAAAATAAATACTAATATTATATAGGCATATAATATATCAAAATTTTCAGAAAAAGATTTTCTACGATGTGAACATTTTTATAACTTCAAATAAAATCCACACAAATTCAGATGATTCAAAGAGTGCTACTGGTCTAATAAAATCCAATAAAAATCATTTTTAAAATACCAAAATGATTTCAAATAAATGTTTCTCCAATTTTCTATTGTAGGGAATCATGTTACCCTATTTTCCATGTATTTTGTTTTTGGAGAAAAATAATTTGAATAAAACTCAAATAACCCAAATTGAAAAATAATTATTTCAAACGAATTTTAAATTTGAGTTTCTTTGAACTCCCAACTCATATTTCATAAGTTTTGAAGAAGTCATTTTATCTTCGCTCTTGAAAATCATTGAGTTGCTTAAAGTTTCTGAATTGGAACTATTTTCCAAATGAAATTCAAATATTTTCAACACCCCTTGTCATTTAAATAAATGGAAGAAGTCATGTCATCTTCTCTCCAGGGTTTTGTGGTGAAAAGAATTTGAATTCACAGAGATCACGAATGCAAAATGAAAGTTTGGGAAAGTCCTTTTATTCCCTCTCGTTTAACTTTCAAAAAGGTTTCGAATTTCACTCAATTTCACACAATCAATCAAACATTCAATCAAATCTATCTATTTATTATAACATTCCAAAATTTAGAATTTTGGGATGTTACAAACCTACCACCCTTAAAATGAATCTCGTCCTAGAGATTCGGAGAGGCTAGAAAGAAATAGGTTAGGTTTGGGGTCATCTCAAAATCCATCGATCATCACAAGGGGTCTGGGGTGCTACCACCCTTAGAAGCATGGTTACAGTTCCATCAAAACTCATATACTCCACCCTTATTCTTGATAGTGTCGGTCTTCTCAGATCCTCGAGAAAATTCCTTCTCTAAGCTCTTTCGGTAGTGGCATAACCTTTTCCTCAATTCTTCTGTCCTTTCCTCTTGGTAAGGTTATTCCAAAATTGGGTCTCCTTAGCTGATGGGTCTGGCGCCAATACTAAATAACTATCGATATCTCATGGTGGTTAACAATTTAGGGTTTCTCCTGCACGAAATGGGTCTGGTTGATCCTCACCGTATAACCTACGGTTGGCAAAAACTGCCTTGTACAAGGGAAAAATACCTATACCATTCTAAGGCTTAAACAAGGTTTTGATCATCGTCGCTCTACTATGGGTAAGTCACTCAGATTTACCATCCCATATAGCAAAGCGAATAACAAGAGTAAGTCGGTATGGTGATCAATCCATCCCGCACCCAAATCATTACCTTGTACATGGTTTAATGAATCTCGCATTCTAACACTCGGTCATCCTCACAAGCATTGCAGAATTTCTCTTGTCGACGAACCAAGTTCGGATGAATCCATTGATTTTGCAAGCCAAACAAACATCTATCGTTTCTTCACAACTCTCAGGTTTTGAGTAAACTCCTATAAGATCGTCTGTCGTTAAACGTAACTTCTTCTTCCAGGGTTTTTCCTTCAGCAAGAATGTGCTTGCTTCTTGGCAGGTCCTAGGGCATGTGGGTTATGGCCCATCTCATCACTTGTAGTCCTTGAACTTATCATCGGGCAAGTGATCATTATTCCCACATCCAGCTTCCTAGCATTCTTAAATCCATCCAATTGTATTGTCTCCCTTCCTTCTATTTGTACCAAACTAAGACGTGATTACTCAGACTCATCATGGAGTTTCCATTGATCCATATTTCCAACATCATACCTCCTTTATATCCAATAGTAATTTATCTATTCATCCTCGTGGGACATCCCTCATACTGAGATAAAACTTATACTTATGAAGTCCATATTCCACTTCGTGGAACATCATTATCCTTTCCAGGGTCAAGCGTCCTTACAAGGGAATATTGGCCATCTCTGCATGGCACTTCTTCAAATGGGAAACGTGAAACACATCATGAACTCCTGACAGTCCTTCGGGTGACTCCAACTTGTTGGCCACTTCTTGCATACGCTCCAAAACTCGATATGGTCCTACAAATCTCGGGGGTAACTGTCCCTTAACTCCAAATTGTTTAACTCCTCGCAGAGGGGGCACACGAAGACGTGCTCTATCTCCAATTTCATAGACTACCTCCTTGAGTTTTTGATTCTACATAACTCTTCTGCTTGGACTGAGCTACCTTCAGTCTATCTCGAATAAACTTAACATTCTCTTATGACTCCTTGATCACATTTGGTCCAAACAACCAACGGTCTCCAACTTCATCCCACACACTCTTGGGGTACACACATATCGAGACAAAACTCGTATTCATTTTGTCCGAAATCCACTCAGTGGATTATCCTTATCTTTTCCAAGAGTCAAGAGTTCTTACAGGGTACTACCACCCTTAAAATGCACGAATCTTCCATAGACCATATTTCTCATATCCTCAAAAATGGTCAAAATCCTTCTTCATAGAGTAACAACTCATAAAATCCATATCAGTACCAACGATGCTAACTTTATTCATTCTCAAATGATTACCATCTCTCGCTCCTCCATTACATGTCTCAACTCAACACCTCAATATAAAAGAAAATGTAATCACTTCTACTACTCCATTTCTTTTGTTGCAAACTCAACTATCTAGCACAAGTTTCCTTCTCCTTGGGGCATTCTCTGGCAAAGTGCCCTGCTCCATTACAACTAAAACATATTACTTCTGGTAAGTATCGAGGTTTCCTTTTGGGCAACTATTGAGGTAGTGCCCTGACTCCTTGCACTTGTAACAGGTGATATGACTCAGGTCCCTCCTGGGCTCCAACCGGTTTCTCTTCCTGGACTTTTCCATTCCAATTAGGGCTTCTATTTCCTGTGGGTCATATTCTACTTCCTCTGTCGGGAATTCTACTAGATCCCCATTCAAACAATTTTGGGAGATGTGTCCTTCTTCTCCACATGAATAGCAAGACTTAGTGCAGGGTTTACTCGGGTCTTCTTTAGGTGTGTCCTCCATCTCTTCCCTCATCACAGCTTCTTCTAAAATTTCCATGAGGGCTCCTTTCATTACTTCTTTCTTCTGCTGGATGGTTTGTTGTACCATGGGGTAAATGTGACACTGAGCAGGATAGTGGGTAGTCCCTTCACACAAGAAACAAGTAATCTGCATAGTTGGGCATTCTTCAACTGGGTGACTTCCTTCACAATTAGGGCATTCATCCTTGTGTTCTTTATGGGTGTGTCCTATTTCTCCACAAATCTTGCATGCACAAGGTTTCTTCATATCCTTTCCATAAGGCTTCAAATTCTGGGACACAAGCCAAGACTTTGGCAGCGTCAACTTAAATTCTTTCCAAGGGGTTACTCCTTGCCATCCATTAATGGTTTGGTACATCCTCCACCAAGTAGCAGCACCTCTTTCAAAGCACTGAAGAGCATGCTGGGTCATATCCTTTCTAACTATAGGGTTATTTTTCATGTGATCCTCCATGTTCTGAATCCATTGGTCCGTCTCCAATTGACTTATCGGTCCAGGGAAACATGAGTTCATCTCCATTCGTCCTCTATTGGTTCCAAGGGTTTGGGGTGAGATAAGAGAGAGGGAGAGGGATACACACAATACAAACAATAGTTTTAAAAAGATAGATTTTTATTGTGGTTATCGAAAAAACATCAAACAAATGACAACTCACAATTTGTCGCATCTAACATAGGGATATAACTGGGGTTTGGTCTTCTAAAGGTCAATAAATCTTCAAAGTCATCAAGCTATACGAGTCTTGTTCATGCCTCCAATGGCTTCTTTCGATCATGCTTGTCTTTCTCAAGTTCTTTTGCTAGATCAACTCTATTGACGCGAAGTCTCTCGTGACGTTCTTTAATATTCCGGAGTTGCGTTCCAAACTTCTGGTTTCAACATCCTTCGCATGAACCATGGTCCTACTGTCCTTCGGTTCCTGACGAATCTCCGGTATCTCGAGGTTTTGCTCCTCCAGCTTGGCTACTTTCAGCTTTTGGTTCCTGAGTTCTTCACGAAATGCTTCCTTGTCTAATACGGCTTCATGGAGCTCCACCTTAAACTTCTTGATGTACTACTCCAGATCCTGGTGATACACCGGCTAAGGTTAAAACTTCATCTTACTAATAGGTGCTCCATCAGCCTTCTTCCATCAAATCCATTCTGAAGAAAGCATCCTTAACTCAGCACGGTGACAATAGCATCAGCAGGCGATGACATCACGGATAACCATGTTTCTGCCCTTGATATTGCCATGAGCTATCTTCCATAGTTGATATCTCCCACCTTAGGGTTTTCTTCACAAAACTTTGAGGTTTCTAAATCTCCATGCTCGGTCCTTCTCCGATACACCTTGATCTCAGGTATTGGCGGCTTCCTTAGTCTGCCAAGTTCCATAAGGGGTGCCTTCCTAGGTCATACAAATCTGGAAAATTCTACAGGGCCTTCAAATTCTACTTGTCTTTGGTCTTCAACCGTTGTAGTTTCCATTATTCAGATGCATGGAAAATACTCTTCTTTCTGAAGTGGTCTTAGTTGTCCGATATCTTGTACTTCTTGGAGTGGTCTCATCAGTCGAATCTTCGTGTGGTCAAAAGGGAAAAGGGGGTATGGTCTCACTAAAAGGGGATATTTGAATAAGCTCAGAAGAGAAGAGAGGTAAAAGATATTTTTGAAAAGTAAAGTTTTAGAGAAAAATCTTTCCTATGGGCTTGCCAGTTTCTAGGGTCACATCCTACAGTCAACATGTGCTCTGATACCATCTTGTAGCAACCCGACCCGAATGGATCAAGTCTCTGTGCTTAAGTGTCATCCCTGGATCGGTATGCTGACACACACAGTACTCGAGGATTTATAACAGAGGTAAATCACATGTATAAGTAACGTAAAATACTATTACCTCAATCCAAAATAGCGGAAGTAACAAGGTTGTGGATTCCCATCAACACCAATGGCAAAGTTGAGTGTAGAAATCGTAACCCTAACGTATCACTTACTCGTCGTAAGATATCCTGCAACATGAGACGTTGCAGCCACAAAGGGTCAGTACATTGAATGTACTGGCAAATTCACACCAGAGGATAATGATGATTTAAGGCTATCACTACATGCATATATGGCTGGTGGAAATGCTCTATGGTTATAATGTTTTTGCGAAAAGCCAATTTTTCCCTACTACAAAGGAATAAATTTTATTTAACTATTATGGTGGTTGTTGAACATTGAGAATGGTTGACAGCATTCTCAATCCCAATTAAGTAACATCATTAAACCCAACAACTTAATTTAAAGTAACATGATGAGATTCACATGATAATCCAAGTACTAGATACTCAAGATGTCCATAACCGGGGACACGGCTAATCATAATTAGTTTATACACTCTGCAGAGGTTTGCGTACTTTTCCCCACAAGACTCGATCGCCTCCGTTTGGTTTCTTGCACTGCACGGTGTTTGAGAAGACGGATAACCGAGACATAGTCTTTCAGAAGCGCTAGCACCTTACGATCGGGTAGACCGTTACACCTACTTTCCCCTACATCTGCTAGTCTACCACTGTAAGAGTTCGGACAACTTAATCAACTATGCTAGAGCCCACAATAGCTTGTTGCTATGTCTTGAGCTTGCGTTGGTTTTCCCCGAAGAGGAAGGGATGATGCAGCAGAGTAGCATAAGTATTTCCCTCAGTTTTTGAGAAGCAAGGTATCAATCCAGTAGGAGCCCACGCTCAAGTCCCTCGTACCTGCACAAAGCGATAGCTACCCGCAACCAACGCGATTAGGGGTTGTCAAGCCCTTCATGGTCACTTATGAGAGTGAGATCTGATAGATAGAATATTTCTGGTATTTTTGATATAAAGATGCAAAGTAAAAAGTAAAAGCAAAGTAAATAGCAAAACAATATAAAAGTGATGGAGATTGATATGATGAGAATAGACCCGGGGGCCATAGGTTTCACTAGTGGCTTCTCTCGAGAGCATAAGTTTTCTATGGTGGGTGAACAAATTACTGTTGAGCAATTGACAGAATTGAGCATAGTTATGAGAATATCTAGGCATGATCATGTATATAGGCATCACGTCCGTGACAAGTAGATCGAAACGATTCTGCATCTACTACTATTACTCCACTCATCGACCGCTATCCAGCATGCATCTAGAGTATTAAGTTAAAAACAGAGTAATGCTTTAAGCAAGATGACATGATGTAGAGAGATAAATTCATGCAATATGAAATAAACCCCATCTTGTTATCCTCGATGGCAACGATACAATACGTGTCTTGATGCCCCTTCTGTCACTGGGAAAGAACACCGCAAGATCGAACCCAAAGCTAAGCACTTCTCCCATGGCAAGAACTACCAATCTAGTTGGCCAAACCAAACGGATAATTCAAAGAGACTTGCAAAGATAACCAATCATACATAAAAGAATTCAGAGAAGATTCAAATATTGTTCATAGATAGACTTGATAATAAACCCACAATTCATCGGTCTCAACAAACACACCGCAAAAGAAGAAGATTACATCGAATAGATCTCCACAAGAGAGGGGGAGAACATTGTATTGATACTCAAAGAGAGAGAAGAAGCCATCTAGCTACTAACTATGGACCCGAAGGTCTGGGGTAAACTACTCACACTTCATCGGAGGGGCTAGGATGATGTAGAAGCCCTCCGTGATGATGGCCCTCTCTGGCGGAGCTCCGGAACAGGCCCCAAGATGGGATCTCGTGGATACAGAAATTTGCGGCGGTGGAATTAGGTTTTTGGCTCCTCTTTTGATCGTTTGGGGGTACGTGGGTATATATAGGACGAAGGAGTACGTCGGTGGAGCACCGAGGGTCCCATGAGGCAGGGGGCGCAGGGCGCGCCCCCTACCCTCGTGAGCACCTCTTTGCTTCCTTGTAGTAGGGTCCAAGTCTCCTAGATCACATTCGGTGAGAAAATCACGTTCCCGAAGATTTTATTCCGTTTGGACTCCGTTTGATATTCCGTTTCTTCGAAACACTGAAATAGGCAAAAAACAGCAATTCTGGGCTGGGCCTCCGGTTAATAGGTTAGTCCCAAAAATAATATAAAAGTGGAAAATAAAGCCCAATATAGTCCAAAACAGTAGATAATATAGCATGGAGCAATCAAAAATTATAGATACGTTGGAGACGTATCAGGCATCCCCAAGCTTAATTCCTGCTCGTCCTCGAGTAGGTAAATGATAAAAAGAGAATTTTTGATGCGGAGTGCTACTTGGCGTAATTTCAATGCAAAATTTCTTAATTGTGGTATGGATATTCAGATTAGAAAGATTCAAGACAAAAGTTCATATTGACATAAAGAATAATAACACTTCAAGCATACTAATAAAGTAATTATGTCTTCTCAAAATAACATGGCCCAAGAAAGTTATCCCTACAAAATCATATAGTCTGGCTATGCTCTATCTTCACCACACAAAGTATTTAAATCATGCACAACCCCGATGATAAGCCAAGCAATTGTTTCATACTCTAACTTCTTCAAAACTTTTTCAATCTTCACGCAATACATGAGAGTGAGCCATGGACATAGCACTATGTGGAATAGAAGGGTGGTCGTGGAGAATACAAAAAGAGGGGAAGATAGTCTCACATCAACTAGGCGTATCAACGGGCTATGGAGATGCCCATCAATAGATATCAATATGAGTGAGTAGGGATTGCCATGCAACAGATGCACTAGAGCTATAAGTATATGAAAGCTCATCAAAAGAAACTAAGTGGGTGTGCATCCAACTCGCTTGCTCACGAAGACCTAGGGCAATTTGAGGAAGCCCATCATTGGAATATACAAGCCAAGTTCTATAATGAAAAATTCCCACTAGTATATGAAAGTGACATAACGAGAGACTCTCTATCATGAAGATCATGGTGCTACTTTGAAGCACAGGCGTGGTAAAAGGATAGTAACATTGTCCCTTCTCTCTTTTTCTCTCATTTTTTTATTTGGGCCTTTTTTTATGGCCTCTTTTTTTTGTCCGGAGTCTCATCCCAACTTATGGGGGAATCATAGTCTCCATCATCCTTTCCTCACTTGGGACAATGCTCTAGAAAATGATGATCATCACACTTTTATTTTTCTTACAACTCAACAATTACAACTCGATACTTAGAACAAGAATGCCTCCGGCGGTGTACCGGGATATGCAATGAATCAAGGGTGACATGTATGAAAGAATTATGAATGGTGGCTTTGCCACAAATACGATGTCAACTACATGATCATGCTAGCTATATGACAATGATGGAGCGTGTCATAATAAACGGGACGGTGGAAAGTTGCATGGCAATATATCTCGGAATGGCTATGGAAATGCCATGATAGGTAGGTATGGTGGCTGTTTTGAGGAAGGTATATGGTGGGTGTATGATATCGGCGAAAGGTGCGCAGTATTAGAGAGGCTAGCAATGGTGGAAGGATGGGAAAAAGTGCATATAATCCATGGACTCAACATTAGTCATAAAGAACTCATATACTTATTGCAAAAATCTAGAAGTTATCAAAGCAAAGTATTACGCGCATGCTCCTAGGGGGATAGATTGGTAGGAAAAGACCATTGCGCATCCCCGACCGCCACTCATAAGGAAGACAATCAATAAATAAATCATGCTCTGACTTCATCACATAACGGTTCACCATACGTGCATGCTACGGGAATCACAAACTTTAACACAAGTATTCTTTAAATTCACAACTACTAAACTAGCATAACTCTAATATTATCACCTCCATATATCAAAACAATTATCATGCTTCAATCTTTTCTTAGTATTCAACACACTCAAAAGAAAGTTTCACATATCTTGAACACCAAGCATATTTATATTAAGCAAATTACCATGCTATTATGACTCTCAAAATAATTTAAGTGAAGCATGAGAGATCAATAGTTTCTTTAAAACAAACTACCACCATGCTCTAAGAGATATAAGTGAAGCACATAGAGCAAAATTATAACACTCAAAAGATATAAGTGAAGCACGTAGAGCAAAACTACATAGCTCAAAAGATTTAAGTGAAGCACATAGAGTATTCTATCAAATTTCAATTCAAGTATGGCTCTCTCAAAAGGTGTGTACAGCAAGGATGATTGTAGCACACTAAAAAACAAAGACACAAGTAATACAAGACGCTCCAAGCAAAACACATATCATGTTGGTGAATAAAAATATAGCTCCAAGTAAATTACCGATGGAAGTGGACGAAAGAGGGGATGCCTTCCGGGGCATCCCCAAGCTTTGACTTTTTGGTGTCCTTGGATTATATTGGGGGTGACATGGGAATCCCCAAGCTTAGGCTCTTGCCACTCCTTGTTCCATAATCCATCAAAAGAACTCACCCAAAACTTGGAAACTTCACAACACAAAACTCAAAATAGAAAACTCGTGAGCTCCGTTAGCGAAAGAAAACAAAAGACCACTTCAAGGTACTGTAATTAACTCATTCTTTATTTGTATTGGTGTTAAACCTAATGTATTCCAACTTCTCTATGCATTATAAACTATTTTACTAGCCATAGATTCATCAAAATAAGCAAACAACACACGAAAAACAGAATGTGTCAAAAACAGAACAGTCTGTAGTAATCTGTAGCTAGCGCAAAATCTGGAACCCCAAAAATTCTAAAATAAATTTCTGGACGTGAGGAATTTATCTATTAATCATCTGCAAAAATAATTAACTAAATATCACTCTTAAAATAAAAATGACAGCAGTTCTCGTGAGCGCTAAAGTTTCTGTTTTTTACAGCAAGTTCAATAAGACTTTCCCCAAGTCTTCCCAACGGTTCTACTTGGCACAAACACTAATTAAACACAAAAAACACAACCAAAACATAGGCTAAATAATTTATTTATTTCTAAACAGGAGCAAAAAGCAAGGAATAAAAATAAAATTGGGTTGCCTCCCAACAAGCGCTATCGTTTAACGCCCCTAGCTAGGCATAACGAGCAAGAATAGATCTAGGTATTGCCATCTTTGGAAGGCAATCCATAAGTGGCTCTCATGATGGTTTCATATGGAAATTTTATTTTCTTTATTGGAAAGTGTTCCATGCCCTTTTTTAATGGAAATCGGACTCTAATATTCCCTTCCTTCATATCAATAATCGCACCAACCGTTCTAAGGAAAGGTCTACCAAGAATAATAGGGCAAGAAGGATTGCAATCTATATCAAGAACAATGAAATCTACGGGCACATAATTCCTATTTGCAACAATAATAACATCATTAATTCTTCTCATAGGTTTCTTAATAGTGGAATCCGCAAGATGCAAGTTTAGAGAGCAATCATCAAGATCGCGGAAATCTAGCAAATCACACAAAGTTTTGGGGATAGTGGAGACACTAGCACCCAAATCACACAAAGCATAAAACTCATGATCTTTAATTTTAATTTTGATAGTTGGTTCCCACTCATCATAGAGTTTTCTAGGGATAGAGACTTTCAACTCAAGTTTTTCTTCATAAGATTGCATCAAGGCATCAACAATATGTTCGGTGAAGGCTTTCTTTTGACTATAAGCATGCGGAGAATTTAGCACGGATTGCAACAAAGAAATACAATCAATCAAAGAGCAACTTTCATAATTAAATTCCTTGAAATCTAATATAGTGGGTTTAGCAACATCTAAATTTTTATTTCTTTCAATCCCACTTTCGTCAATTTCATCATAAAGATCTAAATACTCCGAATTTTTGGAACACCTTCTAGGTAAAGGAAGATCATATTCAGTTTCATCAAGATTCATATTGCAAAACAAAGATTTGATAGGGGACACATCAATAACTTTTAGGTCTTCATCTTGATTTTCATAAGAATTAGAAGAACACGCTTTAATAAAGGCATCTTTGGAAGCACGCATCCTAGCGGTTCTTTCTTTACACTCATCAATTGAAATTCTCATGGCTTTTAGAGACTCATTAATATCATGCTTAGGTGGAATAGATCTAAGTTTCAAAGCATCAACATCAATAGCAATTCTATCAATGTTCCTAGCCAAATCATCAATCTTAAGCAATTTTTCTTCAATCTTAGCACTAAAATTCTTTTGCGAAGAAATAAACTCTTTAATGTTAGATTCAAAATCAGAGGGCATCTTATTATAATTTCCATAAGAGTTGTTGTAGGAATTCCCATAATTATTAGAAGGATTACTAGGATAAGGCCTAGGATTAAAATTCCCTCTATAAGCGTTGTTACCAAAATTATTCCTACCAAAAAAATTCACATCCATAGATTCATTGTTATTCTCAATCAAGGTAGACAAAGGCATATCATTAGGATCAGAAGAAACACTCTTAGTAGCAAATAATTTCATAAGTTCATCCATCTTTCCACTCAAAACATTGATTTCTTCTATCGCATGCACTTTTTTATTAGAAGATCTTTCAGTATGCCATTGAGAATAATTAACCATAATATTATCTAGGAGTTTACTATCATCTCCTAAAGTGATTTCCATAAAAGTGCCTCCCGCGGCCGAATCTAAAAGATTTCTAGAAGCAAAATTCAATCCGGCATAAATTTTTTGTATAATCATCCACAAATTTAAACCATGAGTAGGGCAATTACGTATCATTAATTTCATTCTCTCCCAAGCTTGTGCAACATGTTCATGATCAAGTTGTTTAAAGTTCATAATATCGTTTCTAAGAGAGATGATCTTAGCGGGAGGAAAATACTTAGAGATAAAAGCATCTTTGCACTTGTTCCAAGAATCAATACTATTTTTAGGCAAAGACGAGAACCAAGCTTTAGCACGATCTCTAAGCGAAAAAGGAAATAGCTTCAATTTAACGACATCATTATTGACATCTTTTTTCTTTTGCATATCACATAAATCAATGAAGCTATTCAGATGAGTAGCGGCATCTTCACTAGGAAGGCCGGCGAATTGATCTTTCATAACAAGATTCAACAAAGCAATATGAATTTCACAAGATTCAGCATCGGTAAGAGGAGCAATCGGAGTGCTAAGGAAATCATTATTATTGGTATTGGTGAAGTCACACAATTTGGTAGTATCTTGAGCCATCGCAACGAACAAGCAATCTAACACACGAGCAAACAAAAAGCAAGCGGACAAAAAGAGGCAAATAGAGAGGGAGGATAGGGAGAGAGAGAGGGCGAATAAAACGGCAAGGGTGAATTGGGGGGAGAGGAAAATGAGAGGCAAATGGCAAATAATGTAATGCGAGAGATAGGGATTGTGATGGGTACTTGGTATGTTGACTTTTTGCGTAGACTCCCCGGCAACGGTGCCAGAAATCCTTCTTGCTACGTCTTGAGCTTGCGTTGGTTTTCCCTGAAGAGGAAGGGATGATGCAGCAGAGTAGCGTAAATATTTCCCTTAGTTTTTGAGAACCAAGGTATCAATCCAGTAGGAGCCCACGCTCAAGTCCCTCGTACCTGCACAAAGCGATAGCTACCCGCAACCAACGCGATTAGGGGTTGCCAAGCCCTTCACGGTCACTTACGAGAGTGAGATCTGATAGATAGAATATTTTTGGTATTTTTTATATAAAGATGCAAAGTAAAAAAGTAAAAGCAAAGTAAATAGCAAAACAATATAAAAGTGATGGAGATTGATATGATGAGAATAGACCCGGGGGCCATAGGTTTCACTAGTGGCTTCTCTCGAGAGCATAAGTTTTCTACAGTGGGTGAACAAATTACTGTTGAGCAATTGACAGAATTGAGCATAGTTATGAGAATATCTAGGCATGATCATGTATATAGGCATCACGTCCGTGACAGTAGATCGAAACGATTCTGCATCTACTACTATTACTCCACTCATCGACCGCTATCCAGCATGCATCTAGAGTATTAAGTTAAAAACAGAGTAACGCTTTAAGCAAGATGACATGATGTGGAGAGATAAATTCATGCAATATGAAATAAACCCCATCTTGTTATCCTCGATGGCAACGATACAATACGTGTCTTGATGCCCCTTCTGTCACTGGGAAAGAACAGCGCAAGATCGAACCCAAAGCTAAGCACTTCTCCCATGGCAAGAACTACCAATCTAGTTGGCCAAACCAAACGGATAATTTAAAGAGACTTGCAAAGATAACCAATCATACATAAAAGAATTCAGAGAAGATTCAAATATTGTTCATAGATAGACTTGATCATAAACCCACAATTCATCGGTCTCAACAAACACACCACAAAAGAAGAAGATTACATTGAATAGATCTCCACAAGAGAGGGGGAGAACATTGTATTGAGATTCAAAGAGAGATAAGAAGCCATCTAGCTACTAACTATGGACCCGAAGGTCTGAGGTAAACTACTCACACTTGATCGGAGGGGCTAGGATGATGTAGAAGCCATCCGTGATGACGGCCCTCTCCGGCGGAGCTCCGGAACAGGCCCCAAAATGGGATCTCATGGATACAGAAAGTTGCGGCGGTGGAATTAGATTTTTGGCTCCTCTTCTGATCGTTTGGGGGTACGTGGGTATATATAGGAGGAAGGAGTACGTCGGTGGAGCACCGAGGGTCCCACGAGGCAGGGGGCGTGCCCTAGGGGGCCCCCCTACCCTCGTGAGCACCTCTTTGCTTCCTTGCAGTAGGGTCCAAGTCTCCTGAATCACGTTCGGTGAGAAAATCACGTTCCCGAAGATTTTATTCCGTTTGGACTCCGTTTGATATTCCGTTTCTTTGAAACACTAAAATAGGCAAAAAAAACAGCAATTCTGGGCTGGGCCTCCGGTTAATAGGTTAGTCCCAAAAATAATATAAAAGTGGAAAATAAAGCCCAATATAGTCCAAAACAGTAGATAATATAGCATGGAGCAATCAAAAATTATAGATACGTTGGAGACGTATCACTTGTGGCTGCACACGGAAGTTTCTAGCATGAATAATCTCATGATCCCTTTGAGCCTGGGTGGCGGTCCATAAAAAACAGGCAATCCTGGAATACCCAGGTGCCTAGACAGGCAATCACTGGAATACCCAGGTGCCTCAATCCACCCAGATGTGTGTTAAAGTTGCCACCTTAAGTAAACCATTAATTAACCATCTCACATCTGTCATGAATACTCTCAAACCCAATCCACGTCCACGAGCATAGCATGGCAATATAAGCATAACGTAATAGTAACTCCCAAGGTTTGAATGCAGGGCAATAGGTTCCTACCTCATCAACTACTTCCCAATACCCACATGTTATCAATCCTACTCATGCAATGTTTGAGGGTGAAACTAATGCATAAAAACTGGGTATGAAAGGAATATGATCAAAGTGTGAACTTGCCTGCAATGTTGATGAAGATGATTCGCACTCATAACTCTTGATAGGTCTACTCGTCACACTCCGGTCAATCTATCGTAAGCAAGCAATAGTAACCACACATAAGCAATCATTCAAAAGATCAGAAAGATCGAAGAAGACGATTCGGAAAACTTCAAAACCAAGCAAATAACTCTGGCAACATAAAACAATTTCTAACAATACCAAAATTATGTGAATTTGGCCTTATCAGAAAGTTTAGGTCAAGAGCTTCGATTTGCAAAAAGAAACAACTCAAACGGAGCTACGAAACTCAAGTTATGATCAAACGAAGTTTGAATTCAAATCTGATCTAATTCAAATTTTAAACTTTTCAAAAACATGTTTGAGTTGGATTACTGGATAGAGGAGATCGTAACGAAGAAGTGGGCGTTGGTTTCGTTGGATTTGGACAAACGAGCAAAAAGTAGTGATCGTTCGAAAAACAGGGGCCAATCTGTAAATAAAATATTCACAAACTAGTCCCTGACCGAAAATTAAAAGAAAAGAAAAAGACTATCTAACGAATGTTCGCTACAGAAACAAAAATAACAAATTCGTTCACTGTGAAGACCTAACCAGCGAACGTTCTCTAATTAGATCTAACTAAAAAGGAAAAACCGGCCTAAGATGAAAACCGAAGAAAACCAGATCGGGTTTTTGTGCGGGTTTTACCGGTTCGCCAAATAAAACTGGCGGCGGCGACGAACGGACTCCGGCGGGGCGCGGTCTCCGGCGAGCGGTGCAGGGTCGGCGGGGAGCGGCGCGGGGCGGCGGAGGCAGCAGTTACGCGGGGTGGCGAGGGGCTAGGCGAGGCGCAGTTGCGGCGGCGCAGAGCGGCGGTGGCGGCTCGGATCGGGCGCGGGCAGCGGCGGCTATCTGCGGCGGCGGCGCGAGCTACGAGGCGGGGCGAGGCGAAGGGGGAGCGACACGGGGCGGCGGCGCGCTATTTATAGGAGCGGAGGGGCGGCGCGGTGGCGTGCGGGAGGGGGCAGAGGAGGCAGGGCGAAGCATGGCGGCGGCGATGCGTGCTTGCTCGGGACTCTGTCCCAAGCTGGAAGACGGGCGAGGCGCGGCGTCGGGCCGGCTGGGCCGTGGCCTGGCTAGCTGGGCCGGCCCGGTCCGGTCGGTCCAGGAGTTTTTTTTAAAACATTTTTTTAACGCAAACAAACAAAAACAATAAAAACAAAATAAATACTAATATTATATAGGCATATAATATATCAAAATTTTCAGAAAAAGATTTTCTACGACGTGAACATTTTTATAACTTCAAATAAAATCCACACAAATTCAGATAATTCAAAGAGTGCTACTGGTCTAATAAAATCCAATAAAAATCATTTTAAAAATACCAAAATGATTTCAAATAAATTTTTCTCCAATTTTCTATTGTAGGGAATCATGTTACCCTCTTTTCCATGTATTTTGTTTTTGGAGAAAAATAATTTGAATAAAACTCAAATAACCCAAATTGAAAAATGATTATTTCAAATGGATTTTAAATTTGAGTTTCTTTGAACTCCCAACTCATATTTCATAAGTTTTGAAGAAGTCATTTTATCTTCGCTCTTGAAAATCATTGAGTTGCTTAAAGTTTCTGAATTGGATCTATTTTCCAAATGAAATTCAAATATTTTCAACACCCCTTGTCATTTAAATAAATGGAAGAAGTCATGTCATCTTCTCTCCAAGGTTTCATGGTGAAAAGAATTTGAATTCACGTGTCAGGACCCCGACTCAAGGCCACATCGATCTAGCATGTAACACCTCATATCACTTTGCGGCCTCACGCACGGTATCCCCACGGGTGTCGCCTTACCTTTGCCCGGGACCGTTTGCGCCTTTTGGCACACGTATATGATAGTGTCGCTAGCATCCATATGATAAAGAGCCCGGGCTGACATGGCTAGTCGTAAACCCAAAGTGGCACTAACTTACAGGGACAGGCATCCATGACCCAGCATCGAACGTGTCGGTCATCAGCGAGTGAATCCAGGCTGTAGCACTGGGCTAACAGGACTCCGGTGAACCGGGCTGTAGCGGGCTAACAGGACTCCGGTATTCATCACGTGAAATTTCCCCGAAGGGACAGACACAGGAACGAAGAAGGACACATGCCGGCCAGCCTAAGTGTTCCGGAGCAGTAGCAAGCTACCAGGGCTCAGTGGAAGCACTAGGAGACATTTCCCGGTAAGAGAGACTACTAAGGATAAACAACTAGATAGTCAGATCCCACACATAGCAATACACATTACACGTACGCATAATATGCAAGTATGTGCTGTACAACATGGCATCACAGCATAACTCAACAACTCATATAGATAAAGGCTCGGAAGAGCCATCATAGCATTTATCACAAACAGGGGTCACATGACCCAACCTTCAGAGCAATCAAGCAACAAACGGAAGCATTACATGTCTGAGTACAGACATCTATAAATGAAAAAGGCTGAAAGCCTGACTATCTACAACGTCCGATCAAGATCGTAGCTGAGGTACAAGCTACTTGTCGAAGTCCATGAGAACACTAGTAAGACCGAAGTCTCCGCTGCAAAAACATAAATAAAGCAACATGAGTACAAAGGTACTCAGCAAGACTTACATCAGATCCTATCATACATGCATTTGTATCAAGAGGGTAATGTGCGGTTTAGTTGCAGCAAGCCAGCTTTGACTCTGTGGCTATCCTGTTCTACGACTACCAGAACTTCTTGAGGTGATATGGCGCACACGAGTCCACTAATCACCACACAATACACTACTATGGATTCATCCCCGTCTCCCTACGAGAAGGCCATCCATAGCACTCACACTTGTCTTGAGCATTTTATAGTATCCACTTCAAGTTGTCTATGTACCATGTAAGCATCCAAGAAGTCCATAACCGCGGACCCGGCTATTCGAATAGATCATGTTAACCCTGCAGGGGTGTACTTCTTCACACACGCTCTCGCCACTTACCGCCATGTACACATCATGTATCTCGGCAACCTTCAAGCGGAAGCCTGGCGAGGGTGTCGGCCACGACCTGACTAACCACACAAGACTCTAGCCCAGGTTTATCGCCTATTCGGGTTCCATCCGCAAGGAGATCCGGCCGGGATGTCGCTCACGGCCCCAAACGATGTGAGCAGGGTTCCCAAGCCCACCATACGGGTGCCACTTGGTACACCGTGCCACCTGTGCCTAGTCTGTCCCAAGCCCACCCTGTCGGGTGCCACTCGGTAGAAAAATAGCACTACCTACAAACACCAGAAACTAGTTGCGACTCCTGGACAGAGATCAAGTTGGTTAATAAGCCGAGAGGGGTCGAGTTACCGGAACCCAATGTGTGGTAGTATCGAGTCATTGGACAACATACATAGAACTCAGTGCTTAAGGACGGTTCCAGTGAGACAATCCACCATGTACTCCTACATGGCCTCTCACCACTTGTCACAGCCCCAGTTCAGCCCTTGCTTGACTTTGCTTATTCATCATGCCATCATGTTTAAATTCCAAAGAAATTTGAAATGGGGATTGTTGAACCCCTAGCACCAAATGAAATTTAACTAGGTTCAATAAAAATATTTTCAATAACCCAGAATGCCCTTTGGAAATGTTCATAATTTCTGTTAAAGGTGAAAACCTCTTCCAAAAATGATGAACATATTTATAGGCTATTCCTGGATTTTTGAATTAAATTATATAGTATTTGCATTTGGGCATTTAATTGCTAATAATATTTTAAATGCTCAAATAATCACAAACTGAAATGTTTACTGTTGGAAATATTCCAAACAGTGGCCACAGTCAGTTGCATGATTTTTGGAAATGCTCTGGCATTTTTAATAAATCCAAACACAATTACAGAAAATAGGAAATAGTAATAAAAAAAAAGAGAGAGTCTTACCTGGCCCCTTACCTGGCTGGCCCAGTGGACAGCCCAGCCCACTGGCCTGGTGCCAGTCGTCCTCTACCTCTGCCAGTAGGCAGAGGAGGGAGACAGCGCACGCGCGCGCCGTGGCGACACGCCACCTCCCTGCCTGCCTGCGTCCCTCGCCACCGCGACGCCTCGGGCCTTCTCTTCGGCGCCGCCTCGAACCCCTGGACCCCCTCACTCGTCCCCTTCGTCTCTCCCTCGCCTCTCCCTCTCGCACACCCGAACGCCATCGTCGCCGCCGTTCGTCACCGCCGCAGCCACCGCCACCCCCTCTCCTCCCCGACGTGCTCCTGAGCTCCGCAGTGCCTCCCACGACCTCCCCGTCGACTCACGCGACCGGAGAAGCCCCGAAGCACCGTCCCGACGCTTTTCCCCTCCTCGGCCACCGAGGACCGTCGCCGCCGATTCGCCGGACCCCGTGCCTCCCCTGCCTCGCCAGCAGCACCAGAAGAACCGCGGGGAGCCCTCGACCCGATTCCCCCTCTCCCCGTGCCCCACCTCCCTCTCTAGCTAGCCCCACCACTTTGCCCGAGAATCTCTCGCCGCCGGCCATGGCGTGGCCGTGGCCACAGCCACCCCAGCTCGTATCCGAGCCCACTGACGTGCTCACCGTGACCTCAGGAGTCCGTAGCACGCCCCAGCTCCTCCTGCCGTGCTCCCTAACCCCGACCCCGAGATTGCCCGAACTCCGGCAGCCGCAAAGGAGCTCGCCGCCGGTAGCTCCGGCCACCCCAGCTGCTGTCACTTGCCTCTTTAGATGCGCCTTCCTCCCAGGAACCCGTAGGAGCAAACCGCACGTCAAATGGTGCTCCGTAGCGAGCGCACGGTGCACCTCCGCTGTCGGCCGTGGTCGTCGCCGGCGACACTCCGGCGACTGCCGACGTGGCACACCTAATTAGCACTAATGACCCTGTTAAACTAACCCCGTGACACTGACAGTGGGCCCCGTAGCGGGTCAAAGCCCGGGTCAACGCGGGATTAGCCCATGAGTCACTGACGTGTGGACCCCACACGTCAGGTTTAACCTGGACCGCCCATTGACCTGCTGAGGTCAGCATGAGGTCATGTTGACGCCATAATTCATTTTCTGGAATTATTTTTAATTCTAAATATTCAGGAAATTCCAGAAAATTGTATAAACTTCTAAAATTCATAGAAATTCAACCGTAACTCCAAATTAAATAATTTATATATGAAAAATTATCAGAAAAATTCAAGGAATCCATCTGTACCATTTTCATGCATGTTAGAACAACTTATATCTGCTGTATAGCACAAATCAATTAAATGGCATTTGAATAATCACATATGGGGTTTAAATTTGAATCTTATATTCAAACCAACTTCATTTAATCTGTTGCTAGTTGCATTAGCTCAAAACACATTCATATTGCCATGTCATGAGCATGCATCATATTGTGCATTGCATTGATTGTGTTCCTTTCTGTGTTGCTGGTATTTGTCCCCTCTCGATAGACGTGATACCGATGATGTGATCGTTGACACTGATGAAGACTCAATGTTATCTTCAGAAGTGCCAGGCAAGCAAACCCCCTTGTTCATTCCGATACAATCCCACTCTCTCGCTCCTGCTCTCTTTTACTGCATTAGGACAACAACGATTCATCTGTTACTTGCTGCGGTAGCTGAACCCCTTTATCCTTTGCATGACCTGTCATTCCACAGTAAATAGATGAAACCCACTAGCATGAGTAGGAGTTGTTTGAGCCCTGATGTGCCTACTCATTTATGTTTGTTTGTCATGCCTGCTACTGCTTAGAGTTGAGTCAGGTCTGATTCATCGGGGATGAATCAGAGGCGTGTGAACCTGTCCTACTGTGTGTGAGCTAAGTGTGTGAACACGATTTGGTAAAGGTAGCGGTGAGAGGCCATGTAGGAGTACATGGTGGGTTGTCTCATTGCAGCCATCCTCAGGAACTGAGTTCTGTGTTCGTGATCCATGATTCAGCTACTACCACGCATTGGGCCCGAAACCAATGGACCCTCTCGGCTTCTTGATCACCCTTGTCCTCTGTCCAGGAGTTGCAAGTAGTTTCTGGTGTTTGTAGTATGCTGGAGGCCGTGCGCAGCGCTGACTGTAGGGGTGGGCTGTGATGCGGTAGGCACGTGGCCGGGTAAACCGGGCGCCCGTTTGGTGTCACGGAACCCTGTTCACATCGTTTGGGGCTGTGAGCGAAACTCCGGCCGGATCTCCTCATGGATGGAACCCGAATAGGCGATAAACCTGGACTAGAGACTTGAGTGTTTAGGCAGGCCATGGCCGACACCCACGTTGGGCTTCCGCTTGAAGGTTGCCGAGTACATGTCGTGTAAACGGCGGTAAGTGGTGAGAGCGTGTGTGAAGAAGTACACCCCTGCAGGGTTAATATGATCTATTCGAATAGCCGTGTCCGCGGAAAAGGACTTCTGGGTTGCTTAAATCAGTTCATAGACAAGTGAAAGTGGATACTCTAAAATACGCAAGATAAGCGTGAGTGCTATGGATGGCGTTCTCGTAGGGAGACGGGAGCGGATCCATAGTGGTGTATTGATATGGTGAATATGTGGACTCGTGTGCGCCACCTCAAAAGAGTTACTCACAGTCGTAGTTTAGGATAGCCACCGAGTCAAAGCTGGCTTGCTGCAGTTAAACCCCACCACCCCTTTGTTGATAATGATGCATATGTAGTTAGTTCTGATGTAAGTCTTGCTGGGTACATTTGTACTCACGTTTGCCTATTTTATGTTTTTGCAGAGAGACTTCAGTCTCACTAGTAGTTTCGCGTGGACTTCGACGTTTAGCTTGTTACCTCAGCTACGATCTTGTGCCTCGGCAGGATCTGGTAGATAGTCAGGCTTCTCAGCCTTTTCCAGTTATAGATGTCTGTACCCAGACATGATAGCTTCCGCTTGTGCTTTGACTTGTATGCTCTGATTGTTGGGTCGTGAGACCCATGTTTGTAATATCTCGCTCCTCGGAGCCTATTGAATAAATTACTTGAGTCGTAGAGTCATGTTGTGATGCCATGTTGTATTGCACATATCGAGCATATTGTGTGTATGCTATTGAAATGCTTGGTATGTGTGGGATCTGACCATCTAGTTGTTTATCTTTAGTAGCCTCTCTTACCGGGAAATGTCTCCTAGTGTTTCCACCGAGCCATGGTAGCTTGCTACTGCTCCGGAACACTTAGGCTGGCCGGCATGTGTCCTTCTTCGTTCCTGTGTCTGTCCCTTCGGGGAAATGTCACACGATGAATATCGGAGTCCTGTTAGCCCGCTACAGCCCGGTTCACCGGAGTCCTGCTAGCCCAGTGCTACAGCCTGGATTCACTCGCTGATGACTGACACGTTCGATGCTGGGTCATGAATGCCTGTCCCTGTAAGTCTGTGCCACTTTGGGTTTACGACTAGCCATGTCAGCCCGGGCTCCTTATCATATGGATGCTAGCGACACTGTCATATACGTGTGCCAAAAGGCGCAAACGGTCCCGGGCAAAGGTAAGGCGACACCCGTGGGAATACCGTGCGTGAGGCCGCAAAGTGATATGAGGTGTTACATGCTAGATCGATGTGGCATCGAGTCGGGGTCCTGACAGCGTTGGTATCAGAGCTTGACTGCCTGTAGGATTACCAAGCCAAACTGGTCGAAGTTGAGTCTAGAAATTCTTTAGTTATATAAGGGAATTGATTGTGGGATGGAACGTAAGGCTCTTTTACTCCTTATACCTCATGCTTTCTGATCTGAGTCATCATCTTCTCTTCTACGGGGATTAAGAACTAGGCTATCTCTTCTTTCTATCAGGATCACGTGTTACTAATCTGCAGACTTGTAGGATTGATGGTTCTAAGCTTGAGTTCAGTTTCTACTTCTGTATGTTAACTGTTGATCTCGAGACCTTGATATTGTGCTTCTGAGTGGTTATGCCACCATTTTTGTGATTGTCTCAAATCTTTTTGAGCAATTATAGCCGTTATGCTGTCCGAGTCATCCCAGGTTTCTAAATAGTCTGATGCATTTGCAAATCCTTTCCCTCAGGTTTCGATGTTCCTTTATGCCAGCTCAATCACACTAATTGTTGAGTTGAGGTATTCTATTGCCTTGACATTATGTTGGAGTTACTATTATGACCCTAGGTGTCTCAGGGGATCATCTAGTAGTCTAGCCATGATTTATGTTCCAGTGTGATGACTCTGGCCGTCATTATCGAAAGCATCCCGTGATGCCACTTAGTAGTAGGTATTCTACTCCTTGGGCTTTGAACCCGAGATTCACTCTACTTACTTCATGTTGATAGTGTTTGTTAGTTCCTTTAGGATATTAGTAACTTTGCGATAGTCCTCGAGGTCCGTGGTATTTCCTTCTTCCAAATACTATGAACCGCTTATGGCAGATGCTTATTGGATCAAAAGATCACAATTAGAGTACTCTTGAGGAGTTCTCCATTCATAAATCGTGACTCTGCCAGTTCTACCTTTCTGCATGGGTTATCCGGAAGAATTATGTTGAACTCGGTTCGACATACTAATTTATGCATCCAGAACTCAGAAAGTTATATGTTCCTTTGAGTTGTCCCTCTTTAGTTGTCTACTGACCTTCGTCTATCAATTGATAGTCAAGAGTATGCGTGCGTTCGTTCATCGATGCCTATGACTCTTGTGGTCTGTCAAGCCATTCTATTCCGGAATGACTAGGAGAAACAAACTCCAGTACCTCTTCCATATCTAGGATTGGGTCAAAGTAGTTGTATTCCGCAGATCAAATGCCAATCCAGCTTTTGGTTCTGCTCTACCTTGGAGTATTACAAATTTTATATCGAGATTGTTATAGGAATTGCACACCATCCTATGAACTCTTGGTACAGTGATACTTCTTGCCATCATTGTTCATTCCTCGGTTCCTGTGTTATTGTAACCGGAATGCCGACAAATGAATCATGGCGTGTGAAATCAATACTGCTAGCAACTCTGTTGCTTGGTAGTTAAAGGATAATAATTTCATTCTTAGTATGTTGGTTTTCGAATCATCCTTCTAAGACTGATCGTGCTACCTAGTCCTTATTTCGGTGCACCCTTCGATTGATGAGTTAGGATCTTGTCAAGTCCTCACTCATTTGATCATATCGTCTTGCCCTCAAAAGCAAGATTGTTCTCGAGCTTAGTAACATACCGGTGGTTCGTGACTTTCCAAATATCTTCTTGGAGGTGTTACCGGGTTGTCACCTGACTGTTATGTTGAGCTCGTGATCAAGTTGGGTTATCCTGTAAACCACCTTCTTTCCAAGAATCGGTGTTAGATATCCCTGGCCTAGTTGGTTAAGCTGGACAACAACTTGGAGAGTTGGAAGATAAAAGCTTGTCTGACTTAGTTCGTTCCAAAGGGTTATTCTTGTGTAGTGTGTGTTGAAGAAAGATGATATCTTCATCGATTGGTCCCTGTGATCAGTTGCTGGACCTATTGTCTTATCAATCCTTTGATTTGAGTGTGGGCTATCGTCAAATCAAATCAGTACCAACGATGCTCGTAATGTTGTCTTATTCATGGTTGATCCCTCGAGCATACACCATTACATCTTTGGTCTGACCAATGCTATCACCGTGTTCACTTAACTATGGAATTCCTTTTAAAAGGAAACCTGGATGAGTTGTTGTTGAGCCCATTGACAACATCCTTATCTCCTCCATGATTATGTTGAACATTAAGCTAGTGTTGGAAATTTTTGAAAGCATTTGTTCATGCTAGCTCATGAAGCATATGTTTGGATGAAGGTAGTGACTTCCTTTAATTCATGTGCATCTGATGCAAGTTGCCGCCGTGGATTCGAGAAAGTCAATGTTGCTTTCTTTGGAATCATTCCAAATCAGTCATGCACACGTGCGAAGAATGTTGTGGTTTGAAGACTTGCAACCTTCAATCTATATGTATCCCTAGCACACCAAGCCACTGGTTGATTTGTTCAAGGAGAAGGAGTTCCTTCATAAGAGCTAATTCAGACTTATGTAAGGACTTCGATACCCTCGTTGATGGTTCCCCCTCCTGAACTCGGTAGTGTTTTATTATAAGACTACTATGTGGTCATGCTTGTCTGGGACAACGTGTTCACATGTTAGTAGCAGAACCAGCTCATGTTTTGGAGCTTGCTATCGTAGTTCATCTCCCGAGAATCCCGCAACGTCATCTCGTCGATTTGTGTTGCAAACTTTCATTTTTCTTCCTAAGACTCGATGAGCCTGGAATATCCTAACACCAACCAGAGCTGAATCTCAGGCAGATATGATGGTTGGAACATTTCCCTAAGAACTATAATATTGGTCTCTCGATAACCGGTAAGGTGGATGTCGTGGCCAACACACCCATCCGGTAGACCTATTATTATAGTATCTTGTTTGAGGAAGTTGGCCACACCCCCCATAGGGATTTCGTAGGATTTACTCCCTAGTTGCCCTATGGATTTTTGTGTTCCCGAAGTCCGACCTTTTTACTTGATGTTTTAGATATCAAACCATATCTATGAATGGGTTACACTAGCACATCAAGGAGAACATTAGAAGCGGAGTGCTAAATGTCTCTTGGTCGATCATCCAGATTTTATTTCCTTGGCCCCGCCAAGGGTGAAATCTGAGAAGGTGTTATCTTTCTCTGCATCTGCATCCTCCATCACCATTCATCATGGTAGTATGTTGTGTTGCCAGGATCCTTGACGCGGTTGTTGATAAAATCTTGATGATTGTGGAAATGCTCAAGTTCTTGAGAGCACGCACAAGCGCTACGTGTTATCATCGGCACTAGCTGGGTTTGCTCTCAGTTCCCTCGGCAATGCTATGACCTCTTCAAACAGTGAATCCACTCTCTATTGTTGGGTTCTTCCCCAGTTACCAGAATCATTCCCAGCATTTGCATTTTGTTCCCAGCTTGCACCGCCAATGTGCCATTCTACCATGGGTCTCTTCCATTTCCGGTGATAAGCAAATTCATCCATTACGTTGTCTTCAACAAGGTAATCCACATCATCCAAGTCTGAATATGCCATTCTACTGACCCCCTCCACACGATCGCTTGAGAATTGCCTTAGGCTGGTATAAAGGTTTTCAATGATCTCTGAATCAAAGGTAATTCTTTTTGCCACTTAAGGAAATAATCTACGAATCACCCTCCTCCAGGATGTTTCGTCGTGGTATCATGGCAACTCAACTCCTCGCTACGTTGACAACCGTTTACCACCTTCTTAGGTGTGGAATTGTTGTCTACCTAGTGAACCTTGTCACCTGCTCCACTCCATCCCTCTAGAGGTGTGCTTCGTCTCTCAGCTCGAGAGATGTTACTATGTCTCATTCCGTGAGTTGCTCGATCTTCGAGAAGATCGATTCCTGTAGAGTTTCTTTCTGTTGTCATCGTGTTGGAGGAAGAACTCGAAAGCGAAGACATCGAGATCAATTTGAAGCAATGAATCAACATCTTTGAGGAGGACAATGGATCATGAAGACTGTGTCAGTTCCGTGTCCCCTCTGTCTTCTTACCTCACGTCTTGAATCTCGGGACGAGATTTTTGTTTAGTGGGGGTGAGTTGTCACAGCCCCAGTTCAGCCCTTGCTTGACTTTGCTTGTTCATCATGCCATCATGTTTAAATTCCAAAGAAATTTGAAATGGGGATTGTTGAAACCCTAGCACCAAATGAAATTTAACTAGGTTCAATAAAAATATTTTCAATAACCCAGAATGCCCTTTGGAAATGTTCATAATTTCTGTTAAAGGTGAAAACCTCTTCCAAAAATGATGAACATATTTATAGGCTATTCCTGGATTTTTGAATTAAATTATATAGTATTTGCATTTGGGCATTTAATTGCTAATAATATTTTAAATGCTCAAATAATCACAAACTGAAATGTTTACTGTTGGAAATATTCCAAACAGTGGCCACAGTCAGTTGCATGATTTTTGGAAATGCTCTGGCATTTTTAATAAATCCAAACACAATTACAGAAAATAGGAAATAGTAATAAAAAAAAAGAGAGAGAGTCTTACCTGGCCCCTTACCTGGCTGGCCCAGTGGACAGCCCAGCCCACTGGCCTGGTGCCAGTCGTCCTCTACCTCTGCCAGTAGGCAGAGGAGGGAGACAGCGCACGCGCGCGCCGTGGCGACACGCCACCTCCCTGCCTGCCTGCGTCCCTCGCCACCGCGACGCCTCGGGCCTTCTCTTCGGCGCCGCCTCGAACCCCTGGACCCCCTCACTCGTCCCCTTCGTCTCTCCCTCGCCTCTCCCTCTCGCACACCCGAACGCCATCGTCGCCGCCGTTCGTCACCGCCGCAGCCACCGCCACCCCCTCTCCTCCCCGACGTGCTCCTGAGCTCCGCAGTGCCTCCCACGACCTCCCCGTCGACTCACGCGACCGGAGAAGCCCCGAAGCGCCGTCCCGACGCTTTCCCCTCCTCGGCCACCGAGGACCGCCGCCGCCGATTCGCCGGACCCCGTGCCTCCCCTGCCTCGCCAGCAGCACCAGAAGAACCGCGGTGAGCCCTCGACCCGATTCCCCCTCTCCCCGTGCCCCACCTCCCTCTCTAGCTAGCCCCACCACTTTGCCCGAGAATCTCTCGCTGCCGGCCATGGCGTGGCCGTGGCCACAGCCACCCCAGCTCGTATCCGAGCCCACTGACGTGCTCACCGTGACCTCAGGAGTCCGTAGCACGCCCCAGCTCCTCCTGCCGTGCTCCCTAACCCCGACCCCGAGATTGCCCGAACTCCGGCAGCCGCAAAGGAGCTCGCCGCCGGCAGCTCCGGCCACCCCAGCTGCTGTCACTTGCCTCTTTAGATGCGCCTTCCTCCCAGGAACCCGTAGGAGCAAACCGCACGTCAAATGGTGCTCCGTAGCGAGCGCACGGTGCACCTCCGCTGTCGGCCGTGGTCGTCGCCGGCGACACTCCGGCGACTGCCGACGTGGCACACCTAATTAGCACTAATGACCCTGTTAAACTAACCCCGTGACACTGACAGTGGGCCCCGTAGCGGGTCAAAGCCCGGGTCAACACGGGATTAGCCCCTGAGTCACTGACGTGTGGACCCCACACGTCAGGTTTAACCTGGACCGCCCGTTGACCTGCTGAGGTCAGCATGAGGTCATGCTGACGCCATAATTCATTTTCTGGAATTATTTTTAATTCTAAATATTCAGGAAATTCCAGAAAATTGTATAAACTTCTAAAATTCATAGAAATTCAACCGTAACTCCAAATTAAATAATTTATATATGAAAAATTATCAGAAAAATTCAAGGAATCCATCTGTACCATTTTCATGCATGTTAGAACAACTTATAGCTGCTGTATAGCACAAATCAATTAAATGGCATTTGAATAATCATATATGGGGTTTAAATTTGAATCTTATATTCAAACCAACTTCATTTAATCTGTTGCTAGTTGCATTAGCTCAAAACACATTCATATTGCCATGTCATGAGCATGCATCATATTGTGCATTGCATTGATTGTGTTCCTTTCTGTGTTGCCGGTATTTGTCCCCTCTCGATAGACGTGATACCGATGATGTGATCGTTGACACTAATGAAGACTCAATGTTATCTTCAGAAGTGCCAGGAGAAGCAAACCCCCTTGTTCATTCCGATACAATCCCACTCTCTCACTCCTGCTCTCTTTTACTGCATTAGGATAACAACGATTCATCTGTTACTTGCTGCGGTAGCTGAACCCCTTTATCCTTTGCATGACCTGTCATTCCACAGTAAATAGATGAAACCCACTAGCATGAGTAGGAGTTGTTTGAGCCCTGATGTGCCTACTCATTTATGTTTGTTTGTCATGCCTGCTACTGCTTAGAGTTGAGTCAGGTCTGATTCATCGGGGATGAATCAGAGGCGTGTGAACCTGTCCTACTGTGTGTGAGCTAAGTGTGTGAACACGATTTGGTAAAGGTAGCGGTGAGAGGCCATGTAGGAGTACATGGTGGGTTGTCTCATTGCAGCCGTCCTCAGGAACTGAGTTCTGTGTTCGTGATCCATGATTCAGCTACTACCACGCATTGGGCCCGAAACCAATGGACCCTCTCGGCTTCTTGATCACCCTTGTCCTCTGTCCAGGAGTTGCAAGTAGTTTCTGATGTTTGTAGTATGCTGGAGGCCGTGCGCAGCGCTGACCGTAGGGGTGGGCTGTGATGCGGTAGGCACATGGCCGGGTAAACCGGGCGCCCGTTTGGTGTCACGGAACCCTGTTCACATCGTTTGGGGCTGTGAGCGAAACTCCGGCCGGATCTCCTCATGGATGGAACCCGAATAGGCGATAAACCTGGACTAGAGACTTGAGTGTTTAGGCAGGCCGTGGCCGACACCCACGTTGGGCTTCCGCTTGAAGGTTGCCGAGTACATGTCGTGTAAACGGCGGTAAGTGGTGAGAGCGTGTGTGAAGAAGTACACCCCTGCAGGGTTAATATGATCTATTCGAATAGCCGTGTCCGCGGAAAAGGACTTCTGGGTTGCTTAAATCAGTTCATAGATAAGTGAAAGTGGATACTCTAAAATACGCAAGATAAGCGTGAGTGCTATGGATGGCGTTCTCGTAGGGAGACGGGAGCGGATCCATAGTGGTGTATTGATATGGTGAATATGTGGACTCGTGTGCGCCACCTCAAAAGAGTTACTCACAGTCGTAGTTTAGGATAGCCACCGAGTCAAAGCTGGCTTGCTGCAGTTAAACCCCACCACCCCTTTGTTGATAATGATGCATATGTAGTTAGTTCTGATGTAAGTCTTGCTGGGTACATTTGTACTCACGTTTGCCTATTTTATGTTTTTGCAGAGAGACTTCAGTCTCACTAGTAGTTTCGCATGGACTTCGACGTTTAGCTTGTTACCTCAGCTACGATCTTGTGCCTCGGCAGGATCTGGTAGATAGTCAGGCTTCTCAGCCTTTTCCAGTTATAGATGTCTGTACCCAGACATGATAGCTTCCGCTTGTGCTTTGACTTGTATGCTCTGATTGTTGGGTCGTGAGACCCATGTTTGTAATATCTCGCTCCTCGGAGCCTATTGAATAAATTACTTGAGTCGTAGAGTCATGTTGTGATGCCATGTTGTATTGCACATATCGAGCATATTGTGTGTATGCTATTGAAATGCTTGGTATGTGTGGGATCTGACCATCTAGTTGTTTATCTTTAGTAGCCTCTCTTACCGGGAAATGTCTCCTAGTGTTTCCACCGAGCCATGGTAGCTTGCTACTGCTCCGGAACACTTAGGCTGGCCGGCATGTGTCCTTCTTCGTTCCTGTGTCTGTCCCTTCGGGGAAATGTCACGCGATGAATATCGGAGTCCTGTTAGCCCGCTACAGCCCGGTTCACGGAGTCCTGCTAGCCCAGTGCTACAGCCTGGATTCACTCGCTGATGACCGACACGTTCGATGCTGGGTCATGAATGCCTGTCCCTGTAAGTCTGTGCCACTTTGGGTTTACGACTAGCCATGTCAGCCCGGGCTCCTTATCATATGGATGCTAGCGACACTGTCATATACGTGTGCCAAAAGGCGCAAACGGTCCCGGGCAAAGGTAAGGCGACACCCGTGGGAATACCGTGCGTGAGGCCGCAAAGTGATATGAGGTGTTACATGCTAGATCGATGTGGCATCGAGTCGGGGTCCTGACACCACTACCTTTACCAAATCGTGTTCACACACTTCACTCTCAGCATCAGAACATATCATAACACTCGAATTCATTCCCAATGAACCAGACCTGACACAACTCTAAGCAATAGCAGGCATAGCATGGTAGGAACACAACATGGCTCAATCAACTCCTACACATGCTAGTGGGTTTCAACTATTTACTGTGGCAATGACAGGTCATGCAGAGGAATGGGTTCAACTACCGCAGCACAAAGTAGCAGATGAATCGTTGTTGTCCTAATGCAATAACTGAGAGCAGGAGCGAGAGAGTAGGGTTTTATCGAAATGAACAAGGTGGTTTGCTTGCCTGGTAAATCAACAAGGGAGGCACTGCTTCATAGACAGGTACTCTGGAACAGCTCCGGAGCAGGACCTATCGAGAAGGAACGGTGCCGGCAATCAATACACAAACATATGCAACAATATGATGCATGAACATGGCATGAAGATGTGATGTTGTTTGAGCTAATGCAACTAGTAATCATTTGGTGTGAAGTCCATTTGAACCATAAGCTCAAATGCATCTCCAAAGTAAGCTCTTATATATGCCATAATGTGTTTTCTCATATTCAGCATGTATAAGTTGGTTTTTCATGCATGAAACTAGTACATATGGATAGATTACATTTTTCTGATAATTTTTCATATATAAATTATTTCAATCTGAGCTACGGTTGAATTTCTATGAATTTTTGAAGTTTAAATCAATTTCTGGAATTTCCTGAATTATTTTAATTCCAGAAAATATATATATTGCGCCAGCATGATGTCAGCACGACGTCAGCAGTCAACTGCGGCTGACTGGGGTCAAACCTGACGTGTGGGGTCCACACGTCAGTGACAGGGGGTTAAACAGGGTTAGTTTAATCCTAACTAAAGGATTAGTGGCGCTGGGGCCCACTGGTCAGTGTTAGTGGCTAATTAGGTTTAGTTAATATTTAACTAAAATTAGCAGGGCCTGGCCCCACTAGTCAGCGACCCTGGGGGGTCAAATCCCAGGTCAAACAAGTCAAACCCGCCGGCGGTTAGTCGCCGGCGAGGTCCGCGGCGTACTTGTGCCCCGGGTTTCCTCTGTGGTGCTCCAAATGACGCGCGGCTAGGTGCGTTGGAAAGCCAGCTCGATGGCGCGTCGGGCGGTGGCCGTGGCTGGGCCTGGGGTGGCCGGAGTCGACGGCGGCGAGCTCGGCTGCGGCCGCCGGAGTTCGGTCGTGCACGAAAACGCGTTTGGAGCTCGGAGACGAGTGAAGCAAAGCGCTAGGGATGCTCTACGGGGCCTTACGAGTGTGTTGGACTTGCCGGGGTGACCAAATGGTCACCGGAGCTGCGTCGACGGCGAGCTCGGTGGCGGCGGAGGTTCGGCCATGGTGGAGAAAGGGCTACGGCGTGCGGGTGACTAAGCGGAGAGGGGGAAACGGTGGCGGAGCTCACCGCGGTTGCAGCGGGCGTCGAAGCGGGCTCGGGGACGCACTAGAGACGGTGGGGCGGCGATGGGGATCCACGGCGGCCGGCGATGAAGAAGACGACGGTGTCGGCGATGGGGCGCGTCCCTGGTCACTTGGCTCGTCGAGGATGATGCGGACGACGAGGCGGAGCTTCTAGGCTCGGGCGGAGGGCGAGGGGAGGCCGGTGGCCGCGGCAACGGCGAGCGGTGGCGTCGGTGGCGTTCGGCCGTGAGAGAGAGAGTGACAGAGGAGAGGACGAGGGCGAGGGAGAGTGCGAGAGAGGTCGGGGGGGCGTGGCGACGTCCGGGGCGTTCCAGGGCGACGAGGAGGGCGCCAGGCAAGCAGGGAGGCTGGTGGCGTGGCGCGGCGGAGCGCGCGCGCGTCGGGCACGCAGCTGCTTGGCGAGGTGGAGAAGACGACAGAGGAGGAGGCGGGCTGGGCCGCCTGCTGGCTGGGCCGGCCTGCTGCTGCTGGGCTGCACAGGGAGGAGGCCCAGGTAAGTCTCCCTCTTTTATTTTTGTTCTCTAATTTTTTTCTGTCATATGTTTTGATTTAGTAATAATACTAAATCAATTTATTTCCTTATGCCAATTTTTGCAGGAGCTAACTAAATTATTCCAGAGCTCCTTTATAAATGGCATAATTTTTGGACAATATTTTATATATATAACAATATATATCCAAGGCAAATAATTATCGGATTAATCCAAATGGCCAAGATTAAATATCCATGAGCTCCTAAAATATTTTTTTGAATTTTACCTTTGACCAATATTTTGAGAGAGCAACATGAACATTTCCTTGGACCTTTTTGGAGCAATTTTTATTTAGGTCATTTTCAGAGATGATTCTGAGGGTTCCACAAATCCTCATTTCAAAATTAAATGGAATTTAAACATGATGCACAATGACTAGCTAGTCTAGGTCATACCAGACTAGGGATGTGACAACTCGCCCCCACTTGGAAGAATCTCGTCCGAGATTCAGGGGTCGACGGAAAGAAAACGGGGTACTCCAATCGAAGACGATCTTCTCGCTCCCAAGTAGCTTCTCTTTCAGAATGATGAGACCATTGAACTTTGAGAAACTTGATGTTCTGACGTCGGGTAACACGCTCTGCTTGATCAAGAATGTGAACCGGGTACTCTCGGTAGGTGAGGTTATCTTGGAGATCAAGCGTTTCGTGGTCCACTCCGCGGATAGGATCCGAGAAGCAACGCTTGAGTTGAGAGACGTGGAAGACATCATGAACTCGAGAAAGATGTGGGGGTAGTTCCAATTGGTAGGCAACCTCTCCTCGTTTAGCGAGAATGCGAAAAGGACCAATGTAACGAGGAGCCAACTTGCCCTTGATACCGAACGATGGGTACCCTTCAAAGGAGTAACCCGAAGGTAAGCTTGGTCGCCAATTTCATAAGTCATATCCTTATGATGACGATCGTACTGGCTCTTTTGACGAGACTGGGCTGTTTTCAAATTCTCACGAATGATGCGAAGTTGCTCTTCTGCCTCCTGGATCATGTCCGATCCAAAGAATTGTCTTTCACCGGTTTCTGACCAGTTCAAAGGTGTTCGACATCTTCGTCCATAGAGAACCTCAAAAGGAGCTTTCTTGAGGCTGGATTGATAGCTATTGTTATAAGCAAACTCGGCAAAAGGAAGACATTTCTCCCAATCCATACCGAATGAGATAACGCAAGCTCTAAGCATGTCTTCGAGAATTTGGTTGACCCGTTCCACCTGACCACTCGACTGAGGGTGGAAAGCGGTACTGAAGGAAAGATGGGTTCCCATGGCAGTTTGGAAACTCTCCCAGAAATGAGAAGTGAAAAGACTGCCACGGTCTGAATTAATCTCCAGTGGAACACCATGAAGTGACACTATTCGAGAAATGTATAAGTCAGCAAGCTGACTAGCAGTGATACTCTCTCGAACAGGAAGGAAGTGAGCCACTTTGGAAAGACGATCAACGACTACGAAGATCGCGTTATTCCCTCTCTTGGTCCTGGGAAAGCCGGTGATGAAGTCCATACCAACTTTATCCCATTTCCATTCAGGAATAGCTAAAGGCTGAAGGGTGCCAGCAGGTCTTTGATGCTCTGCCTTAACACGACGACAAATGTCACATTTAGCAATGAACTCAGCGATTTCTCTCTTCATCCTAGTCCACCAGAACCTCTGGCGTAGGTCCTGATACATCTTAGTACTACCGGGATGAATCGTGAGAGGAGATTCATGCGCCTCCTTAAGAATCAATTGTCGCAGATGTTGATTCTTGGGAACCACCAAGCGATTCTCAAAGAAAACAACACCACGATCATCCATAGAGAAACATCCACCAACTCCCTTCTTAATGTTTCTCTTGATCCGAGAAATCCCCGTATCATGCTTCTGGGCTTCTATGATAAGATCCACAAGAGTAGGTTTCGCCACCAAGGTAGAAAGGAATCCGTGAGGAGCAATGTGAAGATCAAGCTTACAGAATTCCTCATGGAGAAGTGGTTGGCCTTGCTGCAACATGAGATTGTTGCAATAGGATTTACGGCTTAGCGCATCAGCCATGACATTGGCTTTGCCTGGGGTGTAGGTAATCCCTAGATCATAATCTGTGATTAACTCCAACCAACGTCTTTGCCTAAGGTTCAGGTCTGGTTGGGTGAAGATATACTTGAGACTCTGGTGATCGGTGTAGATCTCGCAACGTTTACCAAGGAGGTAATGTCGCCAGGTCTTGAGTGCATAGACTACGGCTGCAAGCTCTAGATCATGTGTAGGATAATTCTCCTCATGTGGATGCAACTGTCGAGATGCATAGGCAATCACATGACGATCCTGCATAAGAATGCAACCTAGTCCCTGTCGTGAGGCGTCGCAGTAGATAATAAAGTCTTTAGTGAAATCCGGTGGCACCAGTATGGGAGCAGAAGTCAGGCGTCTTTTCAGTTCCTGAAAACTGTACTCACACTGTGGGGACCACTCGAACTTTTTATCTTTCTTGAGAAGTTCCGTGAGGGGTTTGGCTACTTAAGAGAAGTTTTCAACAAAGCGGCGACAATAGCTGGCTAGACCAAGGAAACTCCTAACTTGTTTAACGGTTTCAGGTGGAGTCCAATCGAGAACGGCCTTAACTCTCTCGGGGTTGACAGCAATGCCCTTACCAGAGATTACGTGGCCTAGGTAGGTCACTTCTGGCAACCAAAACTCACACTTGGAGAACTTGGCATAAAGGCGGTGCTCTCTGAGTTTTTCTAACACAAATCTAAGATGTTCGGCATGCTCTTCCTCGTTCTTCGAGTAAATAAGAATATCATCGAGGTAAACCACGACGAACTTATCTAAGTACTCCATGAAGATCGAGTTCATCAAGCGGGAGAATGTGGCTGGGGCGTTGGTTAGGCCAAAGGACATGACGGTGTACTCGTACTGACCATAACGAGTAACAAAGGCTGTCTTGGGAATGTCCCCGTTTCTGATCTTGATTTGGTGGTATCCTAACCTCAGATCCATCTTGGAGAAGACTGAGGATCCAGCGAGCTGATCATACAGGTCGTTGATCCTGGGGAGCGGATACTTGTTCTTTATCGTGACCAAATTAACGGGACGATAATCTACAACCATCCGGTCCGTACCATCCTTCTTCTTAACAAAGAGGACGGGGCAAGCCCAAGGAGAAGAACTAGGACGGATGAAACCCTTTTGCAAGGACTCGTCAAGTTGTTTCTTAAGCTCGGCTAGTTCTAAGGGTGCCATCTTGTAAGGTCTCCTGGAGATTGGAGCTGTTCCTGGGATAAGATCTATGACGAACTCTACATCTCTGTCAGGTGGAACACCTGGCAGTTCCTCTGGAAAGACATCCGGAAAGTCACGGACTACCGGGATATCTTCAAGGTCTGGAAGAGGGCTGGCATTAAGAGAATAGAGCTGACGCTTTGCAACTCTAGTGGAGACAGTGACTATCTTGCCAGATGGGTGTGTAAGCTGAACAGATCTGGTGTAACAATCAATCTTGGCATGATGAGCTGTCATCCAGTCCATACCCAAGATGATGTTAAAATTTGAGGACTTGAGGGCTACAAGTGATGCAAGGAATACAAGTCTGTCAACAAGGATTTCGTTACCATGGCTTACACTAGAGGTTTGCCATTTGGATCCAGGAGTTTGGATGACTAGCGGAGTTGGCATATCACAAAATGACAGGTTGTGCAAGTTAGCATAGCTTTCAGAAATGAAGGAGTGAGATGCTCCAGTATCAAATAGAACTGATGTTGGGTGACAATTGACAAGGAGTGTACCAAGAACGACATCCGGATCATCATGAGCGTCTTTAGCTGAGACGTGATGCACACGTCCATGTTCAGTGGGAGCTGACTTGACACTGATCATCTTGCGTGATGGCTTAACACAGCCAACAGTCTTCTCGGCCTGGGGTGGAGCATAACTAGTTCGAGAACAGTCACGTGCATAGTGTCCTGGCTTCCCGCATGTGAAGCAAGTCCCTGAGGTTGGACGTGGACCCGCACTGACAAGCGGTCTACCAATAGGCCTGGGTGGAACATATGGCTGAGCTGGGGGAGGCACCACATGGGATGGCCTCGGTGCATAACCGGAAGGAAGAGCGGAGTTTGGAACCCAAATCCGGCGCTTCTGGGAACTAGAGCCAGAGGAAGATCCCAAATCACGGGTGTGCTTACGAGACTCCTCGTAAGTGAGCTGAGCTGTCTCTGCATTGATGGCCTTGTTCACAAGGGCTTGGAATGTATTACAATGATGTAGGTGGAGATCACGACGCAACTTGGGGTTGAGACCCTTCCGGAACCTAGCTTGCTTCTTGGCGTCCGTGGACACTTCTTCTGTGGCATAGCGGGCGAGGTTCTCAAACTCTCTACTATAAGCATCAACATCCATCTTATTCTAGGTGAAACTACAGAACTCTTCTCTCTTGCGATCGATGAGGGCTTCAGGAATGTGATGCTCGCGAAAAGCCTCAACGAAATCCCTCCAAGTAGGAATCTGGCCAGCTGGAAGCATAGCCTCATAGTTCTGCCACCAAAGACTAGCAGGACCTTCCAGGTGATATGTGGCATAAGTGACCTTGTCATCTTCAGCTACGCTCACGGAACGCAGCTTATGAGTGATGCTACGGAGCCAGTCATCTGCATCGAGTGGCTCAATAGAATGATGAAAGGTGGGTGGGTGCAAACGAATGAAGTCATGAATGGTCGCAGACTTATTGGACTGATGTGCGGTGTTCTCCTCGATACGTGCCAACAAACGGTTAGACTCACGCTTGTTCCTCTCCATTTCTAACATGAACTCTGTCAACGAAGGCGGGTCGGGAGGATCCTCATCCCTACCATCTTCATGGTTCTGGCTACGAATAATAGAACTTGATGACATCCTGAGAAACGAAACAAGGGACGGAGTCAGCATCAACTATAGACTCTAGAATGTAGAACAAGGAATTAGTATCTCTCGAACTCCTAGGGAAATTCCGGCAGCATAACGGCAGTAAAATGCTCAGAATGAGACATCCTACTAAAAATGGGGTAATAACATACTCAACAGCATTACTCAAGGTTCTGAGATCATACTAAACAGACTACACCGGAAATACTCAAAACTGGGGTATGACTCTGATCAACCAATCCTATGGGACTACGGAGTAGTAACACGTGATCCTGATAGACGGAAGAGAAAGCCTAGTTCCTTAACCCCGTAGGAAAGATAGGACGACTCAGATTAGAAGGCCATGAGGTAAAGGAGTAAAAGGAGCCTTACGTTCCTTCCCACAATCAATTCCCTTACATAACTAAAGAATTTCTAGACTCAACTTCGACCAGTTTGGCTTGGTAATCCTACAGGCAGTCAGGCTCTGATACCAAGTCTGTCAGGACCCCGACTCAAGGCCACATCGATCTAGCATGTAACACCTCATATCACTTTGCGGCCTCACGCATGGTATCCCCACGGGTGTCGCCTTACCTTTGCCCGGGACCGTCTGCGCCTTTTGGCACACGTATATGATAGTGTCGCTAGCATCCATATGATAAAGAGCCCGGGCTGACATGGCTAGTCGTAAACCCAAAGTGGCACTAACTTACAGGGACAGGCATCCATGACCCAGCATCGAACGTGTCGGTCATCAGCGAGTGAATCCAGGCTGTAGCACTGGGCTAACAGGACTCCGGTGAACCGGGCTGTAGCGGGCTAACAGGACTCCGGTATTCATCACGTGAAATTTCCCCGAAGGGACAGACACAGGAACGAAGAAGGACACATGCCGGCCATCCTAAGTGTTCCGGAGCAGTAGCAAGCTACCAGGGCTCAGTGGAAGCACTAGGAGACATTTCCCGGTAAGAGAGACTACTAAGGCTAAACAACTAGATAGTCAGATCCCACACATAGCAATACACATTACACGTACGCATAATATGCAAGTATGTGCTGTACAACATGGCATCACAGCATAACTCAACAACTCATATAGATAAAGGCTCGGAAGAGCCATCATAGCATTTATCACAAACAGGGGTCACATGACCCAACCTTCAGAGCAATCAAGCAACAAACGGAAGCATTACATGTCTGAGTACAGACATCTATAAATGAAAAAGGCTGAAAGCCTGACTATCTACAACGTCCGATCAAGATCGTAGCTGAGGTACAAGCTACTTGTCGGAGTCCATGAGAACACTAGTAAGACCGAAGTCTCCGCTGCAAAAACATAAATAAAGCAACATGAGTACAAAGGTACTCAGCAAGACTTACATCAGATCCTATCATACATGCATTTGTATCAAGAGGGTAATGTGGGGTTTAGTTGCAGCAAGCCAGCTTTGACTCTGTGGCTATCCTGTTCTACGACTACCAGAACTTCTTGAGGTGATATGGCGCACACGAGTCCACTAATCACCACACAATACACTACTATGGATTCATCCCCGTCTCCCTACGAGAAGGCCATCCATAGCACTCACACTTGTCTTGAGCATTTTATAGTATCCACTTCAAGTTGTCTATGTACCATGTAAGCATCCAAGAAGTCCATAACCGCGGACCCGGCTATTCGAATAGATCATGTTAACCCTGCAGGGGTGTACTTCTTCACACACGCTCTCGCCACTTACCGCCATGTACACGTCATGTATCTCGGCAACCTTCAAGCGGAAGCCTGGCGAGGGTGTCGGCCACGACCTGACTAACCACACAAGACTCTAGCCCAGGTTTATCGCCTATTCGGGATCCATCCGCAAGGAGATCCGGCCGGGATGTCGCTCACGGCCCCAAACGATGTGAGCAGGGTTCCCAAGCCCACCATCCGGGTGCCACTTGGTACACCGTGCCACCTGTGCCTAGTCTGTCCCAAGCCCACCCTGTCGGGTGCCACTCGGTAGAAAAATAGCACTACCTACAAACACCAGAAACTAGTTGCGACTCCTGGACAGAGATCAAGTTGGTTAATAAGCCGAGAGGGGTCGAGTTACCGGAACCCAATGTGTGGTAGTATCGAGTCATTGGACAACATACATAGAACTCAGTGCTTAAGGACGGTTCCAGTGAGACAACCCACCATGTACTCCTACATGGCCTCTCACCACTACCTTTACCAAATCGTGTTCACACACTTCACTCTCAGCATCAGAACATATCGTAACACTCGAATTCATTCCCAATGAACCAGACCTGACACAACTCTAAGCAATAGCAGGCATAGCATGGTAGGAACACAACATGGCTCAATCAACTCCTACACATGCTAGTGGGTTTCAACTATTTACTGTGGCAATGACAGGTCATGCAGAGGAATGGGTTCAACTACCGCAGCACAAAGTAGCAGATGAATCGTTGTTGTCCTAATGCAATAACTGAGAGCAGGAGCGAGAGAGTAGGGTTTTATCGAAATGAACAAGGTGGTTTGCTTGCCTGGTAAATCAACAAGGGAGGCACTGCTTCATAGACAAGTACTCTGGAACAGCTCCGGAGCAGGACCTATCGAGAAGGAACGGTGCCGGCAATCAATACACAAACATATGCAATAATATGATGCATGAACATGGCATGAAGATGTGATGTTGTTTGATCTAATGCAACTAGTAATCATTTGGTGTGAAGTCCATTTGAACCATAAGCTCAAATGCATCTCCAAAGTAAGCTCTTATATATGTCATAATGTGTTTTCTCATATTCAGCATGTATAAGTTGGTTTTTCATGCATGAAACTAGTACAGATGGATAGATTACATTTTTCTGATAATTTTTCATATATAAATTATTTCAATCTGAGCTACGGTTGAATTTCTATGAATTTTTGAAGTTTAAATCAATTTCTGGAATTTCCTGAATTATTTTAATTCCAGAAAATATATATATTGCGCCAGCATGACGTCAGCAGTCAACTGCGGCTGACTGGGGTCAAACCTGACGTGTGGGGTCCACACGTCAGTGACAGGGGGTTAAACAGGGTTAGTTTAATCCTAACTAAAGGATTAGTGGCACTGGGGCCCACTGGTCAGTGTTAGTGGCTAATTAGGTTTAGTTAATATTTAACTAAAATTAGCAGGGCCTGGCCCCACTAGTCAGCGACCCTGGGGGGTCAAATCCCAGGTCAAACAAGTCAAACCCGCCGGCGGTTAGTCGCCGGCGAGGTCCGCGGCGTACTTGTGCCCCGGGTTTCCTCTGTGGTGCTCCAAATGACGCGCGGCTAGGTGCGTTGGAAAGCCAGCTCGATGGCACGTCGGGCGGTGGCCGTGGCTGGGCCTGGGGTGGCCGGAGTCGACGGCGGCGAGCTCGGCTGCGGCCTCCGGAGTTCAGTCGTGCACGAAAACGCGTTTGGAGCTCGGAGACGAGCGAAGCAAAGCGCTAGGGATGCTCTACGGGGCCTTACGAGTGTGTTGGACTCGCCGGGGTGACCAAATGGTCACCGGAGCTGCGTTGACGGTGAGCTCGGCGGCGGCGGAGGTTCGGCCATGGTGGAGAAAGGGCTACGGCGTGCGGGTGACTAAGCGGAGAGGGGGAAACGGTGGCGGAGCTCACCGCGGTTGCAGCGGGCGTCGAAGCGGGCTCGGGGACGCACTGGAGACGGCGGGGCGGCGATGGGGATCCACGGCGGCCGGCGATGAAGAAGACGACGGTGTCGGCGATGGGGCGCGTCCCTGGTCACTTGGCTCGTCGAGGATGATGCGGACGACGAGGCGGAGCTTCTAGGCTCGGGCGGAGGGCGAGGGGAGGCCGGTGGCCGCGGCAACGGCGAGCGGTGGCGTCGGTGGCGTTCGGCCATGAGAGAGAGAGTGACAGAGGAGAGGACGAGGGCGAGGGAGAGTGCGAGAGAGGTCGGGGGGGCGTGGCGACGTCCGGGGCGTTCCAGGGCGACGAGGAGGGCGCCAGGCAAGCAGGGAGGCTGGTGGCGTGGCGCGGCGGAGCGCGCGCGCGTCGGGCAGGCAGCTGCTTGGCGAGGTGGAGAAGACGACAGAGGAGGAGGCGGGCTGGGCCGCCTACTGGCTGGGCCGGCCTGCTGCTGCTGGGCTGCACAGGGAGGAGGCCCAGGTAAGTCTCCCTCTTTTATTTTTGTTCTCTAATTTTTTTTTGACATATGTTTTGATTTAGTAATAATACTAAATCAATTTATTTCCTTATGCCAATTTTTGCAGGAGCTAACTAAATTATTCCAGAGCTCCTTTATAAATGGCATAATTTTTGGACAATATTATATATATATAACAATATATATCCAAGGCAAATAATTATCGGATTAATCCAAATGGCCAAGATTAAATATCCATGAGCTCCTAAAATATTTTTTTGAATTTTACCTCTGACCAATATTTTCAGAGAGCAACATGAACATTTCCTTGGACATTTTTGGAGCAATTTTTATTTAGGTCATTTTCAGAGATGATTCTGAGGGTTCCACAAATCCTCATTTCAAAATTAAATGGAATTTAAACATGATGCACAATGACTAGCTAGTCTAGGTCATACCAGACTAGGGATGTGACATCACGGAGATCATGAATGCAAAATGAAAGTTTGGGAAAGTCCTTTTATTCCCTCTCGTTTAACTTTCAAAAAGGTTTCGAATTTCACTCAATTTCACACAATCAATCAAACATTCAATCAAATCTATCTATTTATTATAACATTCCAAAATTTAGAATTTTGGGATGTTACAGGCGGCTTAAAGGGATGACCCGCCATGAGATCCAACAACGGGTCAGATCAACTCTAGTTAACCCGTTCCCCAACAGAGCATTGATCCTTTTGATGGATGGTATCAGCCTCTTGCGTTCAGCGACAGTAAGCCTATCAGGAAGCGTGAACTTGGAGTCAAGACGATAAGGGCGATAACCCGGCAGTGGCTTCTCATTTGCTGGTGAAGTGTCCTTGCAATAGAACCAAGTCTGGCTCCAGTCCTTTGGGTGACTTGGTAAGACAATGAGGGGGAAGACGACACCTTGCCGACACTGAATTGATATGCCTCCAAGCTCTAAGCTAAGATCGTTGCTGCACTCGTTCTGCTGGTTCAGATAAAAGTATTCTCTAAACAACTCCATGGTCGGCTCTTGTTGAAGATATACTTCACACAGTACTTAGAAGTTACAGATGTTAGATATGGAATTAGGCCCGATATCTTGAGGATGGAGCTTGAAAAAATGGAGGACCTCTCTGAAGAACTTTGAGCCGGGCGGTGATAAGCCACGGTTCATGTGGTCAGTGAAAACGATCACTTCGCCGTCTCTTGGATTGGGCCGTTCTTCTTCCGAGTCAGGGGCACGGTAAGACATGATGGTTTTTGCTGGTAGAAATCCTATAGTGAAGAACTCTTTTAAACGTTCCTCAGTTACGATTGAGGGAACCCAGTTACAGATGGTTGGTGCTTTGGACGGCATGATGTGCAAAGAAGAACTGAAAAGAAAAGCAACATGTCGGTTAAGTTTAAATGGTGAGATTGATAGTTAAGTGATGAAGATGCAAACAAGTAATGGCGGCTTAGTTAAGGGCTAATGACATATAAGGAAAATTAAGCCGGCATGATAAGCCGCCATGACTACAGATATTTGAAGAAGGCAATTTCAGCTAAGTGTTGAGACAAACAAGTTTCCTACATTGCTTGATATTATTTCAGATCAAATGGCTATTCAAAATGAAAAAAATCTAGACCTAAAAAGTTCAGTATAGAGAAGTTGGTAAGTTCTAAAATCAGCCTTTGAATCCGAAAAAGGGATTTATGGATCAAGAAGAGGTACAAAAACACTACCGCACGAGCATATATATAGCTTTTTGGATCAGGAAAGGCTTGCAGTGGAAGAACTACGATGAAGTGCAATGAACTATGGAGAACACGTAGGAGCTCGGAAACCCTAATGCAGATCTGAGAAATGAAGGAAAGAAAACTTACGGTTGCAGGTCTTCTACGAAGGTCGCCGCGGTCTCTCTGGATCGGTTCGGGTTGATGCAGCGGCCAAAGTCGACGGAGACAGAGATGAGGCGCGGCGGCGGCAGAACTCGAGCAGCAGGGGGTTTGCGAGAGGAAGAAGACGGAGCGAGAGAGGAAAATGAGAAGGCCGAGGTGTGCCTATTTATAAGGGAAAGATGTGAACAGATGGGCACGAATATCAAGGAAGAGCCGAATAATGGTTATCCAGCTACACAGGCGCCTCGATTCTCGGGAGGCATTAAAGATAAAAGATCCATTGGGAGATGACGTCATGAAAATTTTTGCGTTTTCAAAAGATAACGTCACGACGGGTTACAACAACTTCAGCGAAGATAAGAAGATGAATTTTTGTCTAAGTATTGAAGATTGACCAAGAACGAAGTTCAAAGTCAACCTGGGGCCTAATGTTGGGGATATTACTATTAGTATGACCCGCCCAGGAGGGGCCGGGTCAGCCCCAATGGCGGGTTACATAAGAAGCCCAGTGAATAATCAAGACGATAGTTTATTAAACCTTATAGAAGGACCAAAGGCCTGGGGGCGGCTTAAGGCCCGATATTGTAAACCGCCGTATGTAAGGAAAGACTTGTAAAGAAAGGCATGTAAAGGAAGTCACCGAGCCGGACATGATTATGAGCCGGCCGGGACCCTGTAGGCCACTAGGCGTCAACCCATGTATATAAGGGGACGACCCGGTGGCGGCTTAGGGCAAGAAACAAAAAGTCGATAACCAATCCGGCGAGTTGAGCCTCTTGGTGATCGAAACCCCAGCAATACCAACCCAACTACACGTAGGCTTTTGCCTTCATCGTAAGGGGCCGAACTAGTATAAAACACTCTTGTGTCCTTTGTCCCGATTAACCCCTTTAAGCTTCCTAGTGCGATGTCCCTACGTCTAAGTCCTTGCTCTAGGACATTTACCGTGACAATTCCATGACAAGTTCGTAAAAAAGTTAAAATAAAAAACAACGCGCGTGTTAAGAAAACGCATCCGAAAAAAATTGTACCTTCAAATAAGTGCCACAACAAAAAAGGGGGGTGCCCCCCCCCAACCCCCCTACGCCTCCCGTGCTAGGATTGCGGCAAGTACACACAAAAACAGATGCAATACGCAACTCTAGAAAAATGCGGTGCATTTGGTTAGATGAAGCAGTACGGTATAGCAATTCAGTTCCGGATTACCTACATGAATAAATACACGATCTAGTCCACAGTGAAAAACTCGTAAAATTGCAGAATTCATTGTACTTTTTCAGGGGCTGCAGCAAGGACACGCAAAAAATGGTGTAGTACGCACCTGTAGACAAAATGCGGTTCTCTTTGATAGACGATGCAGTGCAGAATGATAACCAATGCGGTTCCGTTAACACGTAGGATACATATAAACGTGACAAATGCCCATTCACACAGAAAGTGGTGGTTAAAAAAATTTACTAATCAAAAATAAAATAAATCCATGTTAAAAAACCACATTCACATACAACCACCCAATCCGAGTGGTTCCATCGCCACAAACCCACGATCACAGACACAACACCAACCCACGATCTGCACAACCGCATCGTCGGTGAGATCATGTAGTTCATCCGATGCGGCTATCCCACCCCGCGCCCTCCCCTTAAATTCAGACCCCTGCCAAAGGCCTTCTCATCCACAACAACACAAGTATCCATTATGCTGCCACCAAATCGCTCCATCACATCGATCTCCACAGAAAACACCAAGCCCTACTACCGGCGATGGCGTTCACTGATGAGTACAAGGGCGTGGAGGCCCATGGCAACACCAAGTTGCACGTCATCCACACCAATGACAAGAAGCAGATGTCGATCTCCCTCGCGCAGTACGAGCGCCACCTCAGCCTCTAGCGCCACAAGATCGTCGGCATTGATCTCGAGTACAATACGAGCCTGAAGCGGCGCAGAAACCTGCCCTCTGCCAACTCTCTGTTAGCAAGACTCAGTCGGTGCTGCTCTTCCACCTGAGCGCCGCTGAAAGGTGCACCGTCTTTGACAACTTGCTCGCCGACCCCAGGTACACCTTTGCAGGCTTCTCCATCGACAGTGACAAAACCGGGCTAGAGCGCATCAATCTGGAGGTCGCCAACTTCGTCGACATCCATAAGGAGTGGAGGGTGCCCGAGGCAACCAAGGAGTTGGACTCCCTTGGAGATGTCTCCGGCATGCTCATCGGCGACTACTACAACAACATGAAGAAGAAGATCACCGACGACGAACACAGGCGCTGGGCCACCCTGCCTCTGTCCATGAGGCACTTTGAGTATGCGGCAAAGGACGCCTACGCAGCATACGAGATACGGAACCGCATCACCC
>NC_041386.1:357462431-357487716 GCF_002162155.2 Triticum dicoccoides | reverse complement strand
GGTGAAGAAGTTGATGGTGTCGGCCAAGAGCCAACAATGTTAGCGTCGTTTTAGAATTATCATCAAATTTGCTTTATGTTGTTTGCTTATGTATCGTTAGTTTGCTTGTGATCATTTGCTTTTGCTGAACTTAGTTTGCTTGTTATGCAGAATCGCTTGTAATGATGAACTTTGATTATGTTAGATTACTTTCTGTTGAACTTAGTTTGCTGATGATGAACTTGTCATACAGAATGCTTGTGATAATTTGTTTTCTGTTGTTTGCTTATGTATCACTAGATTTGAGCAACGCACAAAACAGACAAAGATGCAATGTGCAAATAGGACGCATGTAGTGCAAAATGTGTACGAGTGCAGTACAGACTGTCGAATGAAGTTTACACATACCCAACAAAGCAGTGCACGCCCCTACATTTGAAAAAAGAATACATAAGAGCAAAAACACGAAAAGAAAATGTGAATTGTACATGTAGTGCGGAATGCGTGCACATGCAGTACAGAGCCTTGATCAATGCAGTGCACGAATGATTTACTAAGCAGTGCACTCCCCTACACTTGAAAAAGAATACTTGAGCAAAAACACGAAAAGAAAATGCGAACTGTACATGTAGTGTGGAATGCGTGCACATGCGGTACAGAACCCTGATCAATGCAGTGCACGAATGATTTACTAAGTAGTGCACGCCCCTACATTTGAAAAAAATGCTTAAGAGAGAAAATACGAAGAAAAAAATTGACCACCCCAGGTGCAGCCGGCCCCAGCCAGTCTCGTAGTAGGTCTGCACCCACAGAAGGCGAGTCGTTCTGAGCCATGATGCATGGGGCCGGGCACACATGGGCCCATAGGTCAGAGAGCATAGAGCAACAAGCGCCGTGTATAAGCGCCCAAATAAGTAACTAGAGGATTTCGATATGGCTGCCTCGCCAGCGCTTATAAACAGGTTAAGCGCGCCCTCCGCGGGCGGGGTGGGACTAAACATTAGGCCACACACACAGCGCAGCGGGAACCAGCCGTGCTCACAGGTCGACTTGGGCCCAATTCGTCTTCACTCCTCGAACACAGGCCCAACAGACAAAAGAGAGGCTACTAAAAATTAAAAAAATCCCACATACCACTCCACAAACACAGGCCCAACCACGCGTTTCGCAGTTCGTTGTGGTATGACAATGCAGTTGGCTATATTCCAGTAAGTAGTCCTGTTGCTTCTCAAATGCATTCGCGTACACAGAATCGGAATCAATCCACCACCTAACACCAACCACAACATTTATTACTTCCGTTGCTCAATTGGTTGCATAAAAACCTATCCATTCGTGCTCCAGACTAACACAACTCCTCCCCCCTCTTTTTCTTCAAATCGTAGATCTAGGGTTCATCCCATCCACAGCTATTCTCTGAAATTTCACTCAACCCGCCATGGACTGTAAGTGCGGGTGTTATGCAAGGATAACGCCGGTAGCGGACACATGCGTGTACGCAGAGGGTCTAAAGCTCGCCAACACCGAGTGGCGCAGCATTCGCGGGTGCCTGATGATACCCAACAGGGGGTTTCGGGCGCCATTTCTTCATCGCCTCACACCCGCAGATCTGCAAGAAAGTTGGGTATGTTTTTCCCTCACATTTTTTGACATAATCTAGGCTGCAAATCCACATGTGAATATATACTTCCATCAATTTTTTTCAGTAGTGTCAACAGATACAAAACAGAATTTGTATTGTTGTTTAGATTTGTTAGCTATTAAGACTAGATGCTTCCAACTATTTTTCTCCAGTACCACACCAGGTATCGACACTAGTTAGATCAGATCCCCAACACACGAACAAAACAAGGGTCAGTAGATCAGTGTTGCAGTTCGCTTAACATGCTAGCGAAGTACACTGTAAATGACCTTGCAGTACAAACATGTTACAGTATTATATATATATATATATAATAGTAAAACTAGAGGTCAATTCCATATATATGTTTGTTCATACATTGCAACTACTTTACCAAAATAGTAGTTATATATATGTTCATATTTAAGTCAACATAAATAGATCATCCTAAGTATAAAGAAAAACATTTGCTGTTTACTAATAAACATTCTTTTTCCATCCATTCCAAAATGCAAAAACTGCCATCCACAATAAAATTTCCTGCTCCAAGTTTAGGGAAGGTTACCTTGGAGACACAACACAAGAATGGGTATGCAGACATGCAAGCTGACTACCACATTGACTCTGAAGACTGCATCAACATAACTACCGGCTGGAATGATTTTGTCTCCCAGAATGGCTTTGAGGCTGGAGAAGTGGCCATGGTGTTTTTCTACAAAGAAGAAGACTCCCTCAAGTTTACAACATTTGCACTGTAGGTTGTCTAGGATAAAAGCTAAAGCCATCACTAGCATATTCTAATGCTTTGCTTATGTTGTATGCTTTTAAAATTATGTCCATAAGAAGGCTTGAATGATGCCTATTTAAAGTATGCAACCTCATCTACATCATTTTATCACTCTTTTTAGACAAGTTGTTGCTGACAGAAATGCAGTTCTATAATACACATAGTACAGTCCTTATATAAAAAATTGCAGTACTCTGAACAATAACAATCCAATGCCAATGGTCGAAAACTTTGTGCTTAACATATGATGTTCAACAGAATTATCATGCTATGGAGTCCAGAAGAATTGACATAAAATACAAGAAATAGCAGCATAACTATCCTACTAATGCAGTACGAAAGTGCATACTATGCAGTTCTCTAAAACACATAATGCAGTGTAAGAAAAAGAATTATCTCATAAGCTATCATGCCCACTATAATACAGTTACATTGAAGTCCACTACTTAACAAAATGCAGCACACTACAAACATATGCCAGAACTACATCAATAAAATCAAAGCAGTACAGACCCAGACATGTAGGAGACCAACAGAGGTGCCAATCCCACTCGCAGTTCGATAAGTGGCCAAAACATTGTGCAACCACTCAAATTTGAACAATTACCCACCAAAAAATACATCAAACCCACGGCCACCACGATGAACAGCATGAGCTATTCTTTAAAAATGCACACCAAAAAGACGAACATTACATGCGCAATACAGTAAATTCAAATGAAAAAAGAGAAACTAATAACAATATTCAAAAACGCATCGACGCACAAAATCCAAAAAAACAACAAGAACAAATGAGCGGACGAAGCTCACACCCTAGACAATTGATTTCACAGAAATTGATAACTAACTCCTAAAAATTAGACAAATTATAGATTATACGGACCGATTAAAATGAACGCAATCAAAGAATTCCTACTAACAAACAACATCCGAGCATGAAAAAGTCGCATCCGACGCGAACACGAACGAACAGAGAAAGCTCGTCCGCCAAATCGCTCGATTTGCAAAGATTCTAGTTGCTTTTCCTGTAAATCACAAAGAATAAAGGTCAAATGAGATCCAGAAACAAATTAAATCATCCCACAACACCCGATTCCACAATAAAACGCGGCCTGGTCGCCAGAAAATGAAGCAGTTCTCCCGTGAAGCATTACAGTGCTCATCGTACAAAGGATGCAGCTTGCTTCCGTTGAGCGTGTAGTTCGGAAGTGTTAGCAGAATAACTATTCTGCTAATATTAGCATAATAGACCGGCTATGTGTATCTCTCTCTCTCTCTTTGTGTGTGTGTGTGTGCACGCGCGCGCGCGTGTGTTTTGTCCTCTACAGCATTCACTTATAGCTATGTCTTCACACTTGAATTTTTATCTAAGTGAATGTGATCGGACCCTATCCCCCGTCTGTGCTTCTACCTCAAATTCTATCTATATAAGTCATATGTGTTTTGTTGAAACCTGTTGAATGTCTTCACTGAATCCTTGTCAGCTGAAGACATAGAGACACACATTTAAAATCTGTTTTAATGATATATCCCTTTTGCCGGAATACCGAAGAAGCCAGAACGACCACCCAACAATCCAGGCGTGTGTGGGAATATGGAACAACTTCCAATAAGTTGCATCTAAGCCATGTGTCCTTCAGATGTGAACCGCCAGGGGCACCTGCGTAATTACATTGTGATGTCCCTTCCCTTAGAAATACACACCCCACACAGTCATTATCTCTTCTTCCACCTCGCCACCGCGCTCAAACCCTAGTGCCTCCGCTAGCTCGCGTCGACGCTGGAGACGAAGCGCTTAGCTGCCGCAACTTCTTCGACGCCGTCCTCACGCCGGTCGCGGACCTCGTCCTCTCCGCCGCCGCTAAGTTAGGGCACGGGAGATTGAACTGCTCGGCTTCAAAACTCTGCCTCATCTAGTAGTTCATCAGCGGCAAATAAACCTCTCTTTTTACAATCTTTTGATCCGTAAAATCCATCCACTTCGACCAAAAGTGGTTTCTACACTTCCAAATCTTGATATGTCTTTATCTGCATCTCATATTATGCTAAGGGTATTCACTTATGCTTCATAACTAGTTAGGTTCCTCACTTGTACTTATTCATGGATTCGTACAAATCTGGAACCAACTCTCTTCAAATAAGTGAATGTCTTCGCACTATGAGGTCAATGTCTTCAAACTGATTTATCTTCAAAATATTCTGAGAATGCATATGACCTCTTCCCCTTCCCTCGCACCTTTAATGCTATCACAGGTACATGTCTGTGGGAGAATCCCTTGGTTCTCATAGTCTGCATTCATTTGCAGAGTTCTTACGGCATCATATTCACTCCCCTGAAGCCAGTTCTTGTCTGACCAGTAGATGAAAGCCTTTCACTGTTTTGAAGCCAATCAGTCTGAATATAATGGCAACAGAGAAATCAGCAAGGCAAGGTGGCAGGCAGCGCAGAGGCAACACAACTCTAGATCTGCCTCCGGACCTGTATGAATTGTACAAGTCAGATCCTAAGGAAAGCTACGGCCAATGCAAGACCCGAATCCAATGGATTCGATGATATTGGGCTGAACAGTGGTTCAAGTATAACTTCGTAACCCCTGAATATGCAGAGAAGAATGCCATCAAGAGCCCATGGGGAGATATTCTGTATAGGAATCTGCAGCCTAAGTCGAAGCCTGAAGCCATTGCTCAAGGCTTCTACCCATGCATGGTCCGTGGACCAAAGCCTGAGAATGCCGACCCATCATCATTATTATGGTGTTGTGAAGACAATCTCTTTAAGCACAAATATCGATTTGCCAAGGAGTCAGCTACAAAGAACAAGAAGGAACTAGGACTCAACTTCAATCCTGGTCCATCTGCTCCTAGGCATGATGGCACTCGCGATGCCAATCCAAATGTCATCGGCCCCTTCAACAGCTTCAACGGGCTTCTCTCTCACATTGCTGCTCAGAGGGCCACTGTGGAACAATCAACTTATGACGCAGACTCCAAAGATGGGCCTGCTCCACCGAAGCAAAAGAAAAAGAAGTCCACATCTTCAAAGCCCTCTGCCTCACCAAAAGCTTTAACTGTGAAGCCGTTGACCATTGCCCCTCCTGAACCCAGTGTGCAGTCTGAAGATTTGTCTCGTGTCTCCAAGAAGGCCGAGAAGTCCAAGGAAACCATGAAGCCCAAGAAGATTTCTGGGCATGAACTGACTCCTGTTGCCATTCTGCGCAACGAGGAAGACACCATTGATCTGTCCAGTGATGAAGATCTTGGTGATGATGCACTTGAGCAGCTGATCAAGAGCAAGCAAGAGGTGGAGATCTTCAATGATCTGCCCCTCTTTGATGTTGACATTCTGAACAACTTCATAGATGAGTGGTTCGATGATCAAAGCATTAATATTGATGATCTTCAGCTGCCTGTGGACATAAGCGTCACGTTTCACGGAGCCATTACTAATGAGTTGGCCCTGGCTCAGAAAATTGTTGAACTCAAGAACAAGATTAATTATGAGAAGGCTCATTTCAAGAAGAATATGGCCAAACTCAGTATGGCCGATGTGCAAATCTTCAAGAAGATGTTCAATGACCTCAAGGCCGAGTTTCACAAGAAGAGGGAAGAGGCCAAAGGCTCTCGTGAGCACATGAAGTACTACGCGCAGAAGTGTGTTCAAGCACACAATGAAGCTAAAAAGCGCAAAGCTCTTGGACGCCCTGGCATCAACCCCAGGATGGCTGCCAAGCAAAAGAAGAAGCCTGCTGCGGCCCAAACTGAAGCACCAATGCAGGATGAACCTCACATTGTCTTCCTTGCCAGTATGACAGGCTTGAAGCCTAAGGTCACCTTAGTAGCTTCAGATATGAAGAAAACAAGGGCAGTTGAAGCCGAAGCCAGGAAACGCAAGCACAAGAACACTTCTGATGAAGCCCCATCCAAGAAGAAATTGAAGACGAAGTATTCAAAGAAAGAGCATGCTACGGCCAGTGAGCCCCTCAATGTTGAACCCATTTCTGTTGATCCTCCTGCATCAACCAACCAAGAGCGTCGTCTTGTGATCCATGAGCCTGCTTCCACAGAGGCTCATGCAAGTGAAGAAGTTCCAGCTATTGACCCCAACGCAGTTGAAGACATTGGTCGTGAAGACAATGTTGATGATGTAGTCCTTCCTCAGCTCCAACCCCAGACGGCATCATCGCCTGTTCTTATGAACAGTGAACTCATCAGCATTGGTCGTCCTTTGACGCCAATTCTCAGGATGACTCATGGGCTGAGCACCCTCAGCAAGACACACCCGTCCATGATGAGACACCTAGAACTCCACCACCTCAAGTCACCACTCCAGTGCTTGACGATGACAACTACATGGTGCAGACCACTCCCTCACCAAAGGCGTCGCCCGCATTTCATAGGCTTCGCAAAGGCCCCAGGCCACAGGTCACCATGTCGAGCATTCCAGAAGGAGAAGTGCACCAAAGCTCAGTTGCACATCAAGTGTTGCTTGAAGCCACCCCTTCTGCAAATGTCTCTAAGTCTGAAGCTAAAGTCATTGAAGACATTCCGGCTACATCAGCCGATGAAGATCGTGAAGAAGCAAGAGACGAAGAAAGAGTTGCCACACCCCCTGCTACTAATCAAGTCGTTCTCGAGGAGAATGTGATTGTGCCCGACCCTCCTATTATTGAACAAACGGAGGTTGAAAACACTAAGGCTGCCACAAACAATGCCACTGAAGCCAATGACTCAGTCATGGCTGAAGACAATGTGGAGCCTGAAGCCAATGTGGATGCTGAAGCCACTGTTCCACCTCCAAGGCCTCACACCATTGAATAGGCCTTTGATCGTGGATAGCTGGTCACTGTAAAATGGCCTCTTATGCTTCCTCCCATTGCTCCAGGCCCACAATATGACTATCATGTGGAGCAGAGTCCTCAAGTTCAGAAGCGTAAGCCAAGGCTGCCAAGGCTTCCAGGTGCTGCAACTACAACGGGTTCTTTCAACGTGCACAGCTTCAGAGCCCACAACACCTTCTTTCACATTGACAAAAATCACTACATGAAGCCAAAGATCTCATCCGATCATTTTTGGAGCCATCAGCAGCGAAGCTACTACTCATGCATTCTGTACAACCAAGAGCGAATCTTTCCCCACATGCGTGTGGATAGTGAAGCTATTGCTGGGCTGCCCTATCTTGAAAAAGCGCTTGACTGCTTCAGGGATGTTGGTCTTCTGTTGTTTGTAATAGACAAAGAGCACTGGAATGAAGAGCTTCTGCTGCAGTTCTATGCCACTCTTCATATTCGCGGCTACAACAGGGATCCAAAACATGGATCCTTGAGTGGATGTCAGGTGATGTACATCACGAAGCCAAAGCTCAAGATATTATCGATCTTACTTCCCTGCCCACTCCAGGTGAGTTATACGAGCCTGGTTGTCAACGTCATCAAGATGAACGGCACAATATCTTTCAGAGGCCCAAACCCAATATGAGTCAGATGCTAAGCATGATGAAGCCATTACCTCAAGATGTTGAATACCCAAAGGAATTCTTCGTCCAGGACCTCGAGTACTTGCCACACATAGTATACCACATTCTAAGACATACTTTATGGCCAATCAAGGGACATTCTTCTGAAGCCAAACTTGAAGGAGCCATGAAGACTTTGGTATTTTATATCATCAATGGCATCAGATTCAATACCCAAGATTTCTTCATCAGACAACTAGCTGCTTCTGGGATTGATCTGTTTGGCCTAAAGTTCTATGCTCCATGGGTGATGCGCTTGATCAAGGCTCCATTATTCTGTTGACTATCAGCCCTCAGCAAGCAACCATCTTATTTTTCTGGCTGAGATTGATCTGTCCATTGAAGCCATCTACCCCGAGCCTGCCAAGGAGCCTCTACATCTTCAGAATGCTGAACACCAAAGCTTCTCGCAACCAATGGAGGGAATTCTTGTTCCCAATGCTGCAAACCCTACTTATCCTTTGGCTGGGAATATGAGAGTACCACATCGCACCAACACCGAAGCCATAGCAAGTACGATTGCATAGAGGCCTTGGAAGCATTCTCGTTTACTCAATGACCGAGAGATTCTTGTGGCCTTGCATCAAAAATAGGATAAGAATCATGACTGGCTAAAGCGTCAGATGCAGAGTATCTCGATGGATGTCAACCGCATTCAAAATTTGGCCACCAAGAACTCGTTTGTTGCCCATGAAGCTTGTCGGCGGTCCTGGAAGAGTCTCACACTACTCCGTCCTGAAGATGATCTTCACGAAGATGGCTTCACTGAGGACTTCAAGTTTGATTCCAGGCCTCCACCAAATGCAAGCTAGCATCGCACGTTGTCTATTGAAGACTCTGAACATTCGTCTTCGGTTGCAACTGTTGTTGCAAGAGTCGTCGATGAAGAAGATGACGCCACTTCACCAACCATGGTTGCACTGCATCTCGACACTACATCAGGCCTGTTTGCACCACCGAACTCCAACGTCGACCCTACTCATCGTCCACTCCTGATGGGAATGAGTAGATACTCTATGTCTTCAAACCTTTTTTGGTCCTTACTGACAAAAGGGGGTGAAGCTTATGAGTTGATAGTCTTCAAGCGGGTCCTTATGGGTGGTTATGTTATTTTTGCTAACTCTTTACAACTCTTGTCTTTTGAAACATTTGGTTCTTTGAGTTGTAACACTTAAACTCGATGGTCATATGCTACTTTTTCTGCTACCTTGTGATGCGATGATAAATTCCGAATGAAGCCATTCCGCAGACGTCCATTTTTCATTATGCATGTCATTATCTTCATTATCTCCTTATATGCATGATGAATTGTCTTCATAAGTTGAATAGGATCTCCACAAAGTAAAACCTGCCATGTGCATTTGCATTCAAAAGCAAATTACTTATATGCACATCTTCAGGGGAAGCCCTTTACCACTTGTGAAGACAATCCCTCAATCCTTAACTTTCACATACTTTTATCCCCGTTGAAAACTTCAATCGGTTTGTCATCAATCAGCAAAAAGGGGGAGATTGTAAGTGCATCTAGTGCCACCCTTAGTTGGTTTTGGAGTATTGACGACAGACTTGGTTGGGGGACTAATGTATTTGTGAGAATTGCAGGATAACACAGGTAATAGTCCCATATTGATTTGGTTTACCGACCAGAGATGACCCCTAAAAATGTGTGAAGACATTGAAGACAGTGGTGGTCTGTGAAGATATTCACAGTGAAGATTATGACATGAGAAGACATTCACATGAAGACTATGGAGTGCGAAGACATAGTTGTTTTGTAGTTTCCGTTTCTTCTTTGTTGAGTCATAGGAACCACCGTACTGTTAAGTGGGGTCCAAGTGAACAAAGTTAGAGTGACTGATGTGATGCTCAACCAAATCCTATGTCTTCGAGCGAAGACACTGAGAGCAAATCTTATCCAGAGCTGGATGAGTCAGCTTTACTTGTAGCCCAAGTCAAGCTGCCGCGTGTGTTTGAAATCTGACCGTTGGACACGTGTCAGTTCCTTAGTGACTCAGGGTCATTTCGGACAAATCAGGCCGGGTTTCCTCCTGGCTATAAATATCCCACCCCCTACACCATAAATTGGCGGTTGCTCAGAGTTAGTGCACGACTTTTGTCGTTTGAGAGCAACCCACCTCCGAAGCCTTTGAGAGAGAGAGATCCTTGCGAGGACAAAGCCCAAAACACCCAGAGCCAAAGAGTGTTAGGCATCACTGAAGTCTTTCTGTCTGTGTGACCTGAAGACTTGTTACACTTGAGGACTTTGAATCCTCCAGCCAGTAAGGCGTCGCGTTCTGAGCATCCAAGAGTCATTGTGGATTGCCGGTGAACGAAGTTTGTGAAGGTTTGGAAGTCTACCTTGAAGACTTACCAGAGTGATTGGGCGAGGACTGGTGTCCTTAGCTCAAGGGGAATAAGGTGAAGACGCGGTCTTCTGAGTTGAATCTCAGCCTCCCTAACCAGACGTACAGTTGTCACAACAATTGGAACTGGTCTACCAAATCCTTGTCTTCACCAAGCAACTGGTTCTATCCTTCATTTTCCTTTCCTTTACAGTTTGTCTTCATGAAGTTGTTGTTTGCCTGTATGATTTGATTGACTTCACTGAGTGAAGACTGTTTACTGTTTAGCTTCATACTATCATCCATCCTGATCCATACTACCTAGCTGCTGATAGTCTTCGTACTTTCACTTCATTGCTTACTTGGTTATGGCCTGTCTAGTGTAGTATACCTTCCGCTGCATATCAATAGGTTCATTTCTATTCTTTGTCTTCAAAGACCTCGTGTTTTGAAGACTTCCATAAAAATCGCCTATTCACCCCCCTCTAGTCGATAACTAGCACTTTCAGTGTTTATATCAAAATTCCTTCGATTGGTTCGAGCAGTTGTCAAAACAGTCTATGGATGAATGCAGAGGGAAATTTGCGGGTTGCCTAGAGATACAGGGAGCAGAGAATTATCGTAGAACAATTGTTGTTTCGGGATAAAAAGACAAGAGAAAAATTCACCGTAGGTCCTTAAACTTGCGTCGGTGGTCACTTTAATCCTCATAGTTTAAAATACCCGAAATACCATCCCTAAACTTGCTCTAGGGATTCACATACGATCCAAAATACGATTTGCTCTACGTATGTGCTGATTTGGCGGTGGTCAAGTAGATCCATGTGGGCGCTGACTGCCACGTCGTCTAAGCCGCTTGAATACGCAGGGAACTAGGGGGTCTTTTGCAAAAAATGATGCACGGGAACGGCAGCGATGACACGTCCTGCGCCATGTGCCGGAGCTGCAGGTTGAGGCCGACGGAGTCGGGCTGCGCTGGCTCCTGGAGGTCGGTGTCCCTCGGGCTGCTGCTGGTGGCTGGCGGCTGCGAAGGTGGTTGGACCGGCGAGTCCGGGCCAGGAGAGGAGCAGGAGCTTGGCAAAGGAGGTAGCGTTGGTGGAGGAGGCCGACGGTGGCGTGGGCGGGAGCTCGAGACTGCCGTCCATCGCGCACTCATCATTGTCCACGTACGCGACTCTCGCCACCGTTGGGGTCAACGGCGAAAAGGGTTGCGCCTTCTCCGGCCACTCGCTGTACTTCCTCGACGACCTATTCCCACCGTCGCCGTCAACATCGGCGAGCTGGTCACCTGCGCCAGCGGCTGCAGCATCTGTTACCTTGCCACAATTGCTCTCCTTACTGTCAGCTTTGCAGTACTCCTTGGCACACAAAAGAAGACACGGCTCTGCTCCCATGATCTACAACTGCTGATCCCCATCATTCAGAAACTGCATGCCCTCCTGTTCATACATACAGTAAATTACCAAATCATTCCTCAAATCTAATGCTAATGTGTAATCCTTTTGGAGCAAATGCTAGCATAACAAAAAATCAGAAAGATTATTATGATGCAACTGGTGCAGTTGATGAAGTGCAGCTACTGGAAATCAACTGCGTTACCTTGAGAGATAGGAAAGAAGTGGACAGAGCAGCCACATGCCCCTCCAGCCTGGTGTTCTTCTCGAGCATTGCCTCATACTTCTCCAGCACAACAGATCCAGTGTCAACTCCACATAAGGCACATGATTAACTCATCATGAAATGCAGCTAAAGTTGATCTGTATTCCTGTACAATGAGAACAAGAGCTGGGCAAAGGTTGGTTAAAATTCAGATGTACCTTGAGGAACAGAACCTCCTCCTCCAGCTTGCCATTCGCCCGTGCTGCGCTGGCATACTTATCCTGAAAACATATCCACAACAATGGCTTTAGCATGGTCAACAATGTGGAGAAAACAATTCAACCAGGAAGACATAATTTGAGTACTTAAAATTTAACTTGACAGCCATTTCTTAGAAGATAACTAATTAGACAAGTATGATGAATTTAAGCTGAGGAGTTGTCCCAATTAGTGTACCTCCAAGGATAGAACCTGCTTTTCCAGATTGCCATTGGCCTTCAGCCTACACTCATACTTGTCCTGCAAATAAGATCACCATGAGTTCAAGATTAGCTAAGGAAATACTCCATGGAATAAACAAAAAGAAAGTAAACTTGCAATTCTTACAACACTAGTGGAAAGAGATATCCATTCCGATGATTAAAACTACCTATGTCAAGTGTACTTTGCAATATATCTACAGATTCATCAATGGAAATAAAAAGGTGCTTTGCCTAAACATTCACCTTAACCTCAGTGTAAAAAATGTGAGAAGCAAAGCTGAGAAAGGTTGGTGTGCAGGTGTCTCTACAATGCCTTCACAGAGGAGACAAATTGAGAGCTACAATTGTGTCATGCTTTGGAAAGGCAAACCTGCTCCTGCATTTTACAAATTTCAGATGCAGTACTGCAATGTAGTACTATGACACAACCAAAACCAAGACTTGCCACTTGGAAGCAACTCAAATGTCAAAATTTGTTTCTTTCTTTAACTGAAACTAAAAAAACAAGACTATCACAAAACCAAAACCAAAACAAAAGACTTGCCACTTCCAAACAAACTCAAATGCTCTCTTTAACTAAAACCCCAACACCAAAGTTTTCACATAAGAAGGAACCAGAAACATGCACACCCTGATGAAAACTGAAAAGTGTGCATCACAATTCACAAGTAAGGGGGTGTGGCACATTTAGGCATGCATGCATGTCCCATTTTCTCATAATTTTGGCAACAAATATACATGATGCAAAACAAAGAGATGTAATTTATTTATTTTGAGGGGTAGAGAGATGTAAATTTGATAGCAAACATGCATGATGAAAATTGCAATGGAAAGAGATGCATATCTGAGGAAAGATAACTACAATCACCTGATAAGTCTTGACAAATGTAGGCTTTGACTGCCTCAGATATCACCTCATTGTTCATTGTGCCTTGATGTGCCTTCGCCGGCTGCTGCATGTGCCTTCATACACAAATTCAGAGCAACAGAACTCAGTGCAAACACAAAACTAGCACTGCTACTTACTGTATGCAAAAATGATAAAAATTCAGCTCAAGTAATCAAACGTAGCACAAATTACCATTGGTTTAATCAGCACAAGCGCCTTCATACACAAATAGTACGGTATAACAAAATTCAGTGTTAACACAACAACACTAGCATTGTTAGTTTGCTACTTACTATGTGCAAGAATCTTATCAATATTAGTAACATTGGCAATTCAACACAAATGATCAACTTGAACACAAACATTTCTTTGTCACATGCAAGACTCAATGGAAGATTGAATCAGCATTGAGGAAGAAGAAGAAATTACAAGAGAAGATGGCAGGAGAAGAGGGGGGGGGGGATGGGACCTTTTTACTCCGGCGAGCTCCTCCACCCGCATCTTTGCCTTGAGCGCGTAGCCGTCTGCGAAAACGGGATCTCCGCGCTTCCACCGTGGAGGCGGTACCCAGTACGGGTCGACACCGACCTCCCGGTGCAGGGCTGCAAGCTCGGTCGGTTCGAGCCAGCAATCCATGGTGCCGTCGGCATTGTGGTGGCGAGAGTCGCGTACGTGGACGACGACGAGTGCACGATGGACGTCAGTCTCGAGCTCCCGCCCACGCCGCCGTCGGCCTCCTCCACCAACGCCGCCTTCTCCGCCAAGCTCCCCGCTCCTCCCCAGCCCGGAATCGCCGGTCCAACCACCTTCGCAACCGCCGACCACCAGCAGCAGCCCGAGGGACGCCGAACTCCAGGAGCCAGCAAAAGCCCCACTTCGTCGGCCTCGACCTGCAGCTCCGGCACACGGCGCAGGATGCATTGTCGCTACCATTTTCTTGCGTCATTTTTGCAAAAGACCCCCTGCTTTCCTACATATTTAGGTGGCTGAGACGACGTGACAGCCAGCGCCCACGTGGATCAACTTGACCACTGCCAAATCAGCACATACGTAGAGCAAATTATATTTTAGACCGTATGTGAGCCCCTAGAACAAGTTTAGGGATGATATTTCGGGTATTTTGAACTACGGGGGGCTAAACTGACCACCAACGCAAGTTTAAGGTCCTATAGTGATTTTTTTCTCAAAAGACAACTCATCGTTGGAGATGAGCCCGCACATCTCCGAGGTCCGACGAACCACGACAACCATACATTAGTCCGGCTTCCTTGCGTCCTCGGCTTTCATCACCAGCCGCATGAACCCTCCGCTAGATCCGCACCGTCCATCCGCCTAATTGCGTATCTCAGCACCGAACCGACGGTCAGAACCCTCGCCGAGGAGTCACCCTGTCGCGTCTAGTCGGCCTTGTGCTTCCGCGACCTCGACGCAGCAGGGATCACGCAGCCACGCAACCAACTGAAGCTAGCAAACTATGCCCATGGAACTGGCCGTGATCCACCTCGTGCGCCCAGCCCTCACACCGTCGCCTTCGCTGCGGCCGCGTGGACGGCGCATGCTGCGCCTACGCGTGAGGTGCCGTATCGACGGGGATGAGGGGGGTGGAGCCCGGGGGAGCGAGGAGGACGCGCCCGAGTCGCTGTTTGCAAAGGAGCTGAGGCGGCGGGGTATGGCGGCGGGGTCCGTCCCTTCCGGGGAGAAGTCGGGGGCAGCCGCGGAGGCGGAGGAAGGCGGCCAAGGGGGAGAGGCGGGGAGGAAGCGCGGGGTCGGTGCGGCGGCGGCGGAGTTCGAGATGGCTGCGGCCGGGCCGGACGGGCAGAGAGAGCGGTCCATGGCGCTCAACAGCGAAGGCCTTGAGGTCTCTGACCTTGTTCCTCCCTGGTTAAATCTTAGCTTTCATTCCCGAATTTGGTGATTAATACATTCGTAGTACTCCGTTCCGAATTACTCGTCGCAGAAATGGATGTATTTACATCTAGATACATCCATTTCTGCGACGAGTAATTCGGAGCGGAGGGAGTATTTGCTTAATAATATCAACCAACGTACAGAGCTGTCAAAAGAAAATCAGTCAACGTAGAAATGATTGGGTTGTAGAGTACACCACGAACAGAGCCACGGACAGAGTACACCACGAACCGCACTGGTAGATAACCTGCATAATAGAGGAAATTTTATCATAAAAAACCATATCATTTCACCGTTCATGTTCCATGTGTTGTAATAGAGGCTAGGGAGCAATAGATAGTAGCCATGGGCCATGGCAGAGCAGAAGCACAAAAGAGGAGAAGAAGCACAAAAGAGGAGAAGAAGGGAGATCGAGCAAATTAATAGGTAATGCAATAGATCATATCACAAAATCAACATCACAGGCTCACAGCAATAGCACTCGAACGGACTAGACCAGAGGGAAGGGATCAATCACCTAAGAGGGAAGAGAGAAAAAGGGGAGTTGGAGCTGACCAGCAGGGCACGTCAGAAGAGGCGAGACGAGGAGGTCGGCGGCATGTGGCGAGTCGAGGAGTAGCTTGTGGTGCCGGGGTGCAACGGGAGGAGGAGGTCCGGGGGGCGCAAGGTCAGGGTCAACGGTGTGAGATGAGCTTCAGAGTCGCCGCCTCGACATCCTATCATGTGAGGAGCCCATCAGAGATGTATGTGCGTTTTACTCATCAAAATCTAGCCTGTGCCACCCTTTCCTATATCTTTCCTGCTGCGATTATGGCCAACGGACCTCTCTTTTCCCTCTACGATTTTGGTCTGTTCGCTCTTCGCCCGACAACGGTTACGTCTGCGTAGCGCTGCTGATGCACGCTTAGTCGAGCATAGATTGGAAAAGCGCTTTGCCTGGTTGGGCTCACCACATAAACACGATGCGTTCTCCCATCACTTCACGCGTGGATGTGATTAGGAGCTCACAAAAGGCACACCTTTTTGAACTTTGACCATAATAAAACAAACACTCCCACCTTTGTAAGTGCATTAAACTTGTGAGCTATACCATCGAGCCAGTGACTATACATGTTGGCAACCTTGCGAGGAGGATACAAGTTGGATGCATGATTGACCATGTAGAGCGCGCAAAAGTGCATTGAAAGAAAACATGCTTAATTGTCTCGTCATGATGAAAAAAATAACACTTCTTACTTCCCTGCAAATTGTGGCGAGCAGATTGTCATTTGTTAGAACCGTACCCCGACAAAGATACCCCAGATTATCTTTTTAACTTTTAGTGGTATCTTTGAGTTGTAGATTTTTTTGTCCTCTAGATGCTTTGTTCTCTGCAGATGGTAAAACTGTGATGTAGGACAAAGGCCTAGGTTTGTGCCAATCTTCACAATTTGAAGGTGGCAAGGAGCAAAACACAAAGAACACAAGAAACTCAAGAAGAAGAAGAATACTAATGAACAAGTTTCACATCACACATGTCCTCTCAAAGCATCCAAAGTATGAGACAAATCAAGATCCTCAACCAACAAAGGGAACAAGGAAACAAGGTAAAGTTCTTCCCAAATCTCTAAGAGAAGAGGGGTCTTGAGAGGTAGATCTTCTCCAATCCAAATGATATGGAGGTCTTGATTAACCACAAGGGTTCTTCTCCTTGTGGACGCCTTGATCTCCAAAGGAGAGGATAGATGAGCAATGCCCTCTCAAGTTTTATCTAAATGCTTTGCTAACTGTAATTTGAGTCCAAGGTATCTTTATATAGCTAAGGGACGAAAGTGGGTAGGTAAGAGAGGGGATACATGGCCTATTGGCTAGATCTGCACGCATGCAAGGGTCGGACAGTTCGGGAACCGAGCCGAATAGTCTGGGTTCAGACTGTCCAGTCTGGGAAGCAAGCTGGACAGTCCGTTTGCTGACGCAAGTGCGGCTCCGGGCTGGCACAGGCTTCAGGCACCAGTCAATCTTTAAGGGCAGGATAACGAAACGCCAGACTACATGTATTTAGCTTCTAATGTCTTCGGGACTCATGCTGGACAGTCCGGCTTCCTGGCTGGACTATCCGGCCGTTGTAGCTCAACAACATTTCTCCTTGTTCCTTCTCTTTGCTTGGCCTTCTACCCTCACTTCTTCATGGATGAATCCTTAGTTATTTGAGTATGCATAGGGTGTCGGATTGAGGTTGTCTCAAATGAATGCATAGAAAGTTCGAAGAGGAGTGAATTCACCTTGGTTTGGCATGTGCACGGGCTCTAGTCTTTGGTCCAATTGGCACTTGTGGGATTGGTGTAGGATCCATGGTGATATCCATGTGCTGCTCTGCACCATATCCCCACCCCCTCTCCTTGGGGAAGATCCGTCCTCGGATCGAAAACCTCATCGCCATGGAATGGAGCCAAGTCGGCGACACTGAAGGTGTTGCTCATCGAGTACTTGTCAAGTGGGATGTCTATCTTGTAAGCGTTGTTGTTTATCCTTTCTAGGACTTTGAAGGGATCGTCGGCTCGAGGTAGCAACTTGGATTTGCGCTCGTTCGGAAAGCGGTCTTTGCGAAGATGTAGCCAAACAAGATCTCTGGGTTGGAACACCATTCGCTTCTTGGTGATGCTGATCTTGGTGGCATGCTTGTGGACTTGATGCTCAGTGGTGGTCCTTATATCTTCATGCACCTTTTCATGAACTCAACTCGGTCGCTTGCCTCCATACTGGCACGCTCTTGTAGAGGAAGTCCCATAGCGACAAGGGGTTGAAGCCATAGACAACCTCCAATGGCGACTTCAACGTTGTTGTGTGCCTTGCACGGTTGTAGGTGAACTTGGTGATGGGCACACAGCCTTGCCACTCCTTAAGGTTCTTGATGAGTACGGGAAGGACGGTGGAGAGTGTGCGGTTGACCACCTCCGTTTGGCCATCGGTTTGAGGATGATATGCTGAGGAGAACAATAGCTTGATTCCTAGCTTGGCGCATACTGTCTTCCAAAAGTACCTCAAGAATTTGATATCACGGTTGGAGACAATTGTCTTGGGCACTCATCTAAACGCAATATATCCCTACATAATGTGTGAAGCATCGTTGCTCTTGTTAATGGAATAAAATGTGCCATCTTTGAGAATCTATCAATAACCACAAAAAATCAAGTCCTTTCCATTGCTAGTTCTAGGCAAGCCAAGTACGAAATCCATGTTATGTCCTCCTAAGGTGCATATGGAATGGGTAATGACATGTAAAGACCATGAGATTGAGCTTTGGACTTAGTTTTGCGACATGTAGCGCATAGGCTAACGACACGTCCAGGGACAGAGCCGGGATTTGAGCATAGGGGGGGTCCAGATCCGAAGGCGAAGTCGGGACTTCAATATGGTGGGCCAAGTCAAGTTGATAAAAAACACATTTTTTTTGGACTGTGAACTGTGGGGAAAACCCCCACAGAATATCAAAACTTTATTATTAAAGCCAGACAACAGTTACAACAACATGATTACAAGAGGTAACCGAAAGGAGAGGAGAAAAACAAAATAAAAAAAGAAAAGGCTAAAACTTAAGGTGGCAAGAAAGAAATCCACTTGAGTAACTCATCCTTGTATCCCGATTTGATTCGATGCTGCATCAGAGTAATATCATGCCTGAAAGCTCCTCTCCATTTGTTGAAACTTGCCCTCTCACCTCTGAACACTTTGGCATTTCTGATAATCCAGATATTCTAGCAGGCAATAAATACTACTTCATTGAAAAAGGGCTTATCAAAGCTTCTCCTTGCCTGGATGACTAGGTCAGACATTGAAGTTCCAGCCGACCAATCGATCTGCAAATAATTCCAAACTCTGACACTGAAATTGCAGTTGAAGAAGAGATGGTCTCTGGTTTCTCTCACTTGAAGGGGGCATAGCCTACAAGTAACACCATCATCCATGTGCCAGTGCCTTCTATCAACCATATCCTTAGTGTTGAGTCTATCCATGATGAGCATCCATGCAAAAACCTTGATCTTGATAGTGCAAGAGGATTTCCAGATCCAGCACAGCAAGTGGTTGAATGTTTCATTCTGAAAAACATGACCATAGAACAACTTAGGTTTGTAAACCTTTGAAGAGCCCTGCCAGAACCATAAATCCTTACAAGTGTCATCTCTTGTATGGGAGACCAATATATTTCTTATCAAGTTTAGCTCATCAAAAGCTTGAGCAGACAAAGGTAGGTGAAAGTGTTGGTACAAGTCTATTGAATTGAAGATGGCCTTAACAGAAATCCATGGATCCTTGGCAAAAGAGAATAATCTTGGGAATCTAGACTGCAAGCTAGAAACTTCATTGCCAAGATTCCAGTTATCAGACCAAAAGAGAGCAGTGTCCCCAGCATTGACCTGCACCCAGGAGCAGTCCCTAAAATTCTGCAAGACCTTACAAATATCCTTCCACCAAAAAGAGCCACAAGAAGTTGTTCCCTGGGGCATGCCATCATGATAATATGAGTCCCAAATTAAGGACACCCAAGGTAGGTCTTTCCTGTTGAGAAAGTTACTAGCATGCTTGAGAAGCAAAGCCACGTTTTGAACACCCAGGTTCAAAATACCAAGACCACCCTTGTTTTTTGGTCTAGAAATCAAATCCCAAGCAGCAAGAGATGGAGCAGGCTCCTCCCTATTTTTTCTCCACAGACATTGCCTTTGAATTCTTTCCAACTGCTTGAGGATTCCAGCAGGAACAGCCAGGCTGCCCATAAAGAAGATTGGCATGGAAGACAAGGCAGAATTTAAGAACTGCAGCCTCTCACCTTGATTAAGGAAGGAGGAGCTGGCAGTCATTCTCCTCTCCATACAATCCACAAGAGGCATAAAGTCCACCATCTTTGGCCTTGTAGTACCCACAGGCAGACCAAGGTAAGTAAAAGGCATCTTTCCAATTTGGCATCCAAAAGCAGAAGCAAGCTCAGTCATGACTGCATTTTCAACATTTATAGGAATGATAAAAGATTTATGGTAGTTGACATCAAGACCTGTGGACTGAGAGAACACCAACAGCATATCCTTCAGTGCTAGAAGTTGTTGCCTGTCAGCAGGGAGGATGATCAGAGTATCATTGGCATATTGAATGATAGGGTAGTCTTGGTCATGGCAGGGAATAGTTAACTTTAGGATCCCCTTGCTGAACATATCATTGATCACTGTTTGCAGAAGATCAGCAGCTATCACAAAGAGAAGAGGAGAAACAGGGTCCCCCTGTCTAACTCCTTTTTTGCAAACAAACTTCCTCCCAGGCACACCATTCAAAAGGACAGAAGAAGTACCAGTGGCAAGTAACTGCTTCATCCATAGTATCCACTTTTCATTAAAACCTTTGTGCCTTAGGATTTGGAAGATAGCTTCATGCTCAACAGAGTCAAAAGCCTTCTCAAAGTCCAATTTGAGGATCACAATTGGCCTCTTTGACTGATGGCATTGATGCAGATACTCAAAGGTCCAACCAATGCAGTCCTGAATTGTTCTGCTCTTAATGAAACCATACTGATTCTTATGAATGCATTTCATAATTATCCTCTGAAACCTATTGGCAGCCATCTTAGAAAGGAACTTCAGACCCATGCTTGTTAGAGAAATAGGCCTATAATCCCCCACTTCCTCCGGTGATAGTTTCTTGGGTATCAGAGTAATGAAAGAACTATTAATGTTGTCCAGCACTGCAGTCCCCTCATGAAAAGCATGAGCCAGATCATAGAAATTAGCTGATATGATGTGCCAGCACCTCTTGAAGAATAGACCATTAAAACCATCAGGTCCAGGTGCTTTATCCACAAGCATGTGCTTGACCACATCATCCATTTCATCTTTTTTAAAAGGCTTAGTAAGCATATCCAGGCCATCCACTGGAATTATTAGAGATGCTAAATCAAAACCCATTGCAATCCCTCTAGAAGTGCCCATTCTGTTCTTGAAACAGCTCCAAATAATTCCAGCCATTTGATCATGGTCAGAGACCACAGAGCCATCAGGTAATTTAAGACTAGCAATTGAATTTCTCCTGTGCCTCTCAGTGGCCATGGCATGAAAAAACTTGGTGTTCTCACCCCCAACCTTAATATACCTGATAGTGCATCTCTTTTTCCAGTACATGCAGTGCAGGTGCAAAAGCTTTTCCAAATGGGCCTTCACAATTTTCCTGAAATTGAACTCCTGTCTAAACAAGGGCCTCCATTCCTCCAACTCATCTAAAAGGAAGACCACATGATTACACTTGATAATCAACAATTTTAACTTGGAAACATTCATTTGCCATCTCTTAAGGCACATTCTTAGATGCTTAAACTTGTCAGCAATCTTAGCAGTAATGTGAGTCTTCCTAGATGGGGTTAGCCAAGATGATTCCACACACTCCATAAAGCCCTCTAGTTCCAACCAATAGTTTTCAAATCTAAAGAGATTTGATTTAGGTATGGTTGTCTTGATTGATACTAAACAAGGGATATGGTCAGAGGCAGTCCTGGCCAGAGGCAATACTTCAGTCATTGGATAGTCAGTGATCCAATCTACTGAGGTGAAGAACCAGTCTAACTGCTCCAGAAGAGGGATGTCCTGCATATTGGACCAAGTGTATGATCTACCTTTAATTGGCAATTCAAGAAGTCCCAAATGTCCAATAACCTCATTGAAGATGCACATATCGTTTATGTCCCCACCAGGTAAGTTTCTATTGTCCACTGACCTAAGGAAATTGAAGTCACCAAGCAATAACCAGTGCTCATCAATAGGGATACAGAGATTATATAGTCAGTTTATAAAATTGTCCCTTGCTTCCCCCTGACAAGGACCATATACAACAACCAAGGTCCAACTTTCATTATTCTGCCTGGAGGTAAACTTAATCACAACAGCAAATTGCTGAACTTCAATTAGATTTCCAATAAAAACATTTGAATTCCAAACCACAAGAATACCACCAGAAGCCCCTATTGAAGGGGAGCAAGCAAAAGAGTCAAATCTCTTAGGGCAGAAACTTTTGATTGATCTGGAATCGAAAGATGAGCATTTAGTTTCTTGCAAGCAGGCTATAGAGCATTGACATTCCTCAATTTTTTGTCTGACAGCTCGCTGCCTAGCTTCAGAGTTCAAACCTCTAACATTCCAGCACAACACATTCCAGTTTCTACATGAATTACTCATTAAAACATATACTAGGCAGCATAACCCATATGACACACAATGTCACATGTCCAGAATAACAGAACAAAGTCTGACCCACCACACAGACATAAGAAAGTTCATGACATAACTGACATACATAAAGCATAAGAGCGGCAAACTTAGGGGCCTGCCACACCCAAAAGTCCAGGAGCAGGCTAAACATCAGGATCGACGGGGGCAGAAGCAGGTGGGTCCACCATAAGTGCATCCACAGAAAGGAGAGTGGCATCAATTTCCAACTCTCTCCCTATTTCCTGAAGCCGCGCAATCGGAGTCGCCAGGGGGATTTCTTCAGAAGCCTGCTCTTCAGACTCATGGGCCGTGAAGGGCTTCGCTCTGGGCTTCTTCTTCTTGGGCTGTATAGCAAGCTCATGAAAAACGGGCTTGAAACCATCCCGCTTGACAGAACTCCTAGTGCAACGTCTGACGGCCGTATCAACAATTGGTGTTGGCGCCAAAGGTTGTCGTGGCCTTCTCGCAGTCACCACAGACACAGGAGGAACCACCTGATCAGGTGCAGAGTCAACAAACAAAGCTCTAGCGACCGGCCTGGCCACTTCCTGGTCCTTCCAAGTGAGACGAGGCAGATCCAGATCAGAGAAAGCGAAATCCCAGCTTCGCTTAGACAGAACAACAGGCGACAGAGGCTGCATTGAAACTGGCTTGGGGACAGAGAACACTATAGGAGCTTGTAGCAGACTTTCAAAAGATCTTCTCCAAATCATGTCAGGAGGTAGAGGAGGCCCATAAGGCACAGCAGGCATAACCAATTCCTCCCTAATCACAGAAGGCTGATAGACCACAATGGCCCAAGAGCAAACTCCTCATTGAATGGAGGAGTAACAGGGGCCTCAGGCTGCTCATCATCAAGAACTACAACAGGTGGCACATGGGCATCAGCAGCAGAGCTTGGCTGTGCAGATAAATCTACCACCATGGACTCCTGGTCCTGCACAGGATCAGGGGCTACATTGTCATCCCAGTTCCCCCAGTTATCATCAGCTATCTCATTGACCACAGGTGCTGGTGGCACTGCATTCCATCCCAAAGCAGGAAAAGCAGGTAAGTTGAAAGGGGGCATCTCAGGGAATGGAACACCAGGCACCGGGTGCGGATTGCCATTGATGGGCATCCAATCCTCATCTTGAGGCATCTGCTCGGCAAAGTTTGCCCCCAAAATATATAGGGAGCAGTCCAAGAAACTCTTGCACCTCCATAGGGTGCAAAATCCATAGACACCACATCACGTGGCACCAGAATGTCTTCAGGGAAGGAAGCAAACACCAGAGACCTGACCAAGTAAGGATCCTCGCTAACCCAATGATGAAACTTGCCAAAAGTGTTGACAGCAGCCCTGATACACTCTGTATTGCGAAGATCCAAAGGAATGCCCAGGAACATGAGAAGGCCCTGACGGAAACCCTGAACGCCGCGGAAATTTTCTCCCTCGTCATGCTTCATAAAGCGCACAAAGCGATCATTGCCCAGTGGCTGCGGCGGGAGCTGCAGCAGATGGAAACGTACAGCAGCATCACGAGGCTCAAAAAGCCCCACAGAGCGAATTCATGGCTGAGCCGATCTGACTAAAACTCCATGCTCATGCAACCACTGAACTACAGCCTCTCTAGCAGCACCTATCTCATCTGGCTGGGGGATAGGCATTACCTCAGCAAGCATAAACTCCTCATGGCGGCGCACAATTGGGGTATGCGGCGAAACGAAGGTTCTTGGAAGGCGATCTTCACCACCGTCGATGACATGGTGGCCCGCGGGGACGTAAAGCTGAGGATCCAGATGAAAGTTCGCCATCGGAACCGAGGGCTCGGCCTCGAACGACGGCGAGTGCAACGGAGGAGGAGGGGTTTCAGGCGGCGAGGCAGAGGGAGTCTTGGGGCCAGGGCTGATGGAACTGGACGAGGGAGTTAATGCGGAAGTGGAAGGGAGGTCCAAGTTTGGTAAAAGCGTTGTCAGAGAGATATTCTCGCAGCGCGCCTCGGAAGTCGTAGCGTTAGTGGATTTGGGTTGCCAAACAAGCCCCAAAACCTGTGCAAATTTGTTGCAATCCTTCCTGATGTGACCCGACTTAAGGCAGGAGATGCACCACAACTTGGACGTGCAAGAGGCCGCAAAGTGTCCCTTCCTCAAACACTTTTGACACGTGAGAACCTCATCAACCATATTAGAAATTAAATCCTCAAAATCATCCCTGGCTTGCTGAGAAGAAGGAATATCCAAATTATCCGCAGAAGAAGCCGGGCCAGCCCTGTCAGACCCAACGGAGAGCAGCCCATGGCCCGTGGCACATGTTGGCATGTCCACATTCAAAGTACCCGAATTCCCGCCCGAGATAGACGGCGAGCGATCAGATAACGGCAGGAGATCTTGAACCGTACCAAACGAGATAGACGGCCTCGTCGACGTCCACCGGAGGCTCACCGGCGGCGCGGGATGGATGACAACTCTCTCATGTGGTGGGATAGAATAACCAGCGTCTTCAGTAGTTTGAATACAATTTTCCGTAGCCGGATACCGATAACCTCGACAAGCATTATAATTTTGAAAGACCGCAAATGATAATTTCTTGCCAACAGAATTTGAGGATTTGAATGAAGATTTTGATGGCCTAGAATGCATGGCTAGAACCCCAAGAGCTGCACGCCGCTTAGAAGGACTAACGAGGATCCACTCAGCATCACATTCCAAATTCCAGATCCTAAACTCACGACTCCAATTCGGGCCCCCGTTACTCCAAAGATGAAAGTAACATTTGAAATGATCACAAGCAAAAGATCGAAGACTAATAATGATCATGGCAACAGCCTTGCAAGATACCTGAAAGCCAAATACCTTATCCTTGATCAAGAAAACCATAAGATCAATACCCGAGCCGCCAATTGCTGCCTCAAGAGCTGCCGCCACCGAATCTTCATTCAAACGGAAGGAATGACGTCCAAACGA
>NC_041386.1:357461464-357462421 GCF_002162155.2 Triticum dicoccoides | reverse complement strand
CAAAAACCAAACCCTTGGAGAAGTCCAAGCCAAGGGTGGAACCATTATTGGAACCCATGAAAGATGGGTATGAACGAGTAGATCTCAAGACACCGGAGAGATCTAATGGAGGGAAACTATAATTTGGTGGCTAGGGGTGGAGATCGCCGGAGGTGGTGGAGATCGCCGTGGAGGGGGTGGGGGTGGGCGGGGGAGCCATAAAAAAAAACACAATTTTAAAACATGGTTGCATTTACATAATAATTTGCCGTTTTGACCCTATAAAAATTGATAAGAGTAACTATCATAATAATTTAATAATTTCCCACTTCGCCGCTATAAAAACATGGTTACATTTTTATTTGTTTAGATTCGACTCTCCATTGCCAATAAGATAAAAATACTACTAACTTTATCGGAAAAACTTAGCTGCTAATTCTCTTTTTCATGTAGAGTATCATGCAATCCCCAAGCAAAGTCATGTCCGGTTAGGCGATGCTTAAAAAGAATTAATCATTAAGGTGCTTGACAACACTCTTCTGGTACTGGATAATCTCGTGGATGCCCAGGACACCATGAATGTTGCGGGCCCATGTGTTGCCATTGAGGCCTTTGGCCACCGTTCTGACCTTGCGCTGACATTTGGGGATGCAGTTGTAGAGCAAAGGCATGAGCTCGCCAACTGAGCGCCCATTGAGCCAGCGATCCTCCCAGAATAGGTTGTTCAGGCCGTTTCCGATGGTCATGTAGGTGGAAGCAGAGAACAGTGTGCGCTCGTTGTTGGAGAATTGGAGGTCCAACCCCTGCAGGCGCGTCCTGTGTCCGTTCGCGAGAACCATAGGCACCACAATCTAAGCGTGAGACCGACGCGCTCGAGGTCGCGAACTCCAAGGCTGCCAAGCTCGAGGGGGCGGCAGACATGGCGCCAGTTGACATGGCGGTGCCCTCCATAGGTAGCGGTTTGCCCGACCCATAGGA
>NC_041386.1:357456169-357461149 GCF_002162155.2 Triticum dicoccoides | reverse complement strand
GTAGAGGACAGACTTAATGAGGGCCAGCCTGCCGGCTCTGTCATGAGCCATGCTTTCCAGGTGGGCAAGCAGCCAGCGACCTTGTCGACAAGGGGCTGTAGCTGCCCGGCGGAGGGGTGACGCGTCGTCAAGGGGATGTGGGGGTAGGTGACCGGGAGCTCGGCGATCGGACATCCCAAGCTGATGATCATCTCGGAGGCAGTCTGGTCCCATGCAGAACCGTGGCCGAGCTCTTGGCGTAGTTCACCTTCGGGCCAGACACCGCCAAACAGGGCAAGGTGCGGTCACGTCGCTCTCCATGGCATGGCAAAAGAGCATGACGTCGTCGGCGTATAGAGATATAGCCGGTATCGGTCTCCGCGGATGCAGCGGCCGGAGGATGCCCGTTTCATGGGCGCGCCACATCAGCCGACCGAGAGTGTCGATCGCGAGCACGAACAGCTGCGGGGACAAGGAGTCAGCCTGCCGCAACCCTCCCTTATGCCATATCGGTGGGCCTGGTACACCGTTCATCAGGACACATGTGCTAGCCGAGGACAGGAGGATGGTGATCCACTCGAGGAAGCGATTCCCGAACACATATTGGCGCAAGACCTCAAAGAGGAACGACTAGGAGATGGAGTCGAATGCGCGCGTGAGGTCGAGCTTAAGCATCACCCTAGGGGCCCCTAGTTGGCTCAACAGTTTGAGCGATTGCCTGACGAGCACGAAGTTGTCATGAGGCTCTGTTTGATGATGAACGTGTTTTGATTGCGGCTGACAAGGCGGTCAAGCTTTGGAGCGTGCCGAAGTGAGAGGGCCTTGGCGAATACCTTGGCCACGAGATGAATGAGGCATATTGGGCGGTAGTCGCGCAACTCCTGGGCATCGGTGCGCTTAGGCAACGACGTGAGGAGGGCTTGGTTAAGCTTGCAGAAGCCACCACCACGCAGCTCGAAAAGCTGTTGGAACACATCCATGAAGTCCTGCTTGACGATGCTCCAACACGCGCGGAGGAATTAGGCAGTATAGCCGTCGGGCCTTGGAACCTTGCGCGCAGGAAGGCGCTTCACGGCTTCCCAGGTCTCCGCCGGGCAGAAGGGCGCATCGAGGTTGGAGAGATCGCTCCCCTTGATAAGTTGCGATAGGTCCAACGTGTGATCGCGCTCGGCAATAGTACCAATCAGTGCGTCATAGTGCCGGAATGCAACCTCGGCCATCTCATCATGATCTGTGAGCATCGTGCCATTTGCGGAGAGGCTGAAGACATGGTTTTTCTGTTGTCGAAAGGAGCATTGCCTGTGGAAGAAGGCAGTGCTGGCATCACCCTCTTTGAGGTTGGCAATGCGGGCACGCTGTCTAGCGGTCGTCCGTTCCAGGGACGCAAGCCCGAGGTACAAAACCTTCAGTTGTTTGCGCAGCCAGTCCTTCGAGGGCGTGAGGACGTGGTCCTCCTAGGCCTTGTCGAAACACGCAATGAGCTCTCTAGCAATGGCCAGCTTGGTCTTTACGTTGCCAACCGCTCTGGCGCTCCAACTCGTGAAGCTACGCGCGGTGGTTTGGAGATGCAGCATTAGGCAGCGGAAGGGGTCGGTGTCGTGAATGGAGCCCCATGCCGCGGCCACCGTGTCGTGGAATCCATCCAAACGCAGCCAATGGTCCTCGAAGTGGAACCTGCGGTGCATCACGGGCGCGGGGGCGCAATCCAGCAGCAAGGGACAATGATCTGACACGACGGACGCAAGGCACCTCAGGTGGCATTCGCCGTGCCCATCCTCCTGGTCCGAGGTGCACATCACACGATTGAGGTGCACCTGGGTCGGTGGTGATTGCTCGTTCGACCACGTGTATCTTCGCCTGTTGTGGTATACCTCCTTGAGCGCGAGATCGTTGACTAGGCGGCGGAATTTGCCCATCATGCGCCTATTGAGGTTGCCCGTGTTCTTGTCCTTGGAGCGGAGGATGAGGTTGAAGTCACCGCAAAGCATCCACGGTCCAGGGTAGTCTGCTCTGATCTCGCGTAGCTCCTCTAGGAAGGCGACCTTGGTCACATCATCCTGGGGTCAGTATACAACCGTGATCCACCACGGCGTGTCGGCAGCCGTGGCGACACAGGTAGAGATCGCGTTGGTGGTGAACAAAGGGGCCGTGATAGTCATGGCCCTGCTTTTCCACGCAAGGAGAATGCCGCCACACGTATGTGTAATCGTCAAACTCCGAACCAAGCGTGTCAAGAACAACAGACGAGTGGATCAACTCCATCTTTGTTTCTTGCAAGCATACAATGGAGGCGTCGGTTGTGTCAAGCAGCCTGCGAATAGCGTGGAGCCGCGCACGTGCGTTGTGACCTCGCACATTCCATACCACGATCTTGAGGCCGTGATCCATAGAGATTGGATCGACAGGAGCGGGTGTCTAGGGGGGCCTAAGTCTCGAACGCAATACCGACACGCGCCGAGGTAGTCGGTTGCACCGCAAGGCAAGCTGGGATCTCATGATCGACCAGCGCAGCGATGGCCGTAAGCACCGACAACGGGATGGGCGCCGCGAACAGATCGTCGTATGCCTTCATCCCCGCGGCCGAGATCTTCTGATTGGTCCCAACAATTCCAAGTGTGCGAAGGACCTGCACTTGCGCGCGTCTTTCGACGGTGGGAGGAGCAGCGGTCGTGGGCATAGCGGCAGCTGAGCGGCCACGACGAGGGGTGAAATCAAGAGGGCGACGGGACCTCTTCTCGGGCGCCGGCAGAGCAGCGTTGAGCTCCTTGGTGGCAGCGGCTAGAAAGTCCCCTAGCGTGCATGAGCGAGCGGCAAGTGCATGTCCGCGGGATCGGCGCCTGATTATTGGTGGGGAAGTGAAGCGTCCTGGCCCAGACCCATGCATGCTCTGACGTGCCTTCTCGGGGTTAGTGGAGAGAGCCGCAGCGGGCCCGGGCGAGACCGGGGCCACGGGATTCTGCATGGGCGTCTGCGGGTCCCGCTAGTCCGGGGATGGCGGTAGCAATCTGTCCAAGGGTGGGGTCACCAATGCGTGGGCGGGAGAAGTGGCGCGAAGCTCGTGCACCGCGCTGTCCGTCCCAGCGCGCGCGGACGGGGGCGAGGACTGGTGAGCGCATGGGGTTGGCTCCACCTCGGGATCGGTTGTGGGGGAAACACCACTTTGTCCCGACAAGGTGGGTGTCAGCTCTGGCATGACCTGCTGCGAGTTTGGAACCTCGCTGAGCACGGCCAGGTCCCGACAGGCCAAAGGATCAGGTGAGGCAATTGGCGGCCCCGCGTGATCGTCCTCAGGCTCGTGGGTGGCCGCCGGATTCAAAATTCTGAACGGATTCAACGCTGCCGTAGCCACTAGCATGCCGCCAGCTATCCCTATCAAGCCTGGCTACGGGCCCTTAGGGGCGGCGTCAGTACTGCATGTCTGTCCCACGGGTAAAGTAGGCATATCTTTCCTTTTACCCTTTCCTTTTTTGGCACAGTGATGACGGCGGTCGGCTCCATGCTGACCGGCCACGGTAGCATACGGTTCCGTGGCTGGACGGTCGTACCCGTCGTCGCGCCGGGTGGAACGGGCCACCCTGTCGCCATGGCCACACCATCCGCGCACGAGGTTTGGTCTCCGGCACGCCAGCCGAGGCTGTCCACCGCCATGCCATCGGCACGACTGGTGGGCTGCGGCTCCATACGTCCGCACTTGTGGCCGCGGCGGCGTGCGCGTCCATGGCCTGGCCCGTCATCGTTGCTGTTGCCGGCGCCCTTGTCCCGGTCTGGGCCTGGACCTGTCGGTGTGCTAGGATGTGCAGTTCTGATCATCTCAGCGCGGACGATGGCGATGGAGATGGGGAAGGTTAGCATTCTGATGAACGGCGTGTCGGTGCTAAGGTGCGCGGGGATTTGCTCGACAACCTCCAGAACGGCGGCGCGACGAATGCCGGCAGGGTCATGCGTGCGCCCAGACAGACGGAAAGTGGTGAGGTCGGCACGGGAACGAGTCTGGGATGGAGGTGCTCGATCCAACAGCTTCTCCCAAGGGTGTGCTCGGCAGTGGAGAGGTGCCAGGCTTGAGCAGGAATGCCGCGGAGTTCAAGCTCGACGCGGTACTCGAACTCGTCGGAGCCTGCGTGGGCAAGCTTGCTCCATGGGCGCATCGAGAGGGAGAAGCGGGGCGAGCGGATGAAGTGCTTGCCGGCTAGGCGGTCCATTGTAGCCTGCGAGCCGAAGAGGAGACCAGCCCGAAGGAGTCGTAGAGCGCCGCGGCGACCTTGTTGGTGGAGACGTGCGGGCGATTGCCAGTGACGGAGGCCACTAGCGCTTGAGCCAGGACCTATTCCGCCTCCTCCATCTCTACGGTGTGCGGCATGATGACACGCTCCGGCTCGGGTGGGCGGACATCAGGCAACGACGCGGCCAGAGTTGCTTGGGAAGGCGGGGGCAGGAGTGTGGCCTGGGGGCAAGGAGGCTCGACGACAACCGGTCTGGAGTTGCCAGGCGAAGCGCAGGGGCCGCGCTCCTCATCTTGGCTATGGGCGTCACAAGAGCGGGAGTCATGGCCGGAGGTCAGGCAGTGGCGGCATCTGATGTCGTTGGTGCAGTCCCTCACGCGGTGGCGGGGGTCCAGGCACCGAAAGCAGGGCCCAGCCAGCTCTTCAGGGGATGGGCGGCGCGGAGGGGCACTGGGCGCATCGGCCTGGCGCGGGCGGCGACGGTGGTTCCTGCGCCCTGGTTGCTGGAACCCGTCCGCATCGACCGCGTTGGTGCCGGGGACGCGGTGCACCTCGGAGCGGGGATCGTGGCGGCTCCTGGCAGGCTATCTGGGTGGCATCGCCGCGTGGCCAGGGGCAGGGGGCACCGGCGACGCAGGGAAGGCCCCAAGGCGGCACGGGACCTCACAGTAGAAGCGCGCAGAGGACTCGCTCCCCGAGTTGAGCCAGTGGTCGCCGTAGGACACGCGCTCGTCGGAGAGGGTCACTCCGTGGTCGGCAGGTCAGTGTTGGAGGACGCCAT
>NC_041386.1:357449468-357455893 GCF_002162155.2 Triticum dicoccoides | reverse complement strand
TGGTGGCGATTCGACGGCGGCGGGGCTGGAGGGCTAGGGGAGGGAGGGGAGGGAGGGCTACCGGCAGGGATTCGACGGCGGTGAGGCTGGGGGGCTACTCTGAGCTAGGAGGGAGGGGCGGGGCGGAGCGAGAGCGAGCCATTCTGACTACAGAACTGCCTATAAAATTATGAACACGCATAATCTATTTTGTGGGGTAGACACTGGAATCTTTTCCTTGTGAAAAATAGTCATGGTTCTTTTAACAATCATTGAGAAATCTACCTTGTATCAGCATAGCTCTTGTTTCTGTTGAGAAATAATGTTCATGATCTCAACAAAGTAATCTGTTATCTTTTCTCTTTGTTTGTTCTTGAGCATGGGTATAGGTCTACGATGTGTGGCACCGTGTGTCCTCGCTTACTGCAATACCTAGTGATTACTTGTCCATTTTCCTTTTTGGTTGAAATCATGCACCCCAGCTAGGCCATTTATGCAACATGTATTTCTTGGTCTATTACATGTCTCCCTTATTGTTTGATGCTCCATTTTACCTTTTCACCCTTCTTTTTGCTTGTTATGCACATTACTTGTTCCCCAACCAATGTCGACGGGCATCAGCATAGGCTTAGTTAAAGTAATTTTGCATGAATATTCTGAAATCTTTCATTGTCATATGTGATTCAAAATGTTTGATATAAATAATCGTCTGAAAGTTTGTATAGTAAACATTCATGTTTTGCTATTTCGTCGCCACTGATTGCTTATCAGTTTACACTGAGATGATAATGATACAATCACCAGGAAGCCTTACCTGTTATCATCTATTTATCTATTTTCAGGGTCTAGTACCACGGGCAAAGCTGTTACTATCACTTGGTGGTACTTTTTCCCTGGCATTTGGTCCTCTGATTATTGTCACGGTTTCTCTATTTGCTGGTCTTTATCTGGTAAGCTGTCTAATCTCTTTGTGTGCTTCATACCCGCTCATGTAGTCATTATGTATTTGGCCCCTGATTTACTTGTGTAGTATTGTAGCAATTCATCGACCCTATTATGACATGGCGTGCATATACGCTGTACAGTTTCAGTTAGTATCTGATCATAAGTTAATATAAATCAATTGAACACATTGAGATCATTATATGATTTTTGTTCAGCATGGTACAATTGGAATACAGAATACACACCTTATTATTTCCAATATGTGCTTTGCTCGTAATTTCCCTGTGTAGCGCTTCTGGCTTTTGACACTGAATGTTTATATTGTACTAGGAGAGTTGGACATGATCTGGTTATTTACATAACCCATTGAACATCTTAAGGTTTGATATGACATTATGAGCTTGTGCTCAACATGATAAATTTGGTGTGGTGGCCAGACATTGTCATCATCACACAGAGAAAAAGGAGGGGTACAACCAATGCAAATTAAACTAACCGAATCATAAATTGAGTGATCGCACAGCAGCCATGGGACGATGCACAAGCTTGTTGGGAACATTTTCTTCCCTAGATACTCGAACTATATAAGAAACGAAATAATAGCAGAAAGCATAAACAATATGTAATTTCTGTTCTTTTCAGTGCTCTCTTGTCTCTTGTGCACGAAGGGAGATTTCTGTCTATGATTTTGACAACATTTGGAGTTGACCAAAAGTGTCCATCTTTGTAGTTTTACATGATGTAAGAAAGCTGACACTGCTTGTCCTGGATTTCTCATTGCAGTATTTTGGGCAAAGCTTTGTACATGACGGGAGCAAGAAACCAGTGGCGCCACCACCATACATTGATCCATATGAGCTACTGGAAGACGATATGATCTCCCGGCCCTCCCTTGATGTGTTCTGAATCTCCACGACACAAGGATAGTATTTGTAGATAGCTCAATAATTTTCTTGTTTTACTAGATATGTACCTGTAAATGCAATAGCTGTAGACTGTTATTATCTAAAACTTTACAATAAAATTTGCGAAAAATCTCGCGCCAAAATCCAGTTGTGGTGAAACCTTTCCCAACCTTTCTTTGTTCTGTAACTCTCTCCTCTGCTGTCGGTAATGATATACCGAGAAATTCCAAATGAATGTCAAGCTGCCAGCTTCTCCAACTCAGTGGTCGGAGCCGGGTTGGACGTCTCAACTCTGCGGGGTTCAGGAGAGTTTTTCTTTTCTTTCGAGAGAATACCATCATGTCTAATTTTATTGATTTGGCAATGTCATTACATCGTTCACCAGGTCGTTTACAAGAAAATCAGGGAGTTCATCAACTCAGTTACAGGAAACATCATTATCATCTGCAAAGCAATATTGTGAGCAGCTCTATTGCCTTCCCTCGGGCAGTGTATGACTTTTTTTTTTGAAACAAGACAGTGTAAGACTTGCGATCATACCTGCCAAGATAAAACAATCAGCATAAACTGCAGTACCTTCGCTCAGTATTCTTTCCTGGCTCGAACACGCATTGATCACCTCCGAGCTGAGAAGGAGAGTTGGTAGTGCCCGTAGTGCAAATTTCTTGGAGTAGGGAAGCTGCTCATTCCGGGCTTCTGCAGGAGATGAAGTTGACTAAAATTAGGATGGAATGCCACCCCCCAAGTGACAGAAGAGCACACGGGTTCGAGCTGTCTCCTCCCACGAGCGAGCTCATTTCGGAGAAAATTACACGTTTCGTCTCTGACGCATTACCATTTAGTCCAGCTACTCGAGAAGCACTACAGTATGATCTCCATACATATGAATACGTAACACTTTACGGTCCTTTTACGTAACACTCTACTGTCCCTTGCTCTGCTGTGGCCGCGTGTCGCTGCTTTTTTGCATATAACCCCTCGCATTTTGTGTAAACAACCCATGCTCCCTTCCACGCGGACCCATTTGTCATCCACCCACGCCGAGTAGTCAAATCGACATGCTTATTGAGTAAGCTAGCTCCTCCCCCATAGCTTGACGTTTGTGTTTGGAAAAGCGCCGGAGTGTTTGCTTGACCGGTTTATATCCCTTCAATATATTGAGACTGTGTTCATCCAACTCGCGTGGGATTCCTGGCATATCAGAAGGGTGCCCGGCGAATATATCCCAATTCTCGCGCAGGAACTCTCGTAACGTGACGTCAACCGTTGGGTCTAGTTGTGCTCCAATAGATGATGTCTTCTCGGGGTCCGTTGGATGGACTTGGAATTTAACTATTTCTTCTGCCGATTTGAAAAAGGTGGATTTGGGTCGTTTGTCTAGGATCACATCGTCTTTGTCCACCGTGGAGCGCAGTGCGGTTAATTCTTCGGCCGCGAGGGCTTCAGATAATGCCTCGAGGGCCAGAGATGCGGTTTTATTTTTGATGCGGAGTGCTATGTCCGGATCACTAGCGAGAGTGATTATGCCACTGGGCCCGGGCATCTTAAACTTCATGTATCCGTAATGAGGTATGGCTTGGAAGCGTGTAAATGCATCTCGCCCTAAGAGGGCGTGACATCCGCTGTTGAAAGGGGCCATTTGGAAGGTTATCTCTTCGGACCGATAATTCTCCGGCGTGCCAAATACCACATCAAGCGTGATTTTTCCCGCACACCGTGCCTCCCGACTGGGAATGATTCCTTGGAAGGTCGTGTTGCTTTGCTCGATGCGGCTCCTGTCTATTTCCATTTTTTGTAGTGTATCCTCATAGATGAGGTTTAGTCCGCCGCCGCCGTCCATGACAACCTTGATGAGCCAAAAGCTGTCCACGATTGGGCTGAGGACCAAGGCGGCTGGTGCTCGAACTGTCCTGTATTTTGGCTCGTCGCCGGCATTAAAGGTAATAGCCGTGTCGTTCGAAGGGTTTATTGTTGCGATTTGGCAGATTTCGGCGAGTTCACGGAGTGCCCTTTTGCGCCTATTGTTTGAGGCGAATGTCTCGAAGACCGTCAATACTTTGAGGTCGTCGTCTTCTAGGGGGTGTTGTTCTGGGGTATTCCTGGTGAGGATATCCTCACCGCTCTTGGCCACTTGCCGAAGTATCCAACATGCTCTAAGGCTGTGGGTTGGTATGTTATCTAGTGTTGTGTGTATTTTGCATGGCCCATCGAGCCATCCTTCCAGAACGGTTCCGCGCCCTGTAACAGGCTTGTATTTCTTTACTATTGGTCCAGGCGTGCCATGAGGGTGCGCCCTTTTCGCCTGAGCGAGGGGTTGAGTGGGGACCGATGGTTCCCAATGGGCTGCCTGAGTTTTCCAGGCGCTTTCCATTGCGATGTACTTCTGTATGATAGTTGCCAAGTCAGCAAAGTGTAATATGTGACGGCGGTTGATGGCGTTGAGGATTCCCTCATCCATGCAATTGTTGCGAAACGCTAAGATCGCGTCTTCGTCACAGTAATCTTTAATCTTGTTTTTGACAAGGAGGAATCTGGCCCAGAAGTGGTGGACCGTTTCCTGAGACCGCTGTTGTATGCTTAAGAGAGCGCTTATGTCTGGTTGGGTGGGTGGATTTAAATCCGAACCCTGACCCAATTTTAGATCCGGAGTCTGAAGATCCTCCGAACTTAGCAATTCGAGCTCCGGGATATCAACTGATTTTCTGAGCTTATCGTCTGATTCTATGTTCGGAGGACGAGGCGTGTCTTTCTGCCGGTAGGTGTCCGGCTGTTCGAGATCGGAGATCCGAACATAGTTCTTCCTCAATATAGAGGAAAAGTTATCTTGCTCCTCGACTACCGCTATCTGATGGGTGATCGGTGGAGTTTTAATTTCTCTCTGGTCGGGTTTAAACCCAATCCTATCGTAGTCTGTAGCGACCCCCAAGGCGGCGATGCGATCTTGGAGTTCCTTTAAAGACGATAACTCTGTTGGATCCATCCCTTTGGCGTATTCAGAATCAACACAAAGACGATTTTCGATGACTCGAGAGGTCATCGTCGGCTCAAGGGCCAAACGGGCGGTCATGATGAAACCGCCCAGCCGAAGGGTTTGGCCTGAGGCCAGGGCTCCTCCGGAGGTGATATTTTCCTTGATGACAAGATGAGCCATCAATCCTTTTGACGACGGCACAGTGGAACTCTCAATGAAAGCACCAATGTCGGTGTCAAAACCGGTGGATCTCGGGTAGGGGGTCCCGAACTTTGCGTCTAAGGCCGATGGTAACAGGAGACATGGGACACAATGTTTACCCAGGTTCGGGCCCTCTCTATGGAGGTAATACCCTACTTCCTGCTTGATTGATCTTGATGAATATGAGTATTACAAGAGTTGATCTACCACGAGATCGTAATGGCTAAACCCTAAGTCTAGCCTGTATGACTATGATTATGATTGTCCTTTCTACGGACCTAGCCCTCCGGTTTATATAGGCACCAGAGGGATCCAGGGTTACACAAAGTCGGTTACAGAAAAAGGAAATCTTCATATTCGGTCGCCAAGCTTGCCTTTCACGCCAAGGAGAGCCCCATCCGGACACGGGTAGAGCCTTCGGTCTTTGTATCTTCACAGCCCAACAGTCCGGCCCATGGCTAACAGGCTTGGCGCCCGAGGAGCCCTTAGTCCAGGACTCCCTCAGCCATGAACAAGACTTTTCATCTGATGAACGGGATCACATCATTAGAGAATGATGTGATTGACTTGATCCATCCGTTAGCTTAGCACTATGATCATTTAGTGTATTGCTATTGCTTTCTCCATGACTTATACATGTTCCTATGACTATGAGATTATGCATCTTCCGAATACCGGAGGAACACTTAGTGTGTTATCGAATGTCACAATATAACTGGGTGACTATAAAGATGCTCTACATGTGTCTCCGATGGTGTTTGTTGAGTTGGCATAGATCGAGATTAGGATTTGTCACTCCGATTGTCGGAGAGGTATCTCTGGGCCCTCTCGGCAATGCACATCACTATAAGCCTTGCAAGAAATGTGACTAATGAGTTAGTTGCGGGATGTTGCATTATAGAACGAGTAAAGAGACTTGCCGGTAATGAGATTGAACTAGGTATTGAGATACCGATGATCGAATCTCGGGCAAGTAACATACCGATGACAAAGGGAACAACGTATGTTGTTATGCGGTTTAACCGATAAAGATCTTCATAGAATATGTAGGAGCCAATATGAGCATCCAGGTTCCGCTATTGGTTACTGACCGGAAGTGAGTCTCGGTCATGTCTGTATAGTTCTCGAACCCGTGGGGTTCGCACGCTTAACGTTCGATGACGATCGGTATTATGAGTTTATGTGTTTTGATGAACCGAAGGTAGTTCGGAGTCCCAGATGTGATCACGGACATGACGAGGAGTCTCAAAATGGTTGAGACATAAAGATCAATATATTGGAAGGTTATGTTTGGACATTGGAATGGTTCTGGATGATTTCGGGCATTTACCGGAGTACCGGGGGGTTAGCGGAAGCCCCCGGGGAGTCAATGGGCCTTATTGGGCCTTAATGGGAGAGAGGAGGAGGCGGCCAAGGTGGGGGCG
>NC_041386.1:357345729-357449097 GCF_002162155.2 Triticum dicoccoides | reverse complement strand
TGGGAAGGAGGCCAACCCCCTTTCCTTCTCTCCCTCTCCCTCTTCCTTCTTCTCCTACTCCAACTAGGGAAGGGGGGAAACCTACTCCTACTGAGAGTAGGACTCCCCCCTTGGGCGCGCCATGAGAGGGCCGGCCATCCCCTCCTCCACTCATTTATATACGAGGGAGGGGGGCACCCCATAGACACAAAAGTTGATTGTTTAGCCGTGTGCGGTGCCCCCTCCATAGAATTCCACCTCGGTCATATCGTTGTAGTGCTTAGGCGAAGCCCTGCATCGACAACTTCATCATCATCGTCATCACATCGTCGTGCTGACGAAACTATCCCTTGGCCTCAGTTGGATCAAGAGTACGAGGGACGTCATCGAGCTGAACGTGTGCATATCGCGGACGTGTCGTGCGTTCGGTACTTGATCGGTTGTATTGCGAAGACGTTCGACTACATCAACCACGTTTCATAACGCTTCCGCTTTCGGTCTATGAGGGTAGGTAGACACACTCTCCCCCTCTCGTTTCTAGGCATCTCCTAGATAGATATTGCGTGATTGTAGGAATTTTTTTGAAATATTGTGTTCCCCAACATAACCCACAGTTCCACAGGATCGAAACCTGACTCTTCGGTACACCCCTGTTGCCAAAGTAATTCCTCATATTTGACTCCATATGTAATTCACGAGCCACCTTCCGAGAGATCATCAATTATGGTATCCAACACAGTACTTATTCCCGTTGCTTTGAACCCCTTTCACGCCCTGTTTCACGCATCGAACGATTGCGTGCCCGCTCAAAACTTCCCATGATGCCTCCTTACTTTGCTCTCGATATTTTCTTAAGTTTTAATTCAAGAGTTAGCTCCACCACCTTCCCCGGTGTTATTGACCAGATAGTCGACCTTGCAGAGGTCTGTTCACCCGGAATACCCACCCTTATTTCTTTCGTAAGTACGATGGAGTTCCCGAATAAAGGATGCCGACTTAATCATGATGACCTGAAGCAGAGAAATGAAGACGTCACCACAATGGATCAACCTCTTCAAGAAGAGCAACCAAGACTGAGAAGATTCGTTAGAATTTCGTAACTAGATCTTTCCCCCTTACTCCACCTCTTAAAATCTTGGGACAAGATTTCTAGTAGTGGAGGAGATTTGTAACACCTCGATAGTCAAGCTACAGTAACCTCACACTAACGTGCCATGTCACCATGTTGATTAACCCAATTTGCCAGTTGATGCAAATCAGAGTCAAATTCAAAATTAAATTAACAAGTCAAATTCTTATTTCTTGGAACTATCAAATAAAAATGTTCAGTGGGTTGCAAATATTCACTAAGTATTTAACATGTAGCAACCAACATTAAATGGTCTCTTTAATTTGCCCCTGGAAATGTTTTAATGGATCGGCGGGATTAAATAAACATGTTTAAATTCAAATATAATTTCGAATTGCTTCAATTGACTTTAAACTTTTTGGTGCAACACCACAATAATGTGCATGATTTATGTGCCAAGTTTCATTAGTAACAAAAGTCATTTGGTGGTCCAACTATTTGTAAAACTGTAAAGAAATAATTAAACAAACAAAAGGAGGGACCTAAACTACTGGGCACTTCTGCCCATTAAGCAAAACGTTGCAGCCCAAGCCCACGTGGAGGTCTTCCCCTACCCCTGTTCACATAACGGGGGCGTGGCAGCCATCCGGGGTGCCCTGGCCATGGCTATCAGCGTGGCAGCCATCCGCCACCCCCTGCGCGCCTACAAGGTGACCCCCCCTCGACCCCCCTTGTCGAAACCCTAACCCCCCATACTCTCACTCCCTCCTTTTTCTCGATCTGGAGCTCCCCCGAGCTCAACATCGATGCACGCTCGTCGATCCCGCAACCGCCTTGTCTCCCGAGCCACGTGGAGACGTCTAAAAGCTCCTCCAAGTTCGTCTTCGTCGGATGCATCCACCGGTTTGAGCCGGGGCACTCTCAATCGTCGCCGCCGTCTTCTTCCCCATGACGAACCGAACCACCATCGCCACTGCCTCGTCGTGGCCCCGCTGCTCCGATGCCTCCCGTACCTCCTAGAGCTACCCCGCGCTCACTATGAGCTTCCTCCGTCGACCCCCTGTTTTTCCCCTTGTTAGCCGCCGTAGTCCGTCGCGCCCGAGCCTCCGGCCACGACCCGACTCCGCTCCCGCGCGAGCTCACCACGATCCCCTGCACGCCCCGCTAGCCCCCACCTACGCTCCATCGCCCGTTGCTGCCTGCACGCGCCCGCAGCCCCACGCCCGTCCCGTGCTGCCCGCAACAGTGCTCCTAGTTGCTCCCGCCGCTGCCGCTATGCTGCTCTACTACTGCTGCTCGATGCGGCTGCCACCACTGCTACTCCCTGCCTCTGCTCCTGCTGCCGCCAACCGCGCCCCGCGCCCCCTCCGGCCTCCCATGGCCTTACCGTTTCCGCCGCCAACTGCCCCTGCCTATGCCCGTCGCCGCCTTCGCCCCACGGTGCCTGGCCATGCCCGCAAAGGCCGCCGCCGTCCAGGACCTCACCCCCGCTCCTGCGTGCCCTGCCGCCCTCCCCTCACGCTCATGCCTCCTCTGGCCGGCGCCGAGGCCGCCGACGTGCCCCTGTGTGCGCCAGTGCGCTCACTCGCCGAGCCACCTGTGGGGCCGGTCAGGGCCACTTACCAGTGAGACCCCCCTTTGTTTTGATTACTTGCAAAAAAAGAAATAATTAATGAAATAATTAATTAGTGATTAGTTAATTGGTTAATTAACTGGACTAACTACCCACTAACACTGGACCCCACCACTAACTAGTTTAATACAAACAACTCTTTAATATACATGTGACACTCACATGCGGGACCCCTCCTGACAGTTGACCAGTCAACATGGACCAATCAACTGTTGACTGGGCAGTTGATTGGCCCCACCAGTCAGTCCCTTTGAGCACTGCTGGGTGCACTACACTGGGTGCACCCAGCCTTTTCTGTTTAAATGTTTTTGATTTATTAATATTACTATAATTTTAGAAAATGATTAAAACTTAAAAAACAATATAAAATAAACCATAAATCGGATGAGAATACATTAGACATGAAAGTTGCTCAGAACGACGAGACAAATCCGAATACGCAGTCCGTTCATTCGTCACGTGTCCCTACCATAGCGAACCTGCAACCTTCCCCCTCCGTCCCATATGTCCGAAAACGCGAAACACCGGGAATACTTTCCCAGATGTTTCCCCCCTTCGCCGATATCGCCTACTACTGCGTTAGGTCACCCCTAGCACCGCTTATTGCCATGTTATGCTTTGTGATGCTTTGTTGCTCTGTTATTTATTGTGTTCGCCCTCCATTACTTCTTTCCGGTAGACCTCGAGACTGTCGGCGACCCCCAGTTCGACTAGGGTGTTGACGACCCCTCCTTCTTGCCAGAGCAACCAGGTAAGCCCCCCCCCCCTTGATCAACCCAATATCTCCTATTCCTTCTCTCTACTGCTTGCATTAGAGTAGTGTAGCATGTTACTGCTTTCGGTTAATCCTATTCTGCTGCATAGCCTATCATTGTTGCTACAGTTGTTACCCTTACCTGCAATCCTAAATGCTTAGTATAGGATGCTAGTATTCCATCAGTGGCCCTACATTCTTGTCCGTTTGCCATGCTATACTACCGGGCCATGATCATTCGGGAGGTGATCACGGGCATATACTTATATACATAATATATGATACATGTGGTGAGTAAAGTCGGGTCGGCTCGTTGAGTACCCACGGTTGATTCACGGATTGGGGGCTGAAAGAACATACTTTCCCGATAGCCCTCTATGTGGATCTTTGTGGCGGAGCGACAGGGCAGGTTGAGACCGCCTAGGAGAGAGGTGGGCCTGGTCCTGGTCGGCGTCCGCGGTTACTTCAAAATAGCATGCTTAACGACATTTTGGTATTTGACCGAGTTTGTCCACTGGCCTATACGCACTAACCAACTACGCGGGAACAGTTATGGGCACTCAACGTTGTGGTATCAGTCGAATCCTTCTTGACGTCAGCGACTGAGCGGCGCGCGCCGGGTTGGACCGCGTAATGCAACTTCCTTTGTAATGGAGGTTGCTAGGTCTGCTCACCGGCCGCGTACGCAACGTGCAGGTGTGCAACGGGTGATGGCCCAGACCCCTGCGCGCATAGGATTTAGACCGGCGTGCTGACCTCTTTGTTGTGCCTAGGTAGGGCTGCGACGTGTCGATATTCCAAGGCCGGACATGACCCAAGAAAGTGTGCCCGGCCAGAGGGATCGAGCGTGTTGAGTAATGTGGTGCACCCCTGCAGGGAAGTTTATATGTTCAATTAGCCGTGTCCCTTGGTAAAAGGACGACCTGGAGTTGTACCTCGACCTTATGACAACTAGAACTGGATACTTAATAAAACACACCCTTTCAAGTGCCAGATACAACTCGATGATCGCTCTCTCACAGGGCAACAAGGAGAGGATCGCTGGGTAGGATTATGCTATGCGATGATACTTGGTTAACTTACCATCTACCCTCTTCTACTGCTTCAAGATGGAGGCTGCCAGAAGCATAGTCTTCGGTAGGACTAGCTATTCCCCTCTTCTTCTGGCATTCTGCAGTTCAATCCACATATACTACCCCTTTCGTTGATACCAATGCATATGTAGTGTAGATCCTTGCTTGCGAGTACTTTGGATGAGTACTCACGGTTGCTTTGCTCCCTATTTTCCCCCTTTCCTTCCTCTCGGTTGTCGCAACCAGATGCTGGAGCCCAGGAGCCAGACGCCACCATCAACGACGACTCCTACTACACCGGAGGTGCCTACTACTACGTCCAGGCCGCCGCCGACGACCAGGAGTAGTTTAGGAGGATCCCAGGCAGGAGGCTTGCGCCTCTTTTGATCCGTATGCCAGTTTGTGCTAGCCATCTTATGGCAACTTGTTTAACTTATGTCTATACTCAGATATTGTTGCTACCGCTGACTCATCTATGATCGAGCACTTGTATTCGAGCCCTCGAGGCCCCTGGCTTGTATTATGATGCTTGTATGACTTATTTATTTTTAGAGTTGTGTTGTGATATCTTCCTGTGAGTCCCTGATCTTGATCGTACACGTTTGCGTGTATGATTAGTATACGATTGAATCGGGGGCATCACATCTAATGAGCTAATATCAAATAACCTCTTTTCACCAGCAAGTTTGAAATCATAATTGAGCTCTTTGATGGCCCAGTATGCTTTATGTTCTAACTCAAGAGGCAAATGACAAGCTTTTCCATAAACCATTTTATATGGAGACATACCCACAGGATTTTTATATGCTGTTCTATAAGTCCAAAGTGCATTGATGACCCACAAATATAGGGGATCTATCGTATTCCTTTCGATAAGTAAGAGTGTCGAACCCAATGAGGAGCAGAAGGAAATGACAACCAGTTTTCAGTAAGGTATTCTCTGCAAGCACTGAAATTATCAGTAACAGATAGTTTTGTGATAAGGTAATTCATAACGGGTAACAAGTAACAAAAGTAAACAAGGTGCAGCAAGGTGGCCCAATCCTTTTTGTAGCAAAGCACAAGCCTGGACAAACTCTTATATAAAGGAAAGCGCTCCCGAGGACACATGGGAATTATCATCAAGCTAGTTTTCATCATGCTCATATGATTCACGTTAGTTACTTTGATAATTTGATATGTGGGTGGACCGGTGCTTGGATACTGCCCTTCCTTGGACAAGCATCCCACTTATGATTAGCCCCCCTCGCAAGAATCCGCAACTACGAAAGAAGAATTAAGGTAAACCTAACCATATCATGAAACATATGGATCCAAATCAGCCCCTTACGAAGCAACGCATAAACTAGGGTTTAAGCTTCTGTCACTCTAGCAACCCATCATCTACTTATTACTTCCCAATGCCTTCCCCTAGGCCCAAACAATGGTGAAGTGTCATGTAGTCGACGTTCACATAACACCACTAGAGGAAAGACAACATACATCTCATCAAAATATCGAACGAATACCAAATTCACATGACTACTTATAATAAGACTTCTCCCATGTCCTCAGGAACAAAGGTAACTACTCACAAATCATATTCATGTTCATAATCATAGGGGTATTAATGTGCATAAAGGATCTAAACATATAATCTTCCATCGAATAAACCAACTAGCATCAACTACAAGGAGTAATCAACACTACTAGCAACCCACATGTACCAATCTGAGGTTTTGAGACAAAGAGCGGATACAAGAGATGAACTAGGGTTTGAGAGGAGATGGTGCTAGTGAAGATGTTGATGGAGATTGACCCCCTCCAGATGAGAGGATCGATGGTGATGACGATGGTGACGATTTCCCCCTCTCGGATGGATGTTTCCCCGACAGAACAGCTCCGCCGGAGCCCTAGATTGGTTCCGCCAAGGTTCCGCCTTGAGACGGCGGCGCTTTGTCCCGAAAGCTTCCTTCTGATTTTTTCCAGGGAAAAAGACACCTTATACCAGAAGACGGGCATCGAGGGGCTTCCAGGTGGCCCACGAGGCAGGGGGCGCGCCTAGGGGGGTAGGGCGCGCCGTCCACCCTCGTAGACAGTGGGTGGCCCCCCCTGGTGTTTTCTTCGCCCAATATTTTTAATATATTCCAAAACTGACTTTCCTAGAGTTTCGGGACTTTTGGGGTTGTGTAGAGTAGGTCCCTAATATTTGCTCCTTTTCCAGCCCAGAATTCCAGCTGCCGGCATTCTCCCTCTTCATGTAAACCTTGTAAAATAAGAGAGAAAAGGCATAAGTATTGTGACATAATGTGTAATAACAGCCCATAATGCAATAAATATCGATATAAAAGCCTGATGCAAAATGGACGTATGAACTCCCCCAAGCTTAGACCTCGCTTGTCCTCAAGCGGAAGCCGATATCGAAAAATATGTCGACATGTTTCGAGATAGAGGTGTCGATAAAATAAAATACGGACATGAGGGCATCATGATCATTCTTAGAATAGCAACATATATATATATATTCATATGATTTCTTATGCTAAAGTGACAATCTATTCACAATGTCATGTATGAATCAAAAACTTCATTGAAAAACTAGCAAACTATAATCTCAGTCATTGAAGCAATTGCAATTTATCATAACATCAGAAAGAGTAAATATAAGAGCTTTTCAGCAAGTCCACATACTCAACTATCATTTAGTCTTTCAAAATTGCTAACACTCACGCAGTACTTATGGATATGAAGTTTTAATCGGACACAGAGAAAGATAGGGGCTTATAGTTTTGCCTCCCAACCTTTTACCTCAAGGGTAACGTCAACAATAATGATTTATGAAAACCCACATCCAATTTATATATATATATATATATATATATATATGTATATATATCAGGATCTTTCCAACACATAGTGCTTGCCAAAGGATAAAGTGTAAAAAAGGAAAGGTGAAGATCACCATGACTCTTGTATAAGGTATAAGACAAAAATAAGAGATAGGCCCTTCGCAGAGGGAAGCAGAGGTTGTCATGTGCTTTTATGGTTGGATGCACAAAATCTTAATGCAAAAGAATGTCAGTTTGTATTGCCACTTGTGATAGGGACCTTTATTATGCAATCCGTCGCTTTACTTTCTTCCATATAACAAGCTCGTATAAAGCTTATTTTCTCCACACTAATAGATCATACATATTTAAAGAGCAATTTTGATTGCTTGCAACAATGAAAACTTACTTGAAGGATCTTATTCAATCCATAGGTAGATATGGTGGACTCTCATGGCAAAACTGGGTTTAAGGATATTTGCAAGCACAAGTAGTATCTCTACTTGGTGCAAAGAATTTGGCTAGCATAAGGGGGAAAGGCAAACTCAACATGTTGGATGATCCATGACAATATAATTTATTTCGGATATAAGAAAGCATAACCCATTACGTTGTCTTCCTTGTCCAACATCAACCTTTTACCATGTCATATTTTAATGAGTGCTCACAATCATAAAAGATGTCCAAGATAGTATATTTATATGTGAGAACCTCTCTTTCTTTATTACTTCCTATTAATTGCAACGATGACCAAAACTATGTTTGTCAGCTCTCAACAACTTTTATTCATCATACACTTTGTATGTGAAGTCATTACTCTCAATAAGATCAATATGATCTTTTTATTTCTTTTTATTCTATCTCTTTTCTTTTATTCCCTCAAGATCATATCAAGATAACCAAGCCCTCGACTCAAGACTAATCTTTATTATATATAGCTCACGGACTCGATTACATAGATAAGGATCAACGCAAAAACTCAAAGCTAGATCACACTAAACTTTATTCTACTAGATCAAGATATAACCAAAAGGATCGAATTAAGAAAAATGGTAAAGATAGAAGTGTGATGGTGATACGATACCGGGGCACCTCCCCCAACCTTGGCAGTTGCAAAGGGGAGTGCCCATACCCATGTATGTATGTATCTTTCTTCGGAGGTGGTGATGATGGAGTTGTTGTAGATGTAGGCTTGCCGTCCATCTTCCAAGGCATAGGCTCAACATCATAGAAGGATGATCGAGTCTCTGGGATCCTCAAATCTGCAGCCAAACTCATCCTCTTGAATCTATATTCATACTCACAGTTTTGGTTTTGCTGGTCATAGATCTGGTCTTGGAGGTGCTCGATTTTCTTGTGAAGCTTGAAGATGGTCTCCCCAATGTTCTTGTCATCTAGCTTGTGGTTGTTGGTGAACTCCGCGATCATCATGTGGTTGGCGTTGAGTTCGCGTTCCACCATCCCCTGGCACTTGAAAACTTGTTGCTCCATTGCTTCGAGTCTTGTCTCCACACTTCCGGTCCTCCTTGGTCCCTCAACATCGCGGATGTGTAGCACCCCCTCACGCATCTCAATGGTTTGAGGGTGTTGCAACACCTCCACAAGGTAGGGGTTGATGACCTTCTCGAAAAGTTTGTCCTTGGGGCACTTGAAGACATCATGGTGATCTAGATCTGTCAGAAAAACAGCTCGAAACAAAAGCAGAGGATTTTGTCGTGGTACCATGGTCAAAACCTTCGGGATATTATATAATGAATTTTTACCAACCAAAAGAAATATCGTGCAAGAAAACGGAGTCCGGAGGGCACACGAGGTGCCCACGAGGCAAGGGGGCGCACCCTCCACCCTCGTGGATACCTCGTGTCCTTTCCGGACTACTTCTTATTTTCCTATTTTCTTAAGTATTCCAAAACAGAGAAAAAATGTTGTTAGAACTGTTTTGGAGTCGGTTTACTTACCGTACCTCATACCTATTCCTTTTCGGAATCTAAAACGTTCTGGGAAGTGTCCCTTATGTACTCCTCCAGGGTTACGGTGTCAATAACATTGGTTTCAACATTTATGGGGATTACCTGAATATAATGTTTGATTCTTTGATCGTTCACCACCTTCGGGTTTGTGCCTTCGAAGTTGTTGATTTTTATGGCACCGGAACGATAGACCTCCTTGATAACGTAAGGACCTTCCCATTTAGAGAGGAGTTTTCCTACAAAAAATCTTAAATGAGAGTTGTATAACAAAACAAAATCACCTACATTAAACTCACGCTTTTGTATCCTTTTGTCATGCCATCTTTCAACTTTTTCTTTAAATAGTTTGGCATTCTCATAGGCCTGGGTTCTCCACTCATCAAGTGAGCTAATGTCAAATAGTCTCTTCTCACCAGCAAGTTTGAAATCATAATTGAGCTCTTTAATGGCCCAATATGCCTTATGTTCTAGTTCGAGAGGTAAGTGACATGCTTTTCCATAAACCATTTTATACGGAGACATACCCATAGGATTTTTATATGCAGTTCTATAGGCCCATAATGCATCATCAAGTTTCTTGGACCAATTCTTTCTAGATCTATTAACAGTCTTTTGCAAAATTAATTTAATATCTCTATTACTCGGTTCTACTTGACCACTATACTCTGGATGGTATGGAGATGCAATTCTATGATTAACATCATACTTAGCAAGCATTTTACGAAAAGCACCATGAATAAAATGTGAACCACCATCAGTCATTAAGTATCTAGGGACTCCAAACCTCGGGAAAAATAACTTCTTTAAGCATCTTAATAGAGGTGTTATGATCAACACTACTAGTTGGAATAGCTTCTACTCACTTAGTAACACAATCAATAGCAACTAAAATATGTGTATACCCATTAGAGGAAGGAAACACTCCCATATAATCAAAGCCCCAAACATCAAATGGTTCAATAACAAGTGAATAGTTCATAGGAATTTCTTGACGTATACTAATATTACCAATTCTTTAACATTCATCACAAGACAAGACAAACTTACGGGCATCTTTGAAAAGAGTAGGCCAATAAAAACCGGATTGCAATACCTTATGTGCAGTTCTATCTCCAGCGTGGTGTCCTCCATAAGCCTCAGAATGACACTTGCGTAGGATCTGTTCCTGCTCATGCTCAGGTACACAACATCTAATAAGACCATCTACTCATTCTTTATAAAGGTGTGGGTCATCCCATAAGTAATGTCTTAAATCATAGAAAAACTTTTTCTTTTGCTGGTATGTGAAACTAGGTGGTATAAATTTAGCAACAACGTAATTAGCATAATCAGCATACCATGGAGCAGTACGAGAAGCATTTAGGACAGCTAATTGTTCATCAGGAAAGCTATCATCAATAGGTAGTGGGTCATCAAGAACACTCTCTAACCTAGATAAGTTGTCTACAACGGGGTTCTCAGCTCCCTTTCTATCAATAATATGCAAATCAAATTCTTGTAGCAAGAGAACCCATCTAATGTAGCGACCCGACCTCAGACGGTCAAGTCTCTATGCTTACGTGTCATCCCTGGATCGGTATGCTGACACACACAGTACTCAAGGATTTATAACAGAGGTAAATCACATGTAAAAGTAACGTAAATACTATTACCTCAATCCAAATAGCGGAAGTAACAACAAGGTTGTGGATTCCCATCAACACCAACGGCAAAGTTGAGTGTAGAAATCGTAACCCTAACGTATCACTTACTCGTCGTAAGAAGTCCTGCAACATGAGACGTTGCAGCCACAAAGGGTCAGTACATTGAATGTACTGGCAAATTCACACCATAGGAGAATGATGAATAAAGGCTATCACTACATGCATATTTGGCTGGTGGAAAAGCTCTATGGTTATTTTTGCGAAAAGCCAATTTTTCCCTACTGCAAAGGAATATATTTTATTTAACTACAAAGTTGGTTGAAAATATTGAGAAGGTTCCTCCAACTCAATCCCAAAATAATAATCATTAACCCAACAAATTATTTAAGTAACGTGATGAGATCAATATGATAATCCAAGTACCAGAGACTCAAGATGTCCATAACCGGGGACACGGCTAATCATGATTAGTTTGTACACTCTGCAGAGGTTTGCGCACTTTTCCCCACAAGACTCGATCTCCTCCATTGGATTTCTCGCACTACATGATGTTTGAGAAACGGATGACTGAGACACAGTCTTTCAGAAGCATTAACTCTCTACTCTGGATAGACTATACCACCTACAACCCACTACCTGCTAGTCTATCTCTTCAAGAGCTTCACGCAACTTACTCAACTATGCTAGAACCCATAATAGCTTGTGGCTGCACACGGAAGTTTCTAGCTTGAATAATCTTATGATCCCTTTGAGACTGGGTGGCGAACCATAGGATGATCACACGGTAACCCCGGGATCTCCTAGGACAACACTGGTATATCCCCAGGTGTCCGGGCAAGTCCACTGGTATATCCCCAGGGTGCCCCAACCAATCCACCCAGATGTGTATTAAAGTAGCCACCTTAAGTTAAACCTTAGTTAACAATAATCTCTCACATCTTTCATGAATTCTCTCAAACCAATCCACGTCTACGTGCATAGCATAGCGATATAAGCATAACGTAGAAGTAACTCCCAGGGGTTTGATAATAAAATGGCAATAGGTTCTACCTCATCATCTACTTCCCAACCCACATGTTAATGACATCCTAACCATGCAATGTTTAAGGATTGGAACTAATGCATAAAAACTGGGTGATAAAGGGTATGATCAAAGTGTGAACTTGCCTGCAATTTTGATGAAGATGATTTGCACTCATAACTCTTGATAGTTCTACTCGTCACACTCGGTTTAATCTATCGTAGACAAGCAATAGTAACCACACATAAGCAATCACTCAAAAGATCGGGAAGAGCGAAGAAGACAATTCGGTAAACGTCAAAACCAAGCAAATAACTCTTGCAACATAAAACAATTTCTAACACTACCAAAATTAAGTGAATTTGGCCTTATCAGAAAGTTTAGGTCAAGAGCTTCGATTTGCAAAAAGAATCAACTAAATCGGAGTTACGAAACTCAAGTTATGTTCAAAAGAAGTTTGAATATGAATCTGAACAAAATTCGAAAATTGAAAATTTCAAAAAGTTTATGTGACAGGTTCACTGGATAGGTGAAAACAAGACGAAGCTATAGGCGCTGGTTTCATCTAATTTGGATAAACGTGTGAAAAGTTATGGCTATTTGAAAAATCAGGGCCAAGCTGTTTTACGAAAGAAAAATAGCTACGGTTAAGGTATAACGTACAAATACGTAGACTAATTGATAATCTAATTATTCTATCGTATTAGTCTAAAAATAATAAACTACCGAAGTATAAGAAGAAAAAAATAAAGAAAAATACATTTATAAGGAAGAGAAAAGACGACTTTGAAGAGAAGAGACAATTTCAGAGGTCGCGCCGGAGGGGAGAAATATTTTTTTTAAATGAATCTAGTCAAACCAAAATATTGATTTAACCTGAATTGGACGATTTTTGGAGGCTCTATGGGTCTATATTTATTGGTGGAAAAGAAGCTTAGGTGTCAAAGGCTAGGCAACATGGGACTAAACGTAGACGAAAATATACGAAACAGAGAAGAAAAGAGGCGGATGGGCCTAAAGGCCTTCGGCCGGCCGCATGCGCACGCTGCAGCTGCAGTTTTAAAAAAAAAACAAAATCGGCCTAAAAAGAAAAAAAGGCTGGCTGGGCCTGGCCTGGCCCATTTAAGAGAGAAAAAAACAATGGGGTGCCAGAAGCTACTATACTGCGCATGTAGGCGATAAATAAATATGGGCCACACGTACAGTTTTTTTAAATAGAAACTGAAGGAAAACCGAATAGGAAAGATAAAATAAAAAGTTTATATAGGCATATAATATACCAAAATTTGCAGAAAAATATTTTCTACAGCATGGACATTTTTATAATGCCGAATAAAATCCACACAAATTTGGATAATTCAAAGAGAGCTACTGGTCTAATAAAATCCGATAAAAATCATTTTAAAAATATCAAAATGATTTCAAATTTATTTCTCTCCAATTTTCTGTTGTAGGGAATCATGTTATCCTAATTTTCATATATTTTATTTTTGGAGAAAAATAATTTGAATAAAACTCAAATAACTCCAAATTGAAAATAAATTCAAAAGAACTTTGAATTTAATTCTTTGAAACTCCCAACTCATATTTCATATAATTTGAAGAAGTCATTTTATCTTCTCTCATGAAAATCATTGAGCTGCATGAAGTTTATGAATTGAAATATTTCCAAATAAAATTCAATTATTTTCAAATACCCTTCCATTTAATTTAAATGGAAGAAGTCATATCATCTTCGCTCAAGGGTTTTGTATTTGAAAAGAATTTGAATTCATGGAGATCAAAAAGCAAATATGAAAGTTTGGGAAAGTCCTTTTATTCCCTCTCATTTAACTTTCAAAAAGTTTTGAATTCACTCACTTTCAGTCAATCAATCAAACAATCAATCAAATCTATCTATTTAATATAACATTCCAAAATTTAGAATTTTGGGATGTTACATCTAATAAGTATAGGTTTAGCATCTTTCTTTTCTATAAGGTATTTAATAGCAACATTATCAATGTGAACAGTTACTTTAGAATCAACAATATAAGGTCTGAACTTATCACAAGCAAATACAACTGCTAAAAATTCTTTTTCAGTAGTAGCATAATTTCTCTGGGCACTGTCTAGAGTTTTACTAGCATATTGGATAACATTTAATTTCTTATCAACTCTTTGTCCTAGAACAACACCTACAGCATAATCACTAGCATCATACATAATTTCAAAGGGTAAATTCCAATTAGGTGGCTGAACAATAGGTGCAGAAATCAAGGCTTTCTTAAGTATTTCAAATGCTTCTACACAATCATCATCAAAGACAAAAGGAACATCTTTTTGTAAGAGATTAGTCAGAGGCCTAGAAATTTTTGAGAAGTCTTTAATGAACCTCCTATAAAACCGGCATGACCAAGGAAACTTCTTATACCTTTAATTTCCTTAGGACACAACATATTTTCAATAGCATAAACTTTAGCTTTATCAACTTCAATACCTCTTTCAGAAATTTTATACCCCAAGACAATACCTTCATTAACCATAAAGTGGCACTGCTCCCAATTCAAGACAAGATTAGTTTCTTCACATCTCTGCAAAACTCGATCAAGGTTGCTTAAGCAATCATCAAAAGAAGTTCCATATACGGAGAAATCATCCATGAAAACCTCAACAATCTTTTCACAAAAGCCAGAGAATATAGCAGTCATACATCTTTGAAAGGTAGCACGTGCATTACATAAACCAAAAGGCATACGTCTATAAGAAAAGGTACTAAAAGGGCAAGTAAAAGTGGTCTTTTCCCGATCCTCTTTTGACACAGGTATTTGAGAGAAACCAGAATAACCGTCTAGAAAGCAAAAATGTGTATGTTTGGATAATCTTTCTAGCATTTGATCAATAAAAGGTTAATGGTAATGATCCTTTCTAGTAGCTTTATTTAATTTGCGGAAGTCAATTACCATTCTATAACCTGTAATAATTCTTTGTGGGATCAATTCATCTTTATCATTAGGAACAACAGTAATACCTCCCTTCTTAGAGACACAATGGACATGACTTACCCGTTGACTATCAGCAACAGGATATATTATACCTACCTCTAGAAGCTTTGGTATTTCATTTCTTACCACTTCTTTCATCTTAGGATTTAACCATCATTGGTGACCAACAACCGGTTTAGTGTCTTTCTCCAATTTTATTTTGTGCTGGCATAGAGTGGGACTAATGCCCTTAAGATCATCAAGAGTATATCCAATAGCAGCACGGTGCTTCTTCAGAGTTTTCAATAATTTCTCTTCTTCCTGCTCTGAATGGTTAGCACTAATAATAATAGGATATATCTTCTTTTCATCAAGATAAGCATATTTAAGAGTATCAGGTAATGGTTTAAGCTCAAACACGGGATCACCCTTGGGTGGAGGATCCCCTAGAATTTCAATAGGCAAGTTGTCTTTCAAAATAGGTCCCTGTTTAAACAACACTTCATTTATTTCCCTTCTTTCATTCATAAACATATCATTTTCATGGTCTAGCAAATATTGTTCTAAAGGATTATTAGGAGGCACGGCAATAGAAGACCAATAATTTCATCTTTACTAGGCAATTCTTTATCATGGGATTGTCTATGAAATTTAGTAAAATTAAAATCATGAGACATATCCCCTAAACCAGCAGTAACAATATCCTTTTCGCAGTCTATCTTAAAATTAACAGTATTCAAGAAGGGTCTACCAAATATAATGGGACAAAAGTCATCTTGTGGGGAAGCAAGAACAAGAAAATCAGTAGGATATTTAATTTTCCCACACAAGACTTCAACATCTCTAAGAATCCCAACTAGTGAAATAGTATCTCTATTGGCAAGCTTAATAGTAACAATATCTTCTATCTCAGCAGGTGCAATATCTTGCATAATTTCTTTATATAAAGTATAAGGTATTGCGCTGACACTAGAACCCATAACACATAAGCCATGATAACAGTGATCTCCTATTTTAATAGAAACAACAGGCATGCCAACAACAGGTCTATGTTTATTTTTAGTATTGGGTCTAGCAATTCTAGCAGCTTCATCACAAAAGTAAATAACATACCCATCAATATTATCGACCAAGAGATCTTTAACCATAACAATACTAGGTTCAACTTTAATTTTCTCACAGAGTGTAGGTGTTCTAGCATTACTTCTACGAACCACAGTTGAAGCTTTAGCATGATCCTTTATTCTAACAGGGAAAGGTGGTTTCTCGATATAAGCGGTAGGAACAATAGGATCAACATTATAAGTGATAGTCTTTTCTTCAACTTTAATAGGTTCAACTACTTTTACTTCAATGGGAGGATGATATTTAAACCACTTCTCCTTAGGGAGATCAACATGAGTAGCAAATGATTCACAGAAAGAAGCTACTATCTCAGAGTCAAGTCCATATTTAGTGCTAAATTCACGAAAAGCATCGGTATCCATAAAAGATTTAACACAATCAAACTTAGGTGTTATACCTGACTCCTTACCTTCGTCGAGTTCCCAATATTCAGAGTTGCGGTTAGTTCTTTCCAATAAATCACATCTGAATTCAATAGACTTCATCATAAAAGAAGCAGTACAAGAAGTATCGAGCATAGAGCGATTATTGAGAGAAAGCCGAGAATAAAAATTTTGAATAATAATTTCTCTTGAGAGCTCATGATTGGGGCATGAATATAACATTGACTTAAGCCTCCCCCAAGCTTGAGCGCTACTTTCTCCTTCGCGAGGCCAAAAATTATATATATAATTACGATCACGATGAACCAGATGCATAGGATAAAACTTCTGATGAAATTCCAATTTCAATCGGTTGTAGTTCCACGATCCAATATCATCACATAGCCTAAACCATGTCAATGCCTTTCCCTTCAAAGATAAAGGGAAGACCTTCTTCTTGATAACATCCTCGGGTATACCTGCAAGCTTAAATAATCAACAAACTTCATCCACATAGATTAGGTGCATATCAGGATGTAATGTTCCATCTCTTGTAAAAGGGTTAGCTAGCAGTTTCTCTATCATACCCAAAGGAATTTCAATGTAAACATTTTCAGAAGATTCACTAGGTTGAGGAGCAACTCTTTGCTCTACTTTTCGGGGTGAAGATACCCCGAACAAGCCTCTCAAACGATTATTTTCCATAGTAACAAGTGACAGTAAATTTCAGCACACTATATAAATTTTTCCTTACCAAATTCCACCTACCAAAGGCGCTTCACTCCCTGGCAACGACGCCAGAAAATATTCTTGATGACCCACAAGCATAGGGGATCTATCTTAGTCCTTTTGATAAGAGTGTCGAATCCAACAAGGAGCAGAAGGAAATGGCAAGCAGTTTTCAGTAAGGTATTCTCTGCAAGCACTGAAATTATCGGTAACAGATAGTTTTATGATAAGGTAATTCATAGGGAAAACTTTGTTTTTGTCACTCTAGCTTTTGACCACTTTGCTTATGCCACTCTAGAATTTGACATTTCATTTTTGCCACTCTAAGTTTTTGACAATACATCACAATTGCCATTCCATGGCAAAATCAATAATTTTAGAGTGGCAATTGCGGTACATTGTCAAAATCTAGAGTGGCAAAAGTGAAATGAAAAGTTATTGCTTTTGCCACTGAATGGCATTTGTGATGTATTGTCAAAAACTAAGATTGGCAAAAGTGATATGTCAAAATCTAGAGTGGCATAAGCAAAGTAGACAAAAGCTAGAGTGGCAAAAACAAAGTTTTCCCAATTCGTAATGGTTAACAAGTAACAAAAGTAAACAAGGTGCAGCAAGGTGGCCTAATCCTTTTTGTAGCAAAGGACAAACCTGGACAAACTCTTATATAAAGGAAAGCACTCCCGAGGACACATGGGAATTATCGTCAAGCTAGTTTTCATCATGCTCATATGATTCATGTTTGTTACTTTGATAATTTGATATGTGGGTGGACCGGTGCTTGGGTACCTGCGCTTCCTTGGACAAGCATCCCATTTATGATGAGCCCCCCTCGCAAGCATCCGCAACTACAAAATAAGAATTAAGGTAAACCTAACCATAGCATGAAACATATGGATCCAAATCAGCCCCTTACGAAGCAACGCATAAACTAGGGTTTAAGCTTCTGTCACTCTAGCAACCCATCATCTACTTATTACTTCCCAATGCCTTCCCCTAGGCCCAAACAATGGTGAAGTTTCATGTAGTCGACGTTCACATAACACCACTAGAGGAAAGACAACATACATCTCATCAAAATATCGAACGAATACCAAATTCACATGACTACTTATAACAATACTTCTCCCATGTCCTCGGGAACAAACATAACTACTCACAAATCATATTCATGTTCATAATCAGAGGGGTATTAATGTGCATAAAGGATCTAAACATATAATCTTCCACCGAATAAACCAACTAGCATCAACTACAAGGAGTAATCAACACTACTAGCAACCCACAGGTACCAATCTGAGGTTTTGAGACAAAGATCGGATACAAGAGATGAACTAGGGTTTGAGAGGAGATGGTTCTGTTGAAGATGTTGATGGAGATTGACCCCCTCCCGATGAGAGGATCGATGGTGATGACGATGGTGATGATTTCCCCCTCCCGGAGGGATGTTTCCCCGGCAGAACAGCTCCGCCAGAGACCTAGATTGGTTCCGCCTCGAGACTGCGGGGCTTCGTCCTGAAAGCTTCCTTCTAATTTTTCCAGGGCAAAAGACACCTTATACCAGAAGATGGGCATCGGGGGGCTTCCAGGTGGCCCACGAGGCAGGGGGCGCGCCCTCCACCCTCGTGGACGGTGAGTGGCCCCCCTCTTTTGCTTTCTTCGCCCAATATTTTTAATATATTCCAAAGCTGACTTTCGTGGAGTTTTAGGACTTTTGGAGTTGTGCAGAATATGTCTCTAATATTTGCTCCTTTTCTAGCCTAGAATTCCAGCTGCCGGCATTCTCCCTCTTCATGTAAACCTTGTAAAATAAGAGAGAAAAGGCATAAGTATTATGACATAATGTGTAATAATAGCCCATAATGCAATAAATATCGATATAAAAGCATGATGCAAAATGGACGTATCATGCATCATCTAATTTCTTAGACCAATTCCTCATGGACCTATTGACAGTCATTTGCAAAATTAATTTTATTTCTCTATTGCTAAGTTCAACTTGACCACTAGACTGAGCATGATAAGGTGATGCAATTCTATGGTTAACATCATACTTGGCAAGCATTTTACGGAAAGCACCATGAATAAAGTGTGAACCACCATCAGTCATTAAATATCTAGGGACTCCAAACCTTGGGAAAAATAACTTCCTTAAGCCTTTTAATTGAGGTGTTGTGATCAGCACTACTGGTTGGTATAGCTTCTACCCATTTAGTAACATAATCCACAACAACCAAAATATGTGTATACCCATTAGAGGAAGGAAAAGGTCCCATGTAATCAAATCCCCAAACATCAAATGGCTCAACAACAAGTGAATAATTCATAGGAATTTCTTGACGCTTACCGATATTACCTATTCTTTGACATTCATCACAAGATAAGACGAACTTACGGGCATCCTTGAAGAGAGTAGGCCAATAAAATCCAGATTGCAATACCTTGTGAGCACTTCTATCTCCAGCATGATGCCCTCCATAAGCTTCGGAGTGACATTTACGTAGGAATTGTCCATGTTCATGCTTAGGTACACAACGTCTAATAATACCATCTACTCCTTCTTTATAAAGATGCGGATCATCCCAAAAGTAATGTCTTAAATCATAGAAGAATTTTTTTCTTTTGTTGGTATGTAAAGCTAGGTGGTAAATATTTAGCAACAATGTAATTAGCATAATCAGCATACCAAGGAATATTGTGAGCAACATTCATTGCATCTAACTGCTCATTAGTAAAACTATCATCAATAGGTAGTGGGTCATCAAGCACATTTTCAAGACTAGATAAGTTATCAGCTATGGGGTTCTCAGCTCCTTTTCTAGCAATGGTATGTAAATCAAATTCTTGTAAGAAGAGAACCCATTGAATAAGTCTAGGTTTAGTATCTTTCTTTTCCATAAGATATTTCATAGCAGCATGGTCTGTATGAATAGTTACTTTGGAATCAAGAATATAAGGTCTAAATTTGTCACAAGCAAACACCACTGCTAAGAATTCCTTTTCAGTAGTAGCATAATTTATTTGAGAACTATCTAGAGTTTTACTAGCATAATGAATAACATTCAGTTTCTTATCAACTCTTTGTCCTAGAATAGCACCAACAGCATAATCACTAGCATCACACATAATTTCAAAAGGCAAGTTCCAATCAGGTGGTTGAACAATAGGTGCAGAAATTAAGGCTTTCTTGAGTGTTTCAAAGGCTTCTAAACAATCATCATCAAAAACAAAAGGAAGATCCTTTTGCAAAATATTTGTCAGAGGCCTAGAAATTTTAGAAAAGTCTTTGATAAATCTCCTATAAAAACCAGCATGACCTAAGAAACTACGAATACCTTTTATATCTTTAGGACATGGCATTTTCTCAATTGCATCAACCTTAGCTTTGTCCACTCCAATACCTCTTTCAGAAATTTTATGACCCAAGACAATGCCTTCATTAACCATAAAGTGGCACTTCTCCCAATTCAAGATAAGATTTGTTTGTTCACATCTCTCCAAAACTCGATCAAGATTGCTTAAACAATCATCAAAAGACTTCCCATAAACAGAGAAGTCATCCATGAAACCTCAACAATCTTTTCACAAAAGTCAGAGAATATAGCAGTCATACATCTTTGAAAGGTAGCAGGTGCATTGCATAAACTGAAAGGCATATGTCTATAAGCATAGGTTCCAAAGGGACAAGTAAAAGTGGTCTTTTCTTGATCAGGTTGAGAAACGGGTATTTGTGAAAAACCAGAATATCCATCATGGAAGCAAAAGTGTGTGTGCTCAGATAATCTTTCAAGCATTTGATCAATAAAAGGCAGAGGGTAATGATCTTTTCTAGTTGCTTTGTTTAACTTTCTAAAATCAATTACCATTTTATAACCTGTAAAAATTCTTTGTGGAATAAGTTCATTCTTATCATTAGGAACAACAGTTATACCTCCTTTCTTAGGGACACAATGAACATGACTTACCCATCTACTATCAGCTATGGGATAGATTATACCTGCTCCTAGAAGTTTTAATATTTTCATTCTTACCACTTCTTTCATCTTCGGGTTTAACTGACGTTGGTGATCAACAACATGTTTAGCGTTAGGTTCCATATTAATTTTGTGCTAACATAGAATGGGACTAATGCCCTTTAAATCATGAAGAGTATATCCAATAGCAGCTCGGTGCTTCCTTAGAACTTTCAATAATCTTTCTTCTTCATGTTCTGAAAGGTTAGCACTAATAATAATAGGATATATCTTCTTTTCATCAAGATAAGCATATTCCAAAGTGTCTGGTAGTTGTTTTAATTCAAACACAGGATCACCTTTAGGTGGAGGAGGACCTCCTAGAGTTTCAATAGCCAAATTGTGTTTAAGTAGAGGATGTTGTTCAAAGAAAATCTTATCTATTTCATTTCTTTCATGCATATGAAAATCATTTTCATGGTCTAGCAAATACTGTTCTAAAGGATCAGTAGGTGGTACAACAATAGAAGCAAGACCAATTAATTCATCCTTACTAGGAAATTCTTTTTCATGAAGTTCTCTACTAAACTTGGAAAAATTAAACTCATGAGACTCATCATCAAAACTAACACTGACAGAATGTTCCTCACAATCTATCTTAGCATTAACTATAACATCCCAATTTTCAATTTGGATGTTATACATAGGTCATCATATGCATATCATATTTTATTTGCATTTTGGTTGTGATCCTAGAAATCGTAAGCAACTTAAGGACCCAAGGAGAGAGTTGGGGATTTCATTTATTTTCATATTTGATTTTTTTTCAAATTTGAAAAGAGGATCAATTTGGTTTTAATATTTTTTTCTCCAAATATTTCCAATGTTTAAAATAAAAGAGAGAAGATAATATGACTTCTTCAAAAGAGAAGGAATATTGGAGAAGAAAATTTAAAATCAAATTTGTATTTCATTTGGATTTCATTTGCTATTTTATTTGAATTAGAAAAATATTGCATTTTAAAATTGCATTCTTAGGCCAGAAATTTTTTCACTTTGTTCTAAATAATAGGTTTAGATGGTGAAAATTGTTTTTGGCATTTTTAGAATTTTTTATATTTTTATTATGATTTTTTTCCTTCGGGCGAAACTTTATTTAAAAAAAAATATTTTCCCTCGTCCGACTGGGCCAAAGGCCCAGCCGAGCGGCCCAGCAGCCCGCGTCGCCACCGCCTTCCCGCGTCGTCGTCGTGCCCGAGTCGGAGACCGGCTCCGACTCCGCCTCACCGCCGCCTTGCCCCCTCCCCAAGCCCCCCCTGCCCTCTTTAAAAGCCACGACCCCGCCGCCCTGTCCTCACCCCGAGCCGCCGCGCCGCCGCCGCTGCCGCTCGCCGTCGTTGCCGCACCACCACCTGCTTGCGCCGCCGCTGCCTCCCCACAGCGCCGCCCCACCCGTGCCGCCGCTTTGCCTCGCCGACCCACTGGAGTTCCGTCGCCGCCGTTTTCACCGTCGTCGTGAACCGGTACAAAACCGCCCCGGTTCGCTGGTTTATTTTTGGGTTTTTTTTCGGTTCTCGGTTTAGATCGGTTTATGGTTAGGGTTTTCTCGGTTTTTCTGAACGAATCTTTTTAACAAACAACCATTCGTTAGGGTTTTATTTTTATTTTATTTTTGGTCAGGGACCTATCCGCAATTATTTTTATCGCAGATTAGCCCCAGATCTTCAAACCTTCGCAACTTTTTGCTCGCTAGTCCAAATCCAGTGAAACCAATGCCAAAATATTCGTCTTGTTCCCCTATTTCCAGATAATCAACTTGAACATGGTTTTGACAATTTAAAATTTGGTTTCAAGCAGATTTGATTTCGAACTTTTTTATCATAGTTTGAGTTTCGTAGCTCCGATTTGATTGATTCTTTTTGCAAATCGAAGCTCTTCAGTTGAACTTTCAGTTTAGATCTTTTTATTCGAGTTTTACCCTTGCATCCTATGCTTGATTTCTTATGTATGTTATTGTTTGTTTACGATAGAGTTTTTGGAGTGCGAAGCGTGGTACTACGAGTCACTAGGGTTTTCAGATCGTCAACAAGGCAAGTAACACATTGATCATAACCCTTATTACCCAGTTTTTATGCATTAGTTTCAATCCTCAAACACTGCATGGTTAGGACTTGAATACTTGTGGGTACTGGGAAGTAGTGATGAGGTAGTACCTATTGCCTTTATTTTCAACCCTGGGAGTTACTTCTACGTATGCTTATACTGTTATGCTGTGCTCGTAGACGTGGTTTGGTTTGAGTGATCCATGACAGATGTGAGTGTGATTAATGGTTAAACATATGGTGGCTACTTTAATACACATCTGGGTCGATTGGTTAAGGCACCCTGGAGCACCCAGTGGTTGTCTGGGCACCTGGAGCAATCCAGTGTTGTCCTGTGATATCCCGGAGTACCCATGTGATCATCCTACGGCTTGCCACCCAGGCTCGAAGGGATCATAAATTTATTCATGCTGGAAACTTCCGTGTGCATCCACAAGCCATTATGGGCTTTGGCATAGTTGTGTAAGTTGTGTGACCTCTTTCAGTGGTAGGCTAGCAGATGTAGGGGATGTAGGTGGTACTGTCTACCCAGAGTAAAGAGATAATGCTTCTGAGAGACTGTGTCTCGGTCATCCATTTCTCAAACATCATGTAGTGCGAGAAATTCAACGGAGGAGATTGAGTCTTGTGGGGAAAAGTTCCCAAACCTCTGCAAAGTGTACAAACTAATCATGATTAGCTGTGTCTCTGGTTATGGACATCTTGAGTATCTGGTACTTGAATTATTGATTTGATCTCATCACTCTACTTAATTAATGTGTTGGGTTGATGACTATTAATTTGGGATTGAGTTGGAGGAACCTTCCCAATGTTTTCAACAAACTTTGTAGTTAAATAAAATCTATTCCTATGTTGTAGGGAAAAACTAGCTTTCTGCAAAAATAACCATAGAGCCTCCACCAGCCATATATGCATATAGTTATAGTTGTTATTTTGATCATTGCTCTATAGTGTTATGTTGCCAGCATATTCCATGTGCTGACCTACACAGGCTGCAACGTATTATGTTGCAGAGTTTTCAGACGAAGAGTAAGGTGCGCTTGGTCCTTGTCATGTACTCAGTTATGCCATTGGAGTTGATGGACTCATTTTACCTTCGAAGCTTCGGCTGTTATCTTCATTAGATGGCCTTCAGCCATATTATTGTAATAAGTACTCTCTTTTGAGACATTCGATGTAATAAGTGTGTGATTGAACTCTGTTATAAATCCTCGAGTACTGTGTGTGTCAGCATTACCGATCCAAGGATGACACTTATACACAGAGATTTGACCGTTTGAGGTCGGATCGCTACAAGATGGTATCAGAGCACACGCTAACTGTAGGACGCGACCACTAAGATGAGCCATAGGACACTGTTCTCTACTCATTTCTAACTCTTCTCCACTTTCCACTCTATAGATGGCGGACCCAAGGAGCAAGTTTGCTCAACCAGATGAAGACACCCCTTTTGGACGACACTTGAAGGAGGCCACTAGATACCTGAACATCGGAATACCAAGTTTCACCGGGACCTACACTGCCACTCTACCAGAAGAATAGCGCTGGACAGTTTGATTACATGTTCCAGGAAGGACATTCACACCAGTTACTGAGCCCATAGAGTTTTCCTTTGATGCACCAACCTGGAGTCTAGGAAGGAGCATGGCAGCTCACATCGCCATGGGACACATCGACGAAGTTTACCACAAGGATATTAAGGACACCATCTACCAGATATGTGGACGCTGAGATGAGCAATGGGAGATGATCAGCACCAGGAAGGACAAGTCCATTGCAGCCTACATCCAGGAGTTAAACCAACACATTCGTCGCCAGGAGAACCAGATGTGCGCCAGCATGATAGACCTAAAGAAGGTGATGACCAGGAATATGGAGCTAGAAGAGGAACTCAAGTCTACACGGGATGGATATGAAGAGGAAATTGCAGTACTACTGGAGAAGAATGAAGATCTGAAGAAGAAGCTAGGAATATTCATGGGAGACCCTGCGCCAGGAGGTGACGACCATCCCGAAGACTACATCATCATCGACGACACCGACTCTGACCCTGACAGTGATGATGACTATGAAGACGAAGCTGAAGCAGATATCATGGAGTCTTCTTTCGATCAAAATTTGTAGTCGACCACCATATTATCAGTAGTATTCCCCCATGTATATAGTAGTAGTCTAAGTATTTTGTAACGGTAGCTAGATCGATTGTATGCCCTTGTTTGAATTGAGTGGTGTGATATGAATGTGTTTGTATCATGTGCATATGGGTAGTGATTTTTTTCTCCTTAGACCCCACTCTATTCTAATCTGTCCCCTCTAAAACCTATCAGATGCCTCCGAGACGTGACCCCGGATTTGTCTTCCCACCGAAGCTCACCCAGTTGATCCAGCAGCAGAATGCCTTGATGCAGCTGCTAGTCCAGAACCAAGGCAACAACAATAACAACACCAACAATAACAACCCACCGCCACCACTTCCGGTAGACAACTTAGCCCGTTTTCTGAGGTTGAATCCGCCGGTGTTTTCCAGTAGCACCGAGCTGATTGTTGCTGATGACTGGCTCCGCAGGATTGGAAGGGAGCTAACCACCGTGGGTTGCACAGATGCTGAGAAGGTGTGGTTTGCCGCACATCAATTGGATGGACCAGCAGCCTCATGGTGGGAGAATTACACAGCCACTTTTCCCATAGCCAATGTCACATGAGATCAGTTTTAGCAAGCTTTCCGTATGGCCCACGTGTCAACTGGAGCAATGAGTATGAAGAAGCGTGAGTTTCGCAACTTACGCCAGGGGAATCGTACCGTAGGGCAGTACGTGGATGAGTTTAGTAAGTTAGCTCGTTATGCCCCGAACGATGTGGCCACATATGCCGCGAAGCAGGAGAAGTTTATGGAAGGGCTGAATGATGAGCTGAGCATGCAGTTGATGGTGGCAACATTCAATAACTACTAGGATTTGGTAGATATGCCCCTTATGATTGAAGTCAAGCAGCAACACATAGAGAGCCGCAAACGGAAGTATGGACAGGGGAAGTACAATTCTGAGCCCAGCAGAAGCCTCGTTTTATCCCGAACTCAGGAAGACACACTCATAACCATGGAGGCCATACTCACAATGGAGGGAGTTCGCATAACCACAGTGGACCCAAGAATGGGAATGGGAATGGAGGAAGCAACGGACAGAACCATTCCAACCCAGCAACAACCGCCAGGAAGGATCTAAGTCACATTACTTGTTTCAAGTGCGGGAAGACTGGACATTACGCCATAGAATGTCCTGAAGCAAAGAATGGAAATGGCAATGGAAGCTCAGGTAAGAAGCCAAACCCTTTCACCAGAGGATAGGTGAACCACATCAACGTGGAGGAGGTCAAAGAACAGCCTAATGTAGTGATCGGTAAGTTTTTGATTAAGTCGTTTACCACTCTCGTTCTTTTTGACACTGGTGCATCGCATTCTTACATATAAAGGGGATTTGTGGACAAGTTTAAGTTGCCAACCTTAGCCCTTAGGTCACCCATGTTAGTAAGCTCGCTAGGAGCAGAGTATATGGCCAGTCGATGGTGTGATCGGTTACCCCTAACCATTGGTAGCCACGTTTTCCCTTCAGACCTAATAATTTTGGAGTCCCAAGGATTGCATATAATATTAGGCATGGATTGGTTATCAAAGTATGGAGGAAATATCGATTGTGCTAGTAAGTCAATTTTACTTACCACCCCGGAGGGAAAAAGGATCAAGTATGTGTCTAGGCATGCGCCAAGGAGGACCCAAGTAAATTCTCTCTCGGGAGTTGTTCAGGAAGAAGTGCATGTTGTGAAGGGTTACCCGAATGTATTTCCAGAGGAACTACCAGGCATGCCGCCAGATCAGGACATTGAGTTTTAGATAGAGTTGTTGCCAGGCACCGGACCAATATCGAAGAGACCGTATCGGATGCCCACAAATGATCTGGAGGAAATTAAGAAGCAGATTAAGGAGTTATTGGAGAAAGGTTACATCCGACCAAGTTCATCACCGTGGGGAGCCCCAGTGCTCCTAGTTGAGAAGAAGGATGGATCTTTGAGAATGGTTGTTGATTATCGGGCTTTGAATGAAGTGACGATCAAGAACAAAATACCCACTACCGATGATCAATGATTTGTTTGACCGGCTGCAAGGAGCTAAAGTATTCTCTAAGATCGATCTTCGATCAAGATACCACCATCTGAAGATCCGAGAACAGGATATACCTAAGACAGCTTTTACCACAAGATACGGGCTATACGAGTACACGGTCATGTCATTTGGACTGACTAATGCCCCTGCTTATTTTATGAGTATGATAAACAAGGTATTCATGGAGTTTTTGGATAAGTTTGTCGTGGTGTTTATTTGTGATATTTTGGTGTACTCTAAGAATGAAGAGGAACACAAGGAACACTTGCGCTTAGTTCTCAAGAAGCTCAGGGAACATCAGCTATATGCCAAGTTCAGCAAGTGTGAGTTTTGGTTGAAGGAAGTTGGATTTCTTGGACATGTTATATCAGGAGAAGGCATAGCAGTAGACCCTACCAAGGTTCAGTCTGTCACTGAGTGGTTGGCACCCACCTCAGTTGGAGAGATCCGCAGTTTTCTGGGACTCGCAGGATATTACAGGAGGTTCATTGAGAATTTCTCCAAGATTGCGAAACCCATGACAGAGTTGTTGAAGGACACCAAGTTCAAATGGACTAAAGATTGTGAGGCTAGTTTTCAGGAGTTAAAGAAATGTTTGGTTACAGCCCCAGTGCTGATTCTTCCGAATATACGCAAGGATTTCCAAGTGTATTGCGAAGCTTCTCACTTAGGACTTGGAGGTGTACTTATGCAGGACGGAAGAGTTGATTCATATGCCTCACGGTAGCTTCGACCTCACGAGATGAACTATGCCACCCATGATTTCGAGTTAGCAGCCATAGTGCATGCGCTCAAGACCTGGAGACATTTTCTGATTGGAAATAGATGTGATGTGTACACGGATCACAAGAGTTTGAAGTACATTTTCACGCAGAAGGAGTTGAATCTAAGGTAGAGGAGATGGTTGGAGCTCATAAAGGATTACGATACGAAGTTGCATTATCATCCAGGAAAGGCCAATGTCATAGCAGACGCTTTGAGCTGAAAGAGTTATGCCAATACCCTCGTAAGCGGAGGATTACCGTAGGAGTTAGTTGACGATCTCAAGGAACTTCGTTTGGAGATAGTTCCAAGAGGTTTTGTTGCAACAATGGAGGTTTAGTCTACATTATTGGGAAAGATTCGAGAAGCTCAGAAGGATGATAAGGAAATTGCTAAGATTAAGGAGAAGATGAGCAAAGGAAAAGCCAAAGGTTTTCATGAGGATGAGCACGGGACTTTATGGTTTGAAGATCGTGTATACGTGCCCAATAATGCGGAGATCAGGAAGTTAATACTTCAGGAAGCTCATGACTCGCCATACTCGATTCACCCCGGAAACACCAAGATGTATTTGGATTTGAAGGAACATTTCTAGTGGACAGGAATGAAGAAGTATATTGCCGAGTATGTAGTAGTATGCGATGTATGTCAGAGAGTGAAGGCAGAACATCAGAAGCCAGACGGATTATTATAGCCTATGCCGATACCCGATTGGAAGTGGGATAAACTTGGCATTGATTTCATCACCGGATTACCCAGGACCCGATTAGGATATGATTCTATCTGGGTAGTAGTTGATCGCTTGACCAAGGTAGCTCACTTTATCCCGGTGAAAACCACCTATACAAGCGCGAAGTTGGCCAAGATATATATGACCAGGATCGTATATCTGCATGGAGTTCCGAGGACCATCGTATCAGATAGAGGGACACAGTTTACCTCGAAGTTTGGGAATCAGCTGCACCAGACTTTGGGTACTAGGCTGGAGTTCAGTACAACTTTTCATCCGCAGACAGATGGAGAGACCGAGAGAGTCAATCAGATTCTGGAGGACATGTTGAGAGCTTGTGCGCTAGATTATGGATCTAGTTGGGATGCCAATTTGCCTTACGCAGAGTTCGCATACAACAACAGTTATCAGGCTAGTTTGAAGATGGCCCCTTTTGAAGCCTTGTATGGAAGGAGATGCAGGACACCGTTAATGTGGGATGAAGTTGGAGACCGTCAGTTGTTTGGACCAGATTTGATCAAAGATTCTGAAGAGAAAGTTAAGTTAATTCGAGATAGACTGAAGGTAGCTCAGTCCAGGCAGAAGAGTTATGCCGATACTAAACGCAAGGAGGTAGTTTATGAAATTGGAGATAGAGCATATCTTCGTGTGTCACCACTCCGAGGAGTTAAACGATTTGGAGTTAGGGGAAAGTTATCCCTGAGATTTGTAGGACCATACCGAGTTCTGAACGTATGGGAGAGGTTTCCTGCAAATTGGAGTTACCCGAAGGATTGTCAGGAGTTCATGATATGTTTCATGTTTCACAGTTGAAGAAGTGCCATGCTGAGATGGCTGATATTCCTCTAAGAGATACAGTGCCCCTGGAAGCAATTCAGTTGGAGAGTGATCTGACCTACGAGGAGAAACCCTTCAAGATTCTTGAGTTTGCTGGCCGAGTTACCCGCAACAAGGTTATCAAGTTTTGCAAAGTTCAGTGGAGCCACCATACCGAGGATGAAGCCACCTGGGAGCGAGAAGAAAGCCTACGGAAAGACCAACAACACCTATTTTCTAGCCAACCCGAATCTCGAGGGCGAGATTCATCTTAAGGGGGGTAGGTTTGTAACATCCCAATTTTCAATTTGGATGTTATACATAGGTCATCATATGCATATCACATTTTATTTGCATTTTTTTTGTGATCCTAGAAATCCTAAGCAACTCAAGGACCCAAGGAGAGAGTTGGGGATTTCAATTATTTTCATGTTTGACTTTTTTCAAATTTAAAAAGAGGATCAATTTGGTTTTAATATTGTTTCTCCAAATATTTCCAATATTTAAAATAAAAGAGAGAAGATAATATGACTTCTTCAAAAGAGAAGGAATATTGGAGAAGAAAATTTAAAATCAAATTTGTATTTCATTTGGATTTTATTTGCTATTTTATTTGAATTAGAAAAATATTGCATTTTTAAAAAATTGCATTCTTAGGCTAGAAATTTTTTCACTTTGCTCTAAATAATAGGTTTAGACGGTGAAAATTGTTTTTGGCATTTTTAGAATTTTTTTATATTTTTATTAGGATTTTTTTCTTCAGGCAAAACTTTATTTAAAAAAAAATCTTTTCCCTCGCCCGACTGGCTCGAAGGCCCAGCCGAGCGGCCCAGCAGCACGCGTTGCCACCGCCTTCCCATGCCGCCGTCGTGCCCGAGTCGGAGACCGGCTCCGACTCCGCCTCGCCGCCACCTTGCCCCCTCCCCAAGCCCCCCTCCCTCTTTAAAAGTCGCTGCCCCACCGCCCTATCCTCACCCGGAGCCGCCGCCCCACCATCGCCGAGCCGCGCCGCTGCCGTTGTTGCCACTCGTCGCTGCTGCCGCGCCACCGCCCGCTTGCACCGCCGCGCCGCTGCCCGCTTGCGCCGCTGCCTCCCCATAGTGCCGCCCCGCCGGAGTTCCGCCGCCACCGTTTTCGCCGTCGCCGTGAACCGGTACAAAACCGCCCCAGTTCGCCCGTTTATTTTCGTTTTTTTCGATTCTCGGTTTAGATCGGTTTACTGTTTTCTCGGTTTTCCGAATGAATCTTTTTAACGAAGTTAGTTCGTTAGGATTTTATTTTTATTTTATTTTCAGCCAGGGACCTATCCATGCTTATTTTTATCGCAGATTAGCCCCTCAAACATTCGCAACTTTTTGCTCGCTAGTCCAAATCCAGTGAAACCAACGCCAAAATCTTCGTCTTGTTCCCCTGTTTCCAGATAATCAACTTGAACATGGTTAAGACAATTTAAAATTTGGTTTCAATCATATTTGATTTCAAACTTATTTTGATCGTAGTTTGAGTTTCGTAGCTCCGATTTGATTGATTCTTTTTTGCAAATCGAAGCTCTTCAGTTGAACTTTCAGTTTGGATCTTTTTATTTGAGTTTTACCCTTGCATCCTATTCTTGATTACTTATCTATGTTATTGTTTGTTTACAATAGAGTTTCTGGAGTGCGAAGCGTGCTACTATGAGTCACTAGGGTTTTCAGATCGTCAACAAGGCAAGTAACACTTTGATCATAACCCTTATTACCCAGTTTTTATGCATTAGTTTCGATCCTCAAACACTGCATGGTTAGGACTTGAATAATTGTGGGTACTGGGAAGTAGTGATGAGGTAGTACCTATTGCCTTTATTTTCAACCATGGGAGTTACTTCTACGTATGCTTATACTGTTATGCTATGCTCGTAGACGTGGCTTGGTTTGAGTGATCCATGACAGATGTGAGTGTTTTAATTAATGGTTAAACTTATGGTGGCTACTTTAATACACATCTGGGTGGATTGGTTGAGGCACCCTGGAGCACCCAGTGGTTGTCTGGGCACGTGGAGCAATCCAGTGTTGTCCTGGGATATCCCGGAGTACCCATGTGATCATCCTACGGTTTGCCACCCAGGCTCGAAGGGATCATAAATTTATTCATGCTGGAAACTTCCGTGTGCAGCCACAAGCCATTATGGGCTCTGGCATAGTTGAGTAAGTTGTGTGACCTCTTTCAGTGGTAGGCTAGCAGATGTAGGGGATGTAGGTGGTACTGTCTACCCAGAGTAAAGAGATAATGCTTCTGAGAGACTGTGTCTCGGTCATCCATTTCTCAAACATCATGTAGTGCGAGAAATTCAACGGAGGAGATCGAGTCTTGTGGGGAAAGTGCGCAAACCTCTGTAGAGTGTACAAACTAATCATGATTAGTGTGTCTCCAGTTGTGGACATCTTGAGTATCTCGTACTTGAATTATTGATTTGATCTCATCACTCTACTTAATTAATTTGTTGGGTTGATGACTATTAATTTGGGATTGAGTTGGAGGTACCTTCTCAATGTTTTCAACAAACTCTGTAGTTAAATAAAATCTATTCCTTTGTTGTAGGGGAAAACTAGCTTTCTGCAAAAATAACCACAGAGCTTCCACCAGCCATATATGCATATAGTTATAGCCGCAATTTTGATCATTGCTCTATAGTGTTATCTTGCCAGCATATTCCATGTGCTGACCTACATAGGCTGCAACGTATTATGTTGTAGAGTTTTCAGATGAAGAGTAAGGTGCGCTAGGTCGTTGTCGTGCACTCAGCTATGCCGTTGGAGTTGATGGACTCATTTTACCTTTGAAGCTTCCGCTATTATCTTCATTAGATGGCATTCAGCCATATTATTGTAATAAGTACTCTCTTTTGAGCATCCAGGTTCCGCTATTGGTTATTGACCGGAGACGTGTCTCGGTCATGTCTACATAGTTCTCGAACCCGCAGGGTCCGCACGCTTAACGCTACGATGACAGTTATATTATGAGTTTATATGTTTTGATGTACCGAAGGAGTTTGGAGTCCCGGATGAGATCGGGGACATGACGAGGAGTCTCGAAATTGTCGAGACGTAAAGATTGATATATTGGACGACTATATTCGGACTTCGGAAAGGTTCCGAGTGATTCGGGTATTTTTCGGAGTACCGGAGAGTTACGGGAATTCGCCGGGGAGTATATGGGCCTTATTGGGCCATACGGGAATAGAGGAGAGAGGCCAAAAGGAAGGAGGTGCGCGCCCCTCTCTGGTCCGAATTGGACAAGGGGTGCAGCCCACTTTTCCTTGTTCCTCTCCCCCTCTTTCCTTCTCTCCTACTCCAACAAGGGAAGGAGGAGTCCTACTCCCGGTGGGAGTAGGACTCCCCCCTTGGCGCGCCCTCCTCCTAGGCCGGCCACCTCTCCCCTTGCTCCTTTATATACAGGGGCAGGGGGCACCTCTAGACACACAAGTTGATCAAGTTGATCGTCTCTTAGCCGTGTGCGGTGCCCCCCTCCACCATAGTCCAACTCGATAATACTGTAGTGGTGCTTAGGCGAAGCCCTGTGTCGGTAGAACATCAACATCGTCACCACGCCGTCGTGCTGACGAAACTCTCCCTCAACACTCGGCTGGATCGGAGTTCGAGGGACGTCATCGGGATGAACGTGTGCTGAACTCGGAGGTGCCGTACATTCAGTACTTGATTGGTCGGATCATGAAGACGTACGACTACATCAACCGCGTTGTGCTAACTCTTCCGTTTACGGTCTACGAGGGTACGTGGACAACACTCTCCCCTCTCGTTGTTATGCATCACCATGATCTTGCATGTGCGTAGGAAATTTTTGAAATTACTACGTTCCCCAACAGTGGCATCAGAGCCTAGGTTTTATGCGTTGATGTTGTGCACGAGTAGAACACAAGTGAGTTGTGGGCGATATAAGTCATACTGCTTACCAACATGTCATACTTTGGTTCGGCGGTATTGTTGGATGAAGCGGCCCGGACCGACATTACGCGTACGCTTACGCGAGACTGGTTCTACCGACGTGCTTTGCACACAGGTGGCTGGCGGGTGTCAGTTTCTCCAACTTTAGTTGAACCAAGTGTGGCTACGCCCGGTCCTTGCGAAGGTTAAAATAGCACCAACTTGACAAACTATCGTTGTGGTTTTTATGCGTAGGTAAGAACGGTTCTTGCTTAAGCCCGTAGCAGCCACGTAAAACTTGCAACAACAAAGTAGAGGACGTCTAACTTGTTTTTGCAGGGCATGTTGTGATGTGATATGGTCAAGACATGATGCTAAATTTTATTGTATGAGATGATCATGTTTTGTAACCGAGTTATCGGCAACTGGCAGGAGCCATATGGTTGTCGCTTTATTGTATGCAATGCAATTACGCTGTAATGCTTTACTTTATCACTAAGCGGTAGCGATAGTCGTGGAAGCATAAGATTGGCGAGACGACAACGATGCTACGATGGTGATCAAGGTGTCGCGCCGATGACGATGGTGATCATGACGGTGCTTTGGGGATGGAAATCACAAGCACAAGATGATGATGGCCATATCATATCACTTATATTGATTGCATGTGATGTTTATCTTTTATGCATCTTATCTTGCTTTGATTGACGGTAGCATTATAATATGATCTCTCACTAAATTTCAAGATAAAAGTGTTCTCCCTGAGTATGCACCGTTGCCAAAGTTCGTCGTGCCCAGACACCACGTGATGATCGGGTGTGATAAGCTCTACGTCCATCTACAACGGGTGCAAGCCAGTTTTGCACACGCAGAATACTCGGGTTAAACTTGACGAGCCTAGCATATGCAGATATGGCCTCGGAACACTGAGACCGGAAGGTCGAGCGTGAATCATATAGTAGATATGATCAACATAATGATGTTCACCATTGAAAGCTACTCCATTTCACGTGATGATCGATTATGGTTTAGTTGATTTGGATCACGTGATCACTTAGATGATTAGAGGGATGTCTATCTAAGTGGTAGTTCTTAAGTAATATGATTAATTGAACTTAAATTTATCATGAACTTAGTCCTGGTTGTACTAGCATATCTATGTTGTAGATCAATAGCTCGCGATGTTGCTCCCCGTTTAATTTTTATATGTTCCTAGAGAAAACTAAGTTGAAAAATGTTAGTAGCAATTATGTGGATTGGATCCGCGATCTGAGGATTATCCTCATTGCTGCACAGAAGAATTATATCCTTGATGCACCGCTAGGTGACAAACCTATTGCAGGAGCAGATGCAGATGTTATGAACGTTTGGCTAGCTCAATATGATGACTACTTGATAGTTTAGTGCACCATGCTTAAACGGCTTAGAATCGGGACTTCAAAGACGTTTTGAACGTCATGGACCATATGAGATGTTCCAGGAGTTGAAGTTAACATTTCAAGCAAATACCTGAGTTGAGAGATATGAAGTCCACAACAAGTTCTATAGCTAAAAGATGGAGGAGAATAGCTCAAGTAGTGAGCATGTGCTCAGATTGTCTGGGGTACTACAATCACTTGAATCAAATGGGAGTTAATCTTCCAGATAAAATAGTGATTGGCAGAATTCTCTAGTCACCATCACCAAGTTAGTAGAACATCGTGATGAACTATAATATGCAAGGGATAACGGAAACGATTCCCAAGCTCTTCGCAATGCTGAAATCGATGAAGATAAAAATCAAGAAAAGCATCAAGTGTTGATGATTAACAAGACCACTAGTTTCAAAAAAAGGGCAAAGGGAAAGAAAGGGAACTTCAAGAAGAAAAGCAAGCAAGTTGCTGCTCAAGTGAAGAAGCCCAAGTCTGGACCTAAGCCTGAAACTGGGTGCTTCTACTGCAAAGGGACTGGTCACTGGAAGCGGAACTACCCCAAGTAATTGGCGGATAAGAAGGATGGCAAAGTGAACATAGGTATATTTCATATACATGTTATTGATGTGTACTTTACTAGTGTTTATAGCAACCCCTCAGTATTTGATACTAGTTCAGTTGCTAAGAATAGTAACTCGAAACAGGAGTTGCAGAATGAACAGAGACTAGTTAAGGGTGAAGTGACGATGTGTACTGAAAATGGTTCCAAGATTGATATGATCATCATCGCACACCCCCTATACTTTCGCGATTAGTGTTAAACCTAAAATAAATGTTATTTAGTGTTTGCGTTGAGCATGAATATGATTGGATCATGTTTATTGCAATACGGTTATTCATGTAAGTTAGAGAATAATTGTTGTTCTGTTTACATGAATAAAACCTTCTATGGTTATACACCCAATGAAAATGGTTTGTTGGATCTCGATCGTGGTGATACACATTTTCATAATATTGAAGCCAAAAGATGCAAAGTTAATAATGATAGTGCAACTTATTTGTGGCAATGTCGTTTAGGTCATATTGGTGTAAAGCGCATGAAGAAAATCCATGCTGATGGGCTTTTGGAATCACTTGATTATGAATCAGTTGATGCTTGCGAACCATGCCTCATGGGCAAGATGACTAAGACTCCGTTCTCCGGAACAATGGAGCGAGCAAAAGATTTGTTAGGAATCATACATACTGATGTATGTGGTCCGATGAATATTGAGGCTCACGGCAGGTATCATTATTTTCTGATCTTCACAGATGATTTGAGCAGATATGAGTATATCTACTTGATGAAACACAAGTCTGAAATATTTGAAAAGTTCAAGGAATTTCAGAGTGAAGTGGAGAATCATCATAACAAAAATAAAAAATTTCTACGATATGATCGTAGAAGTAAAATATTTGAGTTACGAGTTTGGCCTTCAGTTAAAACGATGTGAAATAGTTTCACTACTCACGCCACCTGGAACACCACAGTGTAATGGTGTGTCCGAACATCGTAACCGTGCTTTATTAGATATGGTGCAAATCTATGATGTCTCTTACCGATTACCACTATCATTTTGGGGTTATGCATTAGAGACAGCTACATTCACGTTAAATAGGGCACCATCTAAATCCGTTGAGACGATGCTGTATGAACTGTGGTTTGGCGAGAAACCTAAGCTGTCGTTTCTTAAAGTTTGGACTATGATGCTTATGTGAAAAGGTTTCAACTTGATAAGCTCGAACCCAAATCGGAGAAGTAAATCTTCATAGGATACCCAAAAGAAAATGTTGGGTACACCTTCTATCACAGATCCGAAGGCAAGATATTCATTGCTGAGAATGGATCCTTTCTAGAGAAGGAGTTTCTCTCGAAAGAAGTGAGTGGGAGGAAAGTAGAACTTGATGAGGTAACTGTACCTGCTCCCTTATTGGAAAGTAATTCATCATAGAAATCTGTTCATGTGACTACTACACCAATTAGTGAGGAAGCTAATGATGATGATCATGTAACTTCAGATCAAGTTACTACCGAACCTCGTAGGTAAAGCAGAGTAAGATCCGCACCTGAGTGGTACGGTAATCCTATTCTGGAGGTCATGTTACTTGACCATGACGAACCTACAGACTATGAGGAAGCGATGATGAGCCCAAAATCCGCGAAATGGTTTGAGGCCATGAAATCTGAGATGAGATCCATGTATGAGAACAAAGTATGGACTTTGATTGACTTGCCCAATGATCGGCGAGTCATTGAGATTAAATGGATCTTCAAGAGGAAGATGGACGCTGATAGTAGTGTTACTATCTACAAAGCTAGAATTGTCGCAAAAGGTTTTCGACAAGTTCAAGGTGTTGACTACGATGAGAGTTTCTCACTCGTATCTATGCTTAAGTCTGTCCGAATCATGTTAGCAATTGCCGCATTTTATGAAATCTGGCAAGTGGATAAGCAAAACTGCATTCCTTAATGGATTTATTAAAGAAGAGTTGTATATGATGCAACCAGAAGGTTTTGTCAATCCTAAAGGTACTAACAAAATATGCAAGCTCCAGTGATCCATTTATGGACTAGTGCAAGCATCTCGGAGTTGGAATATACGCTTTGATAAGTTGATCGAAGCATATAGTTTTATACAGACTTGCGGTGAAGTCTGTATTTACAAGAAAGTGAGTGGGAGCACTACAACATTTCTGATAAGTATATGTGTATAACATATTGTTGATTGGAAATAATGTAGAATTATTCTGCAAAGCATAAATGAGTGTTTGAAAGGAGTTTTTCAAAGAAAGACCTCGGTGAAGCTGCTTACATATTGAGCATCAAGATCTATAGAGATAGATCAAGACGCTTGATAAGTTTTCAATGAGTACATACCTTGACAAGTTTTTGAAGTAGTTCAAAATGGAACAGTAAAAGAAAGAGTTCTTGCCTATGTTACAAGGTGTGAAATTGAGTAAGACTCAAAGCCCGACCACGGTAGAAGATAGAGAGAGAATGAAAGTCATTCCTTATGCCTCAGCCATAGGTTCTATAAAGTATGCCATGTTGTGTACCAGACCTATTGTATACCATGCCCTGAGTTTGGCAAGGGAGTACAATAGTGATCTAGGAGTAGATCACTGGACATTGGTCAAAATTATCCTTAGTGGAATAATGATATGGTTCTCGATTATGGAGGTGACAAAAGGTTCGTCATAAAGGGTTACGTCGATGCAAGTTTTGACACTAATCTAGATGACTCTAAGTCTCAATCTGGATACATATTGAAAGTGGGAGCAATTAGCTAGAGTAGCTCCGTGTAGAGCATTGTTGACATAGAAATTTGCAAAATACGTACGGATCTGATTATGGCAGACCCGTTGACTAAACTTCTCTCACAAGCAAAACATGATCACACCTTAGTACTCTTTGGGTGTTAATCACATAGCGATGTGAACTAGATTATTGACTCTAGTAAACCCTTTGGGTGTTGGTCACATGTTGATGTGAACTATGGGTGTTAATCACATGGTGATGTGAACTATTGGTATTAAATCAGATGGTGATGTGAACTAGATTATTGACTCTAGTGCAAGTGGGAGACTGAAGGAAATATGCCCTAGAGGCAATGATAAAGTTATTATTTATTTCCTTGTATCATGATAAATGTTTATTATTCATGCTAGAATTGTATTAACCGGAAACATAATACATGTGTGAATACATAGACAAACAGAGTGTCACTAGTATGCCTCTACTTGACTAGCTCGTTGATCAAAGATGGTTATGTTTCCTAACCATAGACATGAGTTGTCATTTGATTAATGGGATCACATCATTAGGAGAATGATGTGATTGACTTGACCCATTCTGTTAGCATAACACTTGATCGTTTAGTTTGTTGCTATTGCTTTCTTCATGACTTATACATGTTCCTATGACTATGAGATTATGCAACTCCCGTTTACCGGAGGAACACTTACCAAACATCACAACGTAACTGGGTGATTATAAAGGTGATCTACAGGTGTCTCCGAAGGTACTTGTTGGGTTGGCGTATTTCAAGATTAGGATTTGTCACTCCGATTGTCGGAGAGGTATCTCTGGGCCCTCTCGGTAATGCACATCACCTAAGACTTGCAAGCATTGCAACTAATGAGTTAGTTGCGGGATGATGTATTACGGAACGAGTAAAGAGACTTGCCGATAACGAGATTGAACTAGGTATTGAGATGCCAACGATCGAATCTCGGGCAAGTAACATACCGATGACAAAGGGAACAACGTATGACATGACGAGGAGTCTCGAAATGGTCGAGACATAAAGATTGATATATTGGACGACTATATTCGGACTTCGGAAAGGTTCCGAGTGATTCGGGTATTTTTCGGAGTACCGGAGAGTTACGGGAATTCGCCGGGGAGTATATGGGCCTTATTGGGCCATACAGGAATAGAGGAGAGAGGCCAAAAGGAAGGAGGCGCGCGTCCCCCCTCTGGTCTGAATTGGACAAGGGGTGCAGCCCACTTTTCCTTGTTCCTCTCCCCCTCTTTCCTTCTCTCCTACTCCAACAAGGGAAGGAGGAGTCCTACTCCCGGTGGGAGTAGAACTCCCCCCTTGGCGCGCCCTCCTCCTAGGCCGGCCACCTCTCCCCTTGCTCCTTTATATACAGGGGCAGGGGGCACCTCTAGACACACAAGTTGATCAAGTTGATCGTCTCTTAGCCGTGTGCGGTGCCCCCCTCCACCATAGTCCAACTCGATAATACTGTACTGGTGCTTAGGCGAAGCCCTGTGTCGGTAGAACATCAACATCGTCACCACGCCGTCGTGCTGAAGAAACTCTCCCTCAACACTCGTCTGGATTGGAGTTCGAGGGACATCATCGGGCTCAACGTGTGCTGAACTCGGAGGTGTCGTACGTTCGGTACTTGATCGGTCGGATCATGAAGACGTACGACTACATCAACCGCGTTGTGCTAACGCTTCCGTTTACGGTCTACGAGGGTACGTGGACAACACTCTCCCCTCTCGTTGCTATGCATCACCATGATCTTGCATGTGCGTAGGAAATTTTTGAAATTACTACGTTCCCCAACAGTCTGTCCATATCTTCTTCCAAGAGATCTTTAACCATAGAAATACTAGGTCCTACTTTAATTTGTTCATCAGGTTTAGGTGTTCTAATATAGCTTTTGTTAACCACAGTTGAAACTTTAGCATGGTCCTTTATCCTAACAGGGAAAGGTGGTTTCTCAATATAAGTAGAAGGAACAATTGGATCAACATTATAAAGTATAGTTTCTTCTTTAACTGGTACCGGTTCTTTGATTTCTTCTTTAATAGGTGGGTGATATTTAAACCACTTCTCTTTAGGGAGATCAACATGAGTAGCAAATGATTCACAAAAGGAGGCTACTATCTCTGAGTCAAGTCCATGTGTTAGTGCTAAACTTTTGAAAAGCATCGGTGTCCATGAAAGATTTAACACAATCATACTTAAGTTTAATACCTGACTCTTTACCTTTGTCGAGTTCCCAATCTTCAGAGTTGCATTTAATTCTTTCCAAAATATCCCACTGGAATTCAATAGCCTTCTTCATAAAACAACCAGCACAAGAAGTATCAAGCATGGTTTGATCATTACGAGAAAGCCGAGCATAAAAGTTCTAGATAATGATTTCTCTTGAGAGCACATGATTGGGGCATGAATATAACATTAACTTAATCATCCCCCAAGCGAGAGCCAAACTTTCTCCTTCACGAGGCCAAAAATTATATATATAATTCCGATCACAATGAACTAGATCCATAGGATAAAATTTTTGGTGGAACTCCAATTTCAATCGATTCCAATTCCAAGATACAATATCATCGCATAGCCTATACCATGCCAATGATTTTCCCTTCAAAGATAAAGGGAAAACCTTCTTCATAACTTCATCTCCGGGTAAACCTACAAGCTTGAACAATCCACAAATTTGTTCTACATATATCAAGTGCCTATCAGGATGTTCGGTTCCATCTCCTACATAAGGATTAGCTAGCAGTTGTTCTATCATACCCGAAGGAATTTCATATTCAATATTTTCAGTAGGTGCAGTAGATTGAGGGGTAGCTAATTGTGGTTCCGGTCGAGGTGAAGATACCCCGAACAAACCCCTCAAAGGATTGTTTTCCATAGTAACAAGTGACAATAAATTTCAGCACACTATATAAATGTTTCCTTACCAAATTCCACTTACCAAAGGCGCTTCACTCCCTGGCAACGGCGCCAGAAAATAGCCTTGATGACCCACAAGTATAGGGGATCAATTGTACCTATTTTCGATAAGTAAGAGTGTCGAACCCAACAAGGAGCAGAAGGAAATGACAAGTGGTTTCCCGTAAGGTAATGTTTGCAAGTGTTGAAATTGCAAGTAGCAGAGTAGTTTGATAGCAAGGTAATTTGTAACGAGCAAGTAACGATAGTAGTAACAAAAGTGCAGCAAGGTAGCTCAATCCTTTTGAGGCAAAGGACGGGCCAAAACGGTCTCTTATGATAAGCAAAGCGTTCTTGAGGGTATGCGGGATTTTCATCTAGTCACTTTCATCATGTTGGCTTAATTCGTGTTCGGTACTTTGATAATTTGATATGTGGGTGGACCGGTGCTTAGGTGTTGTTCTTACTTGAACAAACCTCATACTTATGATTAACCCTCCCACAAGCATCCGCAACTACGAGAAAAGTATTAATAATAAATTCTAACCATAGCATTAAACTTTTGGATCTAATCAGTCCCTTACGGAATAGCACATAAACTGAGGTTTAAGCTTCTGTCACTCTCGCAACCCACCAGCTAATTGCTACTCCACAATGCATTCCCTTAGGCCCAAATATGGTGAAGTGTCATGTAGTCGACGTTCACATGACACCACTAAGGGAATCACAACATACATACTATCAAAATATCGAACACATATCAAGTTAACATGATTACTTGCAACATGATTTCTCCCGTGACCTCAATAACAAAAGTAACTACTCACAAACGATAATGATGCTCAACATTAGAGGAGTATTAAATAGCATATTGGATCTGAACATATAATCTTCCACCAAATAAACCATACAGCAATCAACTACAAGATGTAATCAACACTACTAGTCACCCACAAGCACCAATCTATAGTTCCGGTAACAAGATTGAACACAAGAGATGAACTAGGGTTTGACAGGAGATGGTGTTGTTGAACATGTTGATGGATATTTCCCTCCCCAAGATGGGAGAGTTGTTGGTGATGATGATGACGATGATTTCCCTCTTCGGGAGGGAAGTTCCCCCGGTGGAATCGCTCTGCCGGAGGGAAAAAGTGCTCCTGCCCAAGTTCTGCCTCGAGACGGTGGCGCTCCATCCGGAAATCCTCTTCTTATTTTTTCTAGGTCAAAATGACTTATATACCCGAAGATGGGCACCGGAGGTGGGCCTGGGTGAGCACAACCCACCAGGGCACGCATGGGCTCCCAGGCGCGCCCAGGTGGGTTGTGCCCACCTGGTGGGGCCCCTCTAGTAGTTATTTGCTCCAATATTCCATAAAAATTCTCTGTGAAGTTTTAGCTCATTTGGAGTTATGCAGAATAGGTGGCCTGACATAGCTTTTCCAGGTCCAGATTTCCAGCTACCGGAATTCTCCCTCTTTGTGTATACCTTGCATATTATGAGAGAATGGCATTAGAATTACTCCTAAAGCATTATTATTGATAAAAACATTATAAATAACAGTAAGAAAACATGATGCAAAATGGACGTATCAACTCCCCCAAGCTTAGACCTCGCTTGTCCTCAAGCGAAAACCGAAATCGAAAAACATGTCCACCTGCTTTGAGGGAGAGGTGTCGACAAAAACAAAATAAAGACATAGAAGCATCATGTAGATTATTATAACAGCAAAAAAAGTAAACATAAGACTTTTATCATAGAACTTTTATCATAGACTTCTCATGAATAAGTGTCAATTCATCACACAATTGAAGTATAAAGCAAAAACTCTATTAGAAACCAACAAACTATGTTCTCAGTCAACTTTGCAACTACAATTCATCATCTTTTCAGGAAGGGTCATGTATTGTAGCCTTTAGGCAAGTCCACATACTCAATCATCATATAGTCTTCTATGATTGCTAACACTCACCTCGTACACATAGAAAGATAGGGGCTTATAGTTTCGCCTCCCAACATATTCACCTCAAGGGTGATGTCAACATTAATAACTCATGCTATCTATATTCAACTCGACATATGTGCCTAGATCTTTCCTCACCACGTGATGCTTGCCAAAGGAGAAAAATAAAAAGGAACAGAAGGAAAACTTTGACTCTTTGCATAAAAGTAAAAGATAGGCCCTTCGCAGAGGGAAGCAGAGGTTGCCATGCGCTTATTTGTTTGTATGCTCGACCCCTTAGTGCGAAAGAAAGTCACGTTGCATTGCCCCTTGTGATAGCGACCTTTATTATGCAGTCTATCACTTTTATTCTTCACCATCACAAGTTCGTGCAACACTCAATTTTCTCTTACACTAAATGATTGCACACTTTTAGAAGCAATTTTTATTGCCTTTTTGCACCGATGACAACTTAATTGAGGGATCTTGCTCAATCCCTAGGTAGGTATGGTGGACACTTGAAAATAAGATTTGGGTTTAAGGGTTTTTGGATTCACAAGTAGTATCTCTACTTAGTGCGGAATTTTTGTCTAGCAAAGATAGGGTCAAGCACCACATGTTAAAGGATCTATGACAATATGACTTCTATGTGAATATAAACAAACATAAATCATTAAGTTGTCTTCCTTGTCCAACGTCAACAATTTTAGCATATAATATTTTGATGAGGGATCGCAATCACAAAAGATTTCTAGGATAGTATATTTATATGTGAATATTCTCTTCCCTTATTAATTCTTTCATGAGTTACATCATTGACTAATGCTATGTTTGTCAATCTCTAATAAATTTTTCTAATTATAATTTTCCTTATGTGGTGTCATCACCTACCATAAGATTAGTATATGATCTTTTCTTCATTTATTTCCTTTCTTTCTTTTAATTCCTATCTCTTTTTATTTTTATTTGCAACAATAAAGTAAAGAAAGCAAAAAACTCAAACTAAACTTTATTATATAACTTGCACACGATTACAAGGATAGATCACTAAGCAAACTCTCAAAGAAGAAAGGATCGAACTAAAATTTTAATCATCTAAAGCAAAAGATTGAACTAAAATAAGTAAAGGCAAAAAGATAGTGGGATGATACGATACCGGGGCACCTCCCCCAAGCTTGGCGGAAGCCAAGGGGAGTGCCCATACCCAATACTCAGTTCTCCTTTGGTGGAAAATAAAAAGGAATAGAAGGAAAACTTTGACTCTATGCATAGAAGTAAATACATAAATGAAAATTAATTTCCTGGCCGCAAAAGTTTCTATTTTTCAGCAAGATCAAATTAACTGTCACCATAAGCTATCCTAAGGGTCTTACTTGGCACAAACACCAATTAAAAACACAAAACCACATCTAACCAGAGGCTAGATGAATTATTTATTGCAAAACAGAACCTAAAAAGCAAAAAAAAAAAATTGGGTTGCCTCCCAACAAGCGCTATTGTTTTACGCCCCTAGCTAGGCATAAAAACACGAATAGATCTAGGTATTGTCATCTTTGGTATGCAATCCATAAGTAGCTCTCCTAATAGATTCATATGGCAATTTAATTTTCTTTCTTGGAAATTGTTCCATGCCTTTCCTTAACAAAAATTGAAATCTAATGTTTCCTTCTTTCATATCAATAATTGCACCAATCGTTCTAAGGAAAGGTCTACCAAGAATAATAGGACATGTAGGATTGCAATCTATATCAAGAACAATGAAATATATGGGAAAATACTTCATATTTGCAACAATAACAACATCATTAATCCTTCCCATAGGTTTCTTAATAGTGGAATCCATAAGATGCAAATTCAAAGAACAATCATCAAATTCACGGAAACCTAACACATCACATAAAGTTTTTTGAATCGTTGAAACACTAGCACCCAAATCACACAAAGCATGGCACTCATAATCTTTAATCTTAATCTTAATAGTAGGTTCCCACTCATCATAAAGTTTTCTAGGGATAGAAACATCCAATTCAAGTTTTTCTTCAAAAGATTGCATCATAGCATCAACGATATGGTTAGTAAAAGAATTGTTTTGATTATAAGCATCTGGAGAATTCAACATGGATTGCAACAAGGAAATAAAATCTATTAAATAACAATTATCATAATTAAATTCCTTGAAATCCAAAAGAGTGGGTTCATTGCTACCTAAAGTTTTGACCTCTCCAATCCCACTTTTATCAATTTTTGCATCAAGATCTAAAAACTCTGATTCATTGGGACGCCTTCTAACTAAAGTTGACTCATATCCAGTCCTATCTTTATCAAGATTTATATTGGAAAACCAAGATTCAATAGGAGCCACATCAATCACTTTAAGATCTTCATCTTTATTTTCACGGAAACTAGAAGAACGTGTTTTTACAAACCAATCTCGTTTAGCATGCATCTTAGTGGTTCTTTATTTGCACTCACCAATGGAAATTCTCATAGCTTTGAGAGACTAATTAATATCATGCTTGGGTGGAATAGATCTATGTTTCAAAGAATCAACATCAAGAGAAATTCTATCCACGTTCCTAGCCAAATCATCAATCTTAAGCAATTTTTCCTCAATCAAAGCATTGAAATTCTTTTGAGACTCATAAATTATTTAACATTATTCTCAAAATCAGAGAGCATATTATTATAATTTCCATAAGAATTGTTGTAGGAATTACCATAATCATTGGAGGAATTACTAGGAACGACCTAGGATTAAAATTACCTCTATACGCGTTATTACCAAAATTGTTCCTACCAACAAAATTCACATCGACAGATTCATCATTATTTTCAATCAAAGTAGACAAAGGCATATCATTAGGATCAATATAAGCACTCTTGCTGTCAAATAATTTCATAAGTTCATCCATCTTTCCACTCAAAACATTAATCTCTTCAATTGCATGCACTTTTTTACTAGTGGAAGATCTTTCGGTATGCCATTGAGAATAATTAACCATAATATTATCTAGGAGTTTAGTAGATTCTCCTAAAGTAATTTCCATAAAAGTACCTCCCGCGGCCGAATCTAAAAGATTTCTAGAAGCAAAATTCAATCCGGCATAAAAAATTTGTATAATCATCCACAAACTCAAACCATGAGTAGGGCAATTTCGTATCATCAATTTCATCCTCTCCCAAGATTGTGCAACATGTTCATGATCAAGTTGCTTAAAATTCATAATCTTGTTCCTAAGGGAGATGATTTTAGCGGGAGGAAAATACTTGGAAATAAAAGCATACTTACACTTATTCCACGAATCAATACTATTTTTAGGCAAAGATGAAAACCAAGTTTTAGCACGATCTCGAAGTGAGAAAGGAAACAACCTCAATTTAACAATATCATTATCCACATCTTTTTTCTTTTGCATATGACACAAATCAACGAAATTGTTTAGATGGGATGCGGCATCTTCACTAGGAAGACCAGAAAATTGATTTTTCATAACAAGATTCAGCAAAGCGGCATTAATTTCAGAAGATTCCGCACTAGTGGCGGGAGCAATCGGAGTACTAATTGATATGTCTCCATCATATCTACTTTCCCAAACACTTTTGACCTTGTTTTGGACTCTAACTTGCATGATTTGAATGGGACTAACCCGGACTGACGCTGTTTTCAGCAGAATTGCCGTGGTGTTATTTTTGTGCAGAAATAGAATGTCAGGACCCCGATCCTAAGTCACACCGATCTATCATGTAACACTTCATATCACTTTGCGGCCTCACGCACGGTATTCCCACGGGTGCCACCTTACCTGGCCCGGGACCGTTTGCGCCTTTTGGCTCACGTATATGATAATGTCGCTAGCATCCATATGACAGAGAACCCGGGCCGACATGGCTAGTCGTGAACCCAAAGCGGCACCAACCTATGGGGATAGGCATACATGAATCACATCGAGCATGTCGGTCAGCAGCGTGTGAATCCGGGCTGTAGCACTGGGCTAATAGGACTCCGAGAACCCGGGCTATAGCAGGCTAGGCAGGACTCCGGATGTCACCGCGTGACATTTCCCCGAAGGGACAGACACAGGAACGAAGTGAAACACATGTCGGCCAGTCAAGTGTCCTGAGCAGTAGTGCTGGGCTAGCAGGACTTTGGTGAACCGGGCTGTAGCGGACTACTATGGCTCATGGAAGCACTAGACTACATTTCCCCATAAAAGAGGCTGCCACAGATAAACAACTAGATTGTCGGATCCCACACATACCAAGCATTTCAATCATACACACAATATGTTCGATATGTGTAAATACAACATGGCATCATAGCATAACTCTACGACTCAAGTATTTATTCATTAGGCTCCGAGGAGCAAGAAATTACAAACATGGGTCTCATGACCCAACAATCATAGCATACAAATCAAAGCACATGCGGAAGCTTAACATGTCTGAGTACAGACATCTACAAATGAAAAAGGCAAAGAAGCCTACCTATCTACCAGATCCTGCCGAGGGCACAAGATCGTAGCTGAGGTATCAAGCTAAACGTCGAAGTCCATGCAGAACTACTAGCGAGACCGAAGTCTCTCTGCAAAACATAAATTAAGCAAACGTGAGTACAAATGTACCCAGCAAGACTTACATCAGAACTAACTACATATGCATCGGTATCAACAAAGGGGTAGTGGAGTTTAAGTGCAGCAAGCCAGCTTTGACTCAGTGGCTAACCTGAACTACGACTACAAGCAACTCTTTTGAGGTGGCACACACGAGTCCACATATTCACCATATCAATACACCACTATGGATCCGCTCCCGTCTCCCTACGAGAAGGCCATCCATAGCACTCACACTTATCTTGCGAGTTTTAGAGTATCCACTTTCACTTGTCTATGAACTAGTATAGGCAACCCAGAAGTCCATTACCGCGGACATGGCGATTCGAATAGATGATGTTAACCCTGTAGGGGTGTACTTCTTCACACACGCTCTCACCACTTATCGTCGTTTACATGACATGTACTCGGCAACCTTCAAGCGGAAGCCCAATGAGGGTGTCGGCCACGGCCTACCTAAACACTGAAGTCTCTAGTCCAAGTTTATCGCCTATCCAGGTTCCCTCCGCAGGGAGTCCGGCCGAGGTTTCCACATACGGCCCCGGACGATGTGTACAGGGTTCCGAGACACCAAACGGGCGCCCGGCATGCCCGGCCATGGTGTACCTTCCGCATCATAGCCCACCCCTAGGGTCAGAGCTACGCACGACCGCCAACACATATCCTATAAACACCAGAAACTAGTTGCAACTCCTGGACACAGGACAAGGGTGATCAAGAAGCCGAGAGGGTCCATTGGTTTTGGGCCCAATGTGTGGTAGTAACTGTTTCATGGATCACAAACACAGAACTCAGTTCCTGAGGACGGCTTCAATGAGACAACCCACCATGTACTCCTACATGGCCTCTCACCGCTACCTTTACCAAATCGTGTTCAATACACTTAGCTCACACACAGTAGGACAAGTTCACAACTTTCCAATTCATCCCCAATGAATCAGACCTGACACAACTCTAAGCAATAGCAGGCATGACAAACAAGCATGAATGAGTAGGCACATCAGGGCTCAAACAACTCCTACTCATGCTAGTGGGTTTCATCTATTTACTGTGGCAATGACAGGTCATGCAGAGGATAAGGGGTTCAACTACCGCAACAAGTAACAGATGAATCGTTGTTGTCCTAATGCAGTAAAAGAGAGCAGGAGCGAGAGAGTGGGATTGTATCGGAATGAACAAGGGGTTTTTGCTTTCCTGGCACTTCCGAAGATGATATAGCTCTTCATCGGTGTCATTGATCACATCGTCGAAACATACGTCTACCGAGGGGGAACAATCACTGGCAAACACAGAAAGAAATACAATCAATGCAATGCACAATATGATGCATGATCATGACATGGTAAAATGAGTGTGTTGGGCTAATACAACTACAAACAGATGGGTTTGAGCTATTTTGAACCAAAGATTCAAAGTTCAAACTCATTTGTGATCTTAAATAGTGCTTTATCATGTTTTGCACTGAACAGCAAGTTAACTTGTTCAAACATGCATGAAACTAGTACAGATGGATAGATTGGATTTTTCTGATCATTTTTCATATATAATTTGTTTCATTTGGAGTTACGGTTGAATTACTATGAATTTTGGAAGTTTAGGGGATTTTCTGAAAATAAATAAATCATTTAGATCTATTTAGCATACAGAAAACCAGTTACTGCGTCAGCCTTGCATCATGCTGACATCATCTGGTCAACAGACGCGGTCCAGGTCAAACCTGACCAGTGGGACCCACTGGTCAGTGACAGAGGCACTAATCCCGCGTTGACTTGTGCTTTGACTCGACGCGGGGCCCACTGTTAGTGTCACAGTTAGCCAACTAACTAAATTAGTGTTAGTTTAACTCCTAATCTAGGTTTGACCAGGGGGCGGGGCCCACATGGTCAAATGGGTCAAACCCACCGGCGACATGACGTCAGCGAGGCCCGAGACGGCGGCTCGGCTCGGAAACGCAGCACAGGCGACGGAACGAGCGGGGGTTTGGCTTGGCGTGAAGCTGGCGCTCGTCCGCATCCAACGGAGCCATCAGCTCGCGCCGGAGTGGACCGTAACGACGGCGGTGATGGCAAGCGTGGCGGCCGGAGCTCGGACAAGCTCGGCAACGATGTTGTGGTGCACGGGAGGACTAGCTGATGGTGGTGTTGGGTTTCTGGGAACATGCTGAGCACGTAGCAGTGCTCGGACGCGAAGGTTGCTAGCCTATTCGCCGGCGACGACGAGCGCGGCGGCGGTGAGCTCTCGGGTCCGGTGGCTAGCATGCATATAGCACGCAAATGAACATGGGAGATGGGAGGAAAGATGGCGGGGCTCACGGCGAGTCTTCTGGTGCAGCCGTTGAGCTCGGGGAGGCACGGACGGCGACGTATCGACGGGCGGTGATCGTCGGGGCAGAGGACGATGATGAGCTCAATGGCGACGTTCCTGGCCGTCCGGCACCGTGTGACTTGGTGAAGAGGAAGAGGTCATTGCGGCGGAGTTCTCGGGCACGTCGGAGAGGCGAGGGGGAGGCGATGACCGCGGTGGTAGCGAACGACGGCGACGGCTGCGCTCGGTGTACTCGGGAGAGAGAAACAGAGGAGGGGGGAGGAGCACAGGGAGAGTGAGAGGGGTCGGGGGGTTGTGTGGCGTCGCGGAAGACGTCCAGGGCGATGAGGGGACAGTCAGGCAGGCAGCTGCCGGCGTGGCACGCCGTGGCGCCGTGGCTAGCTTCTCCTCTGCCTTCTGGCGAGAGGAGGAAGACAACTGGCAGGGGGGTGGCTGGGCTGGGCCGGCTTCAACAGCAGGCTGCACAGGTGGGCTGGCCTCTCTGGTGGCTGCTGCTACAGGTAAGAAGCCCAGGTGAGTTTTTTCTGCTCTGTTTTAATTTTTGTTCTGTTTTCTTTTATTTATTTAAACTTGCCACTGTTTAAAATTTAGAACAATCAAAACAGTGCCAAATATCCTCCAAGTATAATTTATGTTGCTCATTGGACATTTCCAAATGCACATAGCATTTAAAGACATATCCATATATATATTTGAATATGTTTTCAAATTCAAATAGAATATTGTTTTAAATTCAGAGACCAAATAATTTCTTAAAAATGTTCCAAAATTTTGGTTTGGTATATAACCCTTGCCAAAATTCTCAAAACTATTTTTAGGGAATTTTGGATTGGTTCTTGCCCTTCTTTTAACTAAAGTTTTGAGGCTTCAACAATCCTTAATTCAAGTTTCAGAAATTTAAATATGATGCCTGAATGAAGATGCAACTATTTACAGGCAATATTCTAGGGCTGTGACAACTCACCCCCACTAGACAAGAATCTCGCCCCGAGATTCAAGACGCGAGGTAAGAAGACAGAGGGACACAAAGCTAACACGATCTTCACGATCCAACTGTCCTTCTCAAAGATGTTGATTCATTGCTTCAATTTGATCTTGGTGTCTTTTCTTTCGAGATCTCGATCCAACACGATTATGGAAGAAAGAAACTCTATAGGAATCAATCTCCTCGAAGATCGAGTACTCAGGATCAACTCATGGAGTGAGACGTTGAAACATCTCTTGAGTTGAGAGACAAAACACACATCAGGGGTGATGGAAAGAAGCGGATGACAAGGGTTCAAATTGGTAGACAATAATTCCACACCTAAGAGGGTGGTGAACGGTGTCAATGTAGCGAGGAGCTAGGTTGCCAAGATACCACAACGAGACACCTTAAGGAAGGTGACTCGCAGAAATATTCCCTTAAGTGGCAAAAAGAATTACTTTTGATCCATAGATCATTGAAACTCTTTATACCAGCCTAAGGCAATCACAATCGATCTTTTGAAGGAGTTCGAAAGAATGACATGCTCGGACTAGAATGGATGATGTGGACTACCTTGTTGAAGAAAATGCGATGGATGATTTGCTTATCATCGGAAATGGATGGAACCCGTGGTAGGACCACTTTGAAGATGATCCTGATCAGTAATTACTGAGAAGGGTAGTCCGTAGTAGGATAACACAATGGCGGTACAAGCTGGGAACAAAATGCAAATGCTGGGAATGATTCTAGTAACTGGGGAGAAACCCAACAGTAGAGAGAGATTCCACTGTTTGAAAGGTTATGGCATAATCGAAGAAACTGAGAACAGATCCCAGTTAATGCCGACGATAAATCCTAGTGCTTGTGCGTGCTCTCAAGAACTTGAGCATTTCCGTATTCACCAAGGTTTTACCAATATCCGTGTCAAGGATCCTGGCAACACAACATACCACCATGATGGATATTGGTGGAGGATGCGGATGCAAAGGAAGATAACACTTTCTCAGATTTCACCTTAGCGAGGCCAAGGGAACAAAATCTGGATAATCGACCGAGAGACATTTAGCACTCCGCTTCTAATGTTCTCCTTGATGTGCTAGTGCAACCCATTTATTAAAATGGTTTGGTACCTAGGACATCAAGTAAAAGGTCGGACTTCGGGAGCACAAAAATCCATAACGAACAACTATTGGAGTAAACCCTACGAAATCCTTATGGGGAGGTGGCCAACTTCTTCAATCAAGATACTACAATAATAGGTCTTCCGGCTGGGTGTGTCAGTCACAACATCCACTTTACCGGGTTACAGAGGGACCAATATTATAGCTCTTGGAAGACGTTTCAACCATCATATCTGCCTGAGATTCAGATCTGGTTGGAAACAGGATATTTCAGACAGCATGTCTGGAGAAGGAACAGTTGCAACTCAAATTAACGATATAATGTTGCAAGATTCTCGGGAAATGAACTAAGATAGCAAGCTCCAAAACATGAGCTGGTTTTGCTAAACACATGTGAACACGCTGTCCCAGACAAGCATGACCATATAGTAGTCTTATGATAAAATACTACCGAGTTCAGGTGGGGAACCATCATCTAGGTAACGAAGTCTTGTGCATGACCTAGGATTGGCACAACAACTCCTTTTCCTTGAACAAATCAATCAGTGGCTTGGTGTGCTAGGGACACATATAGAACGAAGGTTGCAAGTCTCCGAACCACAGGATACTTCGCACGTATGCATGACCGATTTGGGATGATTCCAAAAGAAGCAACATTGACTTTCTTGAATCCACGGCGGCAACTTGCATTAGATGCACATGAATTAGAGGAAGTCACTACTTTCATCCAAACATATGCTTCATGAACGAAACATGAAGAAATGCTTACACAAGTCTCCAACACTAAGTTGATGTTCAACATGAGTCATGGGGGAGACAAAATGTTGTTGATGGGTTCAACAGCAACTAATCGGAATTTCCATATCATTGGACTTCCACCATCATGTGAACCCAGTGATAGCATTGGTCAGACCAAAGATGTAATGGTGTATGCTCGAGGGATCAACCACGAGTAAGACAACATTACGAACATCGTTGGTTCTGATTTGACTTGACGATAACCCATACTCAAGTCAAAGTTTTGACAAGGCAATAGATCCAACAACTGATCACGAGGACCAATCGATGGAGATATCATCTTTCTTCAACATACACACACACACACAAGAATATCCCTTCCGAAAGAACCAAATTCAGCAAAGCTTTTTATCTTCCAACTCTCCAAGTTGTTGTTTAGCTTAACCAACTAGCTCAGGGGTATCCAACATAGATTCTTGGAGAAGGGGTGGTTTACAAGAAACCAACTTGATCACGAACTCAACATAGCGGTCAGGTGACAACCTGGTAACACTTCCGAGAAGATATCCGGAAAATCACAAACCACCGATATGTTACTAAGCTCGAGAACAATCTTGCTTTTCAGAGCAAGACGATATGATCAGATAAGCAAGGAATGGAATAAGCCTCACTCATTGATCGAGGGGTGCACCAGAAATAAGGACTAGGTAGCACGATTAGTCCTAGGATGGTGATTCAATAACCAACACGCTAAGAATGAGAATATTGTCCATTAACTACCAAGCAACACGGTTGCTAGGAGTATTGATTTCACACATCACGACTCACTTGCCAGCATTCCGGTTACAATAACACAGGAGCCGAGGAATGAACAATGATGGCAAGAAGTATCACTACGTCAAAAATTCATAAGAGATGGTGCAATTCCTATGATATTCTTGACATGAATAGGGTAATACTCCAAGGTAGAACAGAACAAAAGCTGGTTTGGCATTTGATCTGCGGAATACAACTACTTTGACCCAATCCTAGAAATGGATAAGGTACTGGAGTTTGTTTCTCCTAGTCATTCCAGAACAGAATGGCTTGACTTACCACAAGAATAATGGGCATCGATGAACACGAGTGCACGACTACTCCTGACTATCAATTGATAGGCGATGGTCAGAATACAAATGAAGGGGGACAACTCAAAGGAACATATAACTTTCTGAGTTGTGGATGCATAGATTAGTATGTCAAACGAGTTCATCATATTTCTTCCGGATAACCCATGCATAAATGTTGAACTGGTAGAGTCACAATATAGAATGGAGAACTCATCGAGAGCACTCCTGTTGTGATCTTTTGGTTCAAGAGAACTCCTGCCATATTGGTTCATGGTATTGGAAGAACGTTGTACCACGGACCTCGAGAACTATCGCAAAGGTTACTAATATCCTAAAGGAACTATCAATACTATCAACATGAGGTAAGTAGGGTGAATCTCGGGTTCAAGAACCCATGGATAGAATACCTACTACTACATGGCATCACGGGATGCTTTTGAGAATAACGGCCAGAACCATCACACTGCGGATTCAAAGCATTGCTAGATTACTAAGTGGTCCTCTAAGACACCTAGGGTCATAACACTAACTCCAACATGCATGTCAAGGCAACGAAGTACCTCAACAGATCGATTAGTGTGGTTGAACTGGCCCAAAGGGACATCGGGAACGGAAGGAAGGGATTTGCAAATGCATCAGAATATTTAGAAACCTGGGATGACTCGGACATCATAACGGCTGTAAATGCTCAAAAATATTTGAGACATCCACAACAGTTTGCAATACCACTCAACAACATCATATCAAGGTTCTGATTCAACTGGCAACATACTAAAAGTAGTAGAAAATGTACTGTGGCTGGTAACAACAATCCTATAAGCTACTGCGGATTAGTAACACGTGAACCTGATAGAAGAAGAGAGCCTAGTCCTTAACCCATGTTGAAAGAGAAGAGAATGACTCATATCAGAGGGCATAAGGTAAAGGAGTAAAAGAGCCTTACGTTCCCTCCCACAATCAATTCCCCTACATATAACTAAAGCATTTCTAGACTCAACTTCGACCAGTTGGCTTGGTAATCCTACAAGCAGTCAGGCTCTGATACCAACGCTGTCAGGACCCCGATCCTAAGTCACATAGATCTAGCATGTAACACTTCATATCACTTTGCGGCCTCACGCACGGTATTCCCACGGGTGCCACCTTACCTGGCCCGGGACCGTTTGCGCCTTTTGGCTCACGTATATGATAATGTCGCTAGCATCCATATGACAGAGAACCCGAGCCGACATGGCTAGTCGTGAACCCAAAGCGGCACCAACCTATGGGGACAGGCATACATGAATCACATTGAGCATGTCGGTCAGCAGCGTGTGAATCCGGGCTGTAGCACTGGGCTAACAGGACTCCGGGAACCCGGGCTGTAGCAGGCTAGGCAGGACTCCGGATGTCACATCGTGACATTTCCCCGAAGGGACAGACACAGGAATGAAGTGAAACACATGTCGGCCAGTCAAGTGTCCTGAGCAGTAGTGCTGGGCTAGCGGGACTCCGGTGAACCGGGCTGTAGCGGACTACTATGGCTCATGGAAGCACTAGACTACATTTCCCCATAAAAGAGGTTGCCAAAGATAAACAACTAGATTGTCGGATCCCACACATACCAAGCATTTCAATCATACACACAATATGCTCGATATGTGTAAATACAACATGGCATCACAGCATAACTCTACGACTCAAGTATTTATTCATTCGGCTCCGAGGAGCGAGAAATTACAAACATGGGTCTCATGACCCAACAATCATAGCATACAAATCAAAGCACATGCGGAAGCTTAACATGTCTGAGTACAGACATCTACAAATGAAAAAGGCAAAGAAGCCTGACTATCTACCAGATCATGCCGAGGGCACAAGATCGTAGCTGAGGTATCAAGCTAAACATCGAAGTCCACGCGGAACTACTAGCGAGACTGAAGTCTCTCTGCAAAACATAAATTAAGCAAACATGAGTACAAATGTACCCAGCAAGACTTACATCAGAACTAACTACATATGCATCGGTATCAACAAAGGGGTAGTGGAGTTTAAGTGCAGCAAGCCAGCTTTGACTCGGTGGCTAACCTGAACTACGACTACAAGCAACTCTTTTGAGGTGGCGCACACGAGTCCACATATTCACCATATCAATACACCACTATGGATTCGCTCCCGTCTCCCTACGAGAAGGCCATCCATAGCACTCACTCTTATCTTGTGAGTTTTAGAGTATCCACTTTCACTTGTCTATGAACTGTTATACGCAACCCAGGAGTCCATTACCGCAGACACGGCTATTTGATTAGATGATGTTAACCCTGCAGGGGTGTACTTCTTCACACACGCTCTCACCACTTACCGTCGTTTACACGACATGTACTCGGCAACCTTCAAGCGGAAGCCCAACGAGGGTGTCGGCCATGGCCTACCTAAACATTCAAGTCTCTAGTCCAGGTTTATCGCCTATCCAGGTTCCATCCGCAGGGAGTCAGGCCGAGGTTTCCACATACGGCCCCGGACGATGTGTACAGGGTTCCGAGACACCAAACGGGCGCCCGGCATGCCCGGCCATGGTGTACCTACCGCATCATAGCCCATCCCTAGGGTCAGCGCTACGCACGGCCGCCAACACATATCCTATAAACACCAAAAAATAGTTGCAACTCCTGAAAAGAGGACAAGGGTGATCAAGAAGCTGAGAGGGTCCATTGGTTTCGGGCCCAATGCGTGGTAGTAACTGCTTCATGGATCACAAACACAGAACTCAGTTCCTGAGGACGGCTTCAATGAGACAACCCACCATGTACTCCTACATGGCCTCTCACCGCTACCTTTACCAAATCGTGTTCAATACACTTAGCTCACACACAGTAGGACATGTTCACAACTTTCCAATTCATCCCCGATGAATCAGACCTGACACAACTCTAAGCAATAGCAGGCATGACAAACAAGCATGAATGAGTAGGCACATCAGGGCCCAAACAACTCCTACTCATGCTAGTGGATTTCATCTACTTACTGTGGCAATGACAGGTCATGTAGAGGATAAGGGGTTCAACTACCGCAACAAGTAACAGATGAATCGTTGTTGTCCTAATGTAGTAAAAGAGAGCAGGAGCGAGAGAGTGGGATTGTATCAGAATGAACAAGGGGGTTTTGCTTGCCTGGCACTTCCGAAGATGATATAGCTCTTCATCGGTGTCATTGATCACATCGTCAAAACATACGTCTACCGAGGGGGAACAATCACCGGCAAACACAGAAAGAAATACAATCAATGCAATGCACAATATGATGCATGATCATGACATGGTAAAATGAGTGTGTTGGGCTAATGCAACTACAAACAGATGGGTTTGAGCTATTTTGAACCAAAGATTCAAAGTTCAAACTCATTTGTGATCTTAAATAGTGCTTTATCATGTTTTGCACTGAACAGCAAGTTAACTTGTTCAAACATGCATGAAACTAGTACAGATGGATAGATTGGATTTTTCTGATCATTTTTCATATATAATTTGTTTCATTTGGAGTTACGGTTGAATTACTATGAATTTTGGAAGTTTAGGGGATTTTCTGAAAATAAATAAATCATTTAGATCTATTAAGAATACAGAAAAGCAGTTACTGCGTCAGCCTTGCATCATGCTGACTCATCTGGTCAACAGACATGGTCCAGGTCAAACCTGACCAGTGGGACCCACTGGTCGGTGACAGAGGCACTAATCCCGCGTTGACTCGTGCTTTGACTCGACGCGGGGCCCACTGTCAGTGTCACAGTTAGCCAACTAACTAAATTAGTGTTAGTTTAACTCCTAATCTAGGTTTGACCAGGGGGCGCGGCCCACATGGTCAAATGGGTCAAACCCACCGGCGACATGACGCCGGCGAGGCCCGAGACGGCGGCGCGGCTCGAAAACGCAGCACAGGCGACGAAACAAGTGGCGGTTTGGCTTGGCGTGAAGCTGGCGCTCGTCCGCATCGAACGGGGCCATCAGCTCGCGCCGGAGTGGACTGTAACGACGGCGGCGATGGCAAGCGTGGCGGCCGGAGCTCGGACAAGCTCGGCAACGACGCTGTGGTGCATGGGAGGACTAGCTGATGGTGGTGTTGGGTTTCTGGGAACATGCTGAGCACGTAGCAGTGCTCGGACGCGAAGGTTGCTAGCCTATTCGCCGGTGACGACGAGCGTGGCGGCGGTGAGCTCTCGAGTCCGGTGGCTAGCACACATATAGCACGCAAATGAACATGGGAGATGGGGGGAAAGATGGCGGGGCTCACGGTGAGTCTTCTGGTGCAGCCATTGAGATCGGGGAGGCACGGACGACGACGTATCGACGGGCGGCGATCGTCGGGGCAGAGGACGATGATGAGCTCGATGGCGACGTTCCTGGCCGTCCGGCGCCGTGTGACTTGGTGAAGAGTAAGAGGTCATCGCGGCGGAGTTCTCGGGCACGTCGGAGAGGCGAGGGGGAGGCGGTGGCCGCGGTGGCAGCGAACGGCGGCGACGGCTGCGCTCGGTGTACTCGGGAGAGAGAAACAGAGGAGGGGGAGGAGCACAGGGAGAGTGAGAGGGGTCAGGGGGTTGCGTGGCATCATGGAAGACGTCCAGGGCGATGAGGGGACAGCCAGGCAGGCAGCTGCCGGCGTGGCACGCCGCGGCGCCGTGGCTAGCTTCTCCTCTGCCTTCTGGCAAGAGGAGGAAGACAACTGGCAGGGGGTGGCTGGGCTGGGCCGGCTTCAACAGCAGGCCGCACAGGTGGGCTGGCCTCTCTGGTGGCTGCTGCTACAGGTAAGAAGCCCAGGTGAGTTTTTTCTGCTCTGTTTTAATTTTTTTTCTGTTTTCTTTTATTTATTTAAACTTGTCGCTGTTTAAAATTTAGAACAATCAAAACAGTGCCAAATATCCTCCAAGTATAATTTATGTTGCTCATTGGACATTTCCAAATGCACATAAATTATCACAGAGCATTTAAAGACATATCCATATATATATATTTGAATATGTTTTCAAATTCAAATAGAATATTGTTTTAAATTCAGAGACCAAATAATTTCTTAAAAATGTTCCAAAATTTTGGTTTGGTATATAACCCTTGCCAAAATTCTCAAAACTATTTTCAGGGAATTTTGGATTCACTGAATGCAATTTAAAGGGTTCTTGCCCTTCTTTTAACTAAAGTTTTGTGGCTTCAACAATCCTTAATTCAAGTTTCGGAAATTTAAATATGATGCCTGAATGAAGATGCAACTATTTACAGGCAATATTCTAGGGCTGTGACATAGAAGTTCTCGGAATGACCTGAAACTTCACGGAGAATATTTTTGGAATTTATAAAAAATACTGGCGAAAGAATCAACACCAGGGGCCCACACCCTGTCCACGAGGGTGGGGGCGCGCCCCTATCTCATGGGCCCCCTGAGGCTCCACCGACCTCAACTCCTACTCTATATATTCACGTTCGGGGAGAAAAATGAGAGAGAAGGATTCATCGCGTTTTACGATACAAAGCCGCCGTCAAGCCCTAATCTCTCTCGGGAGGGCTGATCTGGAGTTCGTTCGGGGCTCCGAAGAGGGGAAGCTGTCGCCATTGTCATCATCAACCTTCCTCCATCACCAATTTCATGATGCTCACCGCCATGCATGAGTAATTCCATCATAGGCTTGCTAGACGGTGATGGGTTGGATGAGATTTATGGTGTAATCGAGTTAGTTTTGTTAGGATTTGATCCCTAGTATCCATTATGTTCTGAGATTGATGTTGCTATGACTTTTCTATGCTTAATGCTTGTCACTAGGGCCCGAGTGCCATGATTTCAGATATGAACCTATTATGTTTTCATGAATATATGTGAGTTCTTGATCCTATTTTGCAAGTCAATAGTCACCTACTATGTGTTATGATCCGGTAACCTCGAAGTGACAATAATCGGGACCACTCCCGGTGATGACTATAGTTTGCGGAGTTCATGTATTCACTAAGTATCAATGCTTTGTTCCAGTACTCTATTAAAAGGAGGCCTTAATATCCCTTAGTTTCCAATAGGACCCCGCTGCCACGGGAGGGTAGGACAAAAGATGTCATGCAAGTTCTTTTCCATAAGCACGTATGACTATATTCAGAATACATGCCTACATTACATTGATGAACTGGACCTAGTTCTATGTCACCCTATGTTATAACTGTTGCATGAGGAATCGCATCCACATAATTATCCATCACTGATCCATTGCCTATGAGATTTTCACATATTGATCTTTGCTTAGTTACTTTTCCATTGCCACTGTTACAATCACTACAAAAACTACCACTGTTACCTTTGCCACCGTTATCGTTACTTCCATATTACTTTGCTACTAAATACTTTGCTATAGATATTAAGTCTTTCAGGTGCGGTTGAATTGACAACTCAACTGTTAATACTTGATAATATTCTTTGGCTCCCCTTGTGTCGAATCAATAAATTTGGGTTGAATACTCTACCCTCGAAAACTGTAGCGACCCCCTATACTTGTGGGTTATCACTAATAAAATCATTATTATTGGTGTTGGAAAAGTCACACAATTTGGTGTTCTCTTGAGCCATCATGACAAGGCAAGCAATCCAACACATGATCACACAAAAAGCAAACGAAGAAGACGAACGGAGGAGGGGTGAAGAAAAGGCAAATCTTTTCGAAAATCATTTTAGAAGTGGGGGAGAGGAAAACGAGAGGCGAATGGCGAATAATGTAATGCAAGAGATGAGAGTTTATGATGGGTACTTGGTATGTCTTGACTTGGCGTAGATCTCCCCGGCAACGGCGCCAGAAATTCTTCCTGTTACTTCTTGAGCTTGCATTGGTTTTTCCCTTGAAGAGGAAAGGGTGATGCAGCAAAGTAGAGATAAGTATTTCCCTTAGTTTGAGAACCAAGGTATCAATCCAGTAGGAGACCACGCACAAATCACCGAATACCTGCACAAATAATCAAACAACTTGCACCCAACGCGATAAAGGGGTTGTCAGTCCCTTCACGGTTAATTGCAAAGGTGAGATCTGATAGAGATAGATAAACGATAAAGTAAATATTTTTGGTATTTTTGGTTTATAGATCGGAAAGTAAAAGATTGCAAAAATAGTAGATCAAAAACTAATATGATGGAGAATAGAAACTTATATGATGGAAAATAGACCCGGTGGCCATAGGTTTCACTAGAGGCTTTTCTCATGATAGCAAATAATACGGTGGGTGAACAAATTACTCCCGAGCAATTGATAGAAAAACGCAAAGTTATGACGATATCTAAGGCAATGATCATGAATATAGGCATCACATCCGTGTCAAGTAGACCTAAGTGATCCTGCATCTACTACTATTACTCCACACATTGACCGCTATCCAGCATGCATCTAGAGTATTAAGTTCATAAAGAACTGAGTAATGCATTAAGTATGATGACATGATGTATAGGAATTAACTCAAGCAATATGATGAAAACCCCATATTTTTATCCTCGATGGCAACAATACAACACATGCCTTGCTGCCCCTACTGTCACTGGGAAAGGACACCACAAGATTGAACCCAAAGCTAAGCACTTCTCCCATTGCAAGAAAAACCAATCTATTTGGCCAAACCAAACCAATAGTTCGAAGAGAATTACAAAGATATCAACTCATGCATAAAAGAATTCAGAGGAGATTCAAATAATATTAATAGATAAGTTGATCATGAATCCACAATTCATCGGATCTCGGCAAACACACTGCAAAAAAGTATTACATTGGATAGATCTCCAAGAACATCGAGGAGAACATGGTATTGAGAATCAAAGAGAGAGAAGAAGCCATCTAGCTACTAGCTATGGATCCGTAGGTGTGTGGTAAACTACTCACGCTTCATCGTAAGAGCAATAGAGTTGATGTAGAAGCCCTCCCTGATCGAATCCCCCTCTGGCAGGGTGTCGAAAAAGGTCCCTAGATGGAAACTCATGGGTACAGAAGGTTGCGACGGTGGAAAAGTGTTTTCATGGATGCCTCTGTTGGTTTGGGGATATATGGGAATATATAGGCGAAAGAATAAAGTCAGGAGGTGCACGAGGGGGCCACAAGGGTAGGGGCGTGCCCTCCGTCCTTGTGGCCGCCTCGTGGCTCCTCCGACTTCATCTCCAAGTCTCTTGGTTGTCTTCTGGTCCAAGAAAAATCATCACGAAGGTTTTATTCTATTTGGACTCCGTTTGGTATTCCTTTTCTGTGAAACTCAAAAACAGGGGAAAAGTAGAACTAGCACTGGGCTCTAGGTTAATAGGTTAGTCCCAAAAATAATAAAATAGCATATTAATGCATATGAAACATCCAAAACAGATAATATAATAGCATGGAACAATAAAATATTATATATACGTTGGATACGTATCATGGAGCCCTCTGTGGACTCGCGCAACCGTTACCCTTCATGGGTTGAAGTCTCCATCAACGTGGATGTACGATAGCACCACCTATTAGAACCATGCCAAAAATCTCCGTGTCTTCATTGTGTTTGCACACTCCAATCACATCCCTTTACTTTCTTGCAATTAGCATGCTTTACTCTTTCCGCTGCTCATACTCTTGCCATGCTTTCTTGAAATGTATTGTGAATGCTTAAAATTGTGCTAAAACTCCACCTCAACTTGAAGAACCTAAAAACTGTTATTTTTGCTTGTTGAGGGTCTAAGCACCCCCCTCTAGACACCTCTTCTCGATCCTTTCAATTGGTATCAGAGCTTTGGTCTCCATTGCTTTGGTTTAATCAACATTGGAAGAAGATGGATGAGTCTACGATTGGGAGTATTAGACGTAGAGTGCCTATGCTTGATGGAGAGTTCTATAGTGCTTGGAAAAATGATATGCTTGATATTTTCAATGATTATCATTTGAACAAGTATATTACTAGCCCTTGTGCGCCTCATATTGATCCCTTGCATCCTACCCCCGATGAGTATCTTGACATGACCCGCAATCTTAGAGCTATTGATCTTATCATAAGAGGGTTGCCTAGAAATTTACTTGTATGCATGCCTACATTTGAATGTGCTTATACCATATGGATATATCTTGAGGAGCGCTTTCCAAACTATTCCTTGAAAAATCTAGATGAGATCCTTCAAAAGTCCATAGCTTTTCATAAAATGAATACTAGTGATCCCAAATTTGGTGATTGTCTATTTGAGCTTCGTGACCTTATGCGTGCCAAAGGAGATGTTGGAGTCATCAGTAGCATCATTTCTCAAGTCATTAGAATTCATAAAGATGCACATTGTCATGGTCATAAATCTAACGAATCACTCTCTCTAGGTGATGATCAATCGCAAGACAATGTTGAACATGGATATTATTATAAGGATGGTGATAGTGACTTCGATCTTGACGAGTCAATGGGACACTTTGGTCTTATGGCTAACCTTCGTGGTTACATGGCCGGAGGAAAGGAATGGGTTCTTGATAGTGGATGTACTGATCATATGATCGGAGATAAGGACATGTTTCATGAGCTTGCTAAAACCGACGGTCCCCGAAAGTATGTCACGTTTGGTGATAACTCAAAGGGTAAGGTGGTTGGCCTTGGTATGGTGGCCATCTCACATGACAACTCTATCCAAAATTTTATGCTCGTTGAATCTCTTGGCTATAATTTACTTTCCGTATCTAGACTAGCCGACTTCGGTTTTTTTGTCCTATTCACTGAAATAGATTGCCAAGTGTTTCGAAGAAATAGTCATAATATGGTCTTTACGGTACATGTAGAGGTGATCTATACATTGTTGACTTCACTAAAAGAGCTAAACCTAGAACTTGCTTAATTGCTAAATCTTCTAAAGGTTGGTTGTGGCATAGAAGGTTAGGTCATGTGGGCATGCGAAATCTTGATAAGCTCATTAAAGGTGAGCATATCCTTGGTGTTAAAGATGTTATATTTGACAAGGATAGACTTTGCAGCGCCTGTCAAGCAGGAAAACAAGTTGGAAGAAGTCATCCCGTGAAGAACATCATGACCATGAGAAGACCACTTGAGCTACTTCATATGGATCTTTTTGGTCCCAACGCCTACAAGAGTCTCAGTGGTAACTCGTTCGGATTGGTTATTGTTGATGATTTTTCAAGATTTATGTGGATGTTCTTTCTTGATGATAAATCACATGTCCAAAAGATCTTCAAGAACTTCGCTAGGAAGGCCCTAAATCAATTTGAAGTGAAGATCAAGAAGGTTCGGAGCGACAACAGAATGGAGTTCAAGAACGCTAACGTGGATACCTTTCTTGACGAAGAAGGGATTTCACATGAGTTCTCGGCTACATACACACCTCAACAAAATGGAGTTGTTGAGAGGAAGAACCAGACACTTATTGAGATGGCAAGAATGATTTTGATGAATACAAGACTCCAAAACACTTTTGGGCGGAAGCGGTTGAGATAGCTTGTCATGCAACAAATCAACTATATCTTCCCAAGCTTCTCGGCAAGATGGCATACGAGCTTCTCACCGGTAACAAACCCCAAGTTGGATACTTTCGAGTATTTGGCTCAAAGTGCTACATTCTTGACAAGCATCATCGTTCAAAATTTGACCCTAAATCTCATGAAGGTTTCCTACTCGGTTATGGCTCAAACTCTCACACTTACCGTGTCTACAACAATTTCACCCGAAAGGTTTCATCGTTCAAAATTTGACCCTAAATCTCATGAAGGTTTCCTACTCGGTTATGGCTCAAACTCTCACACTTACCGTGTCTACAACAAATTCACCCGAAAGGTTGAAGAGACGGTAGATGTGAAGTTTGAAGAATCTAACGGCTCGCAAGTAGAGCAATTGCCAATTGGTGTAGGAGACAAAGACCCTTCAGAAGCAATTCAAGACTTGCCTATTGGCAAGATTCATCCAACGGAGGTGAAGGAGAGTACCTTGTCCGTTCAAGTGGAAGCCTCAACTTCACGGCAAGGTGAACCACAGGTTGACTTGGAGGCATCCACAAGTGGAACACGTCAAGATGAAGGAAACGAGGAAGTACAGCAAGATGAACCTCATCGACCTCCTTCAGAAGAGGGTGTTCCACCCCGACCCAAACAAAAGCTCTCACGAGTTAGAGCAAGAGTCTCAAGAGACCATCCCGTCAAACAAATCTTTGATGATATTCAAACCTGGAGAATTACTCGCTCTAAAACTCGTTTGGCTAACTTTTGTGAACATTACTCATTCATTTCTAGTATTGAACCTATGGAGGTTGAAGAAGCTCTTGATGATCCATATTGGGTGAACACCATGCATGAAGAGCTACACAATTTCGAGAGGAATCAAGTGTGGACATTGGTAGAAAAGTCAGACGAGAACCACAATGTCATTGGAACCAAGTGGGTGTTTTGGAATAAGCAAGATGAGGATGGACAAGTTGTACGCAACAAGGTCCGTCTCGTCGCCCAAAGCTACACTCAAGTCGAAGGTATGGACTATGGTGAGACATATGTGTTGGGTTTCGTAGTAATTTCAAAAAAATTCCTACGCACACGCAAGATCATGGTGATGCACAGCAACGAGGGGAGAGTATGATCTACGTACGCTTGGTAGATCGACAACGGAAGCGTTTGGTTGATGTAGTCGTACGTCTTCACGATCCGACCGATCAAGCACCGAAACTATGGCACCTCCGAGTTCTAGCACACGTTCAGCTCGATGACAATCCCCGGACTCCGATCCAGCAAAGTGTCGGGGAAGAGTTCCGTCAGCACGACGGCGTGGTGACGATCTTGATGTACTATAGCAGCAGGGCTTCGCCTAAACTCCGCTACAATATTATCGAGGACTATGGTGGCTGGGGGCGCCACACACGGCTAAGGAAAAGATCACGTGGATCAACTTGTGTGTCCATGGGGTGCCCCTTGCCTCAGTATATAAAGGATGGAGAAGGAGGAGGCCGGCCAAGGCTTGGTGCGGCCAGGATGTGGAGTCCTACTAGGACTCCAAGTCCTAGTAGGAGTCCACCAAGAGGGGAGGAAGGGAGAAGGAAGTGGAGGAGAAGGAGAGGTGGCCGGCCCCCTTTTCCCTAGTCCAATTCGGACTAGAGGGGAGGGGGGGCGCAGCAGCCCCTTGGCCCTTTCTCCTCTTCCTACTAAAGCCCATCAAGGCCCATTGCTTCTCCCGTAACTACCCGGTACTCCGAAAAATACCCGAATCACTCGGAACCTTTCCGATGTCCGAATATAGTCGTCCAATATATCGATCTTTACGTCTCGACCATTTCGAGACTCCTTGTCATGTCCCCGATCTCATCCGGGAGTCTGAACTCCTTCGGTACATCAAAACTCATAAACTCATAATATAACTGTCATCGAAACCTTAAGCGTGCGGACCCTACGGGTTCGAGAACAATGTAGACATGACCGAGACACGTCTCCGGTCAATAACCAATAGCGGGACCTGGATGCCCATATTGGCTCCTACATATTCTACGAAGATCTTTATCGGTCAGACCGCATAACAACATACGTTGTTCCCTTTGTCATCGGTATGTTACTTGCCCGAGATTCGATCGTCGGTATCCAATACCTAGTTCAATCTCGTTACCGGCAAGTCTCTTTACTCGTTCTGTAATACATCATCCCGCAACTAACTCATTAGTTGCAATGCTTGCAAGGCTTAAGTGATGTGCATTACCGAGAGGGCCCAGGGATACCTCTCCGACGATCGGAGTGACAAATCCTAATCTCGAAATACGCCAACCCAACATGCACCTTTGGAGACACCTGTAGAGCTCCTTTATAATCACCCAGTTATGTTGTGACATTTGGTAGCACACAAAGTGTTCCTCCGGCAAACGGGAGTTGCATAATCTCATAGTCATAGGAACATGTATAAGTCATGAAGAAAGCAACATACTAAATGATCGGGTGCTAAGCTGATGGAATGGGTCATGTCAATCAGATCATTCACTTAATGATGTGATCCCGTTAATCAAATAACAACTCATTGTTCATGGTTAGGAAACATAACCATCTTTGATTAACGAGCTAGTCAAGTAGAGGCATACTAGTGACACTTTGTTTGTCTATGTATTTACACATGTATTATGTTTCCGGTTAATACAATTCTAGCATGAATAATAAACATTTATCATGATATAAGGAAATAAATAATAACTTTATTATTGCCTCTAGGGCATATTTCCTTCAATATGCCCCCGTTGCTAGACTTGAGTCCATACGCATCTTACTTGCTTATGCCAATCACCATGATATCACTTTATACCAAATGGACATTAAAAGTGCTTTTCTAAATGGTGAAATTGAGGAGGAAGTCTATGTTAAACAACCTCCCGGCTTTGTTAATCCCAAGAAACCTGGTCATGTTTACAAACTTCACAAAGCTCTTTATGGTCTTAAACAAGCTCCTAGAGCATGGTATAAATGCTTGACCAAGTTCCTTATTGAAAAAGGCTTTGAAATTGGGGAAATTGATTCTACACTTTTTACTAAAAGGGTTAATGGTGAATTATTTGCATGCCAAATTTATGTGGATGATATCATATTTGGTTCGACTAACCCTCATTTTAGTGAAAAGTTTGGAAGGCTAATGTCGCAGAAGTTTGAGATGTCTATGATGAGTGAACTCAAATTCTTTCTTGGTTTGCAAATCAAGCAAACTAAGGAAGGTACCTTTGTTTCTCAAACAAAGTATACCAAGGACCTTTTCAAGAATTTCAACATGCAAGAAAGCAAAGGTATGAAAACACCCATGCCTACTAGTGTACATCTTGACTTGACTAAGGGTGGCAAACCAGTTGACCAAAAAGTTTACTGCTCTATGACTGGATCATTGTAATATCTATGTGCCTCCCATCCCGATATTATGCTAAGTGTGTGCATGTGTGCACGATATCAAGCGATCCCTAAAGAATGTCATCTTAAGGATGTGAAAGGGATAGTGAGATACTTAATTCATACACCAAACTTTGGCATTTGGTATCCTAAGAGGCCATCCTTTGATCTTGTTGGCTACTCCGACTCAGACTATGCCGGTGACAAGGTTGATAAAAAGTCCACTTCGGGTACTTGTCAATTTCTTGGTAGATCTCTTGTATCTTGGTCCTCCAAGAAACAAAACTCGGTGTCCTTATCCACCGCCGAAGTGGAATACATTGCCGCCGGATCATGTTGTGCTCAATTACTTTGGATGACCCAAACTCTTAAGGATTATGGGATATATGTGAAACATGTTTCCTTGCTATGTGATAATGAAAGTGCTATTAAGATTGCTCACAATCTCGTGCAACATTCTCGAAGTAAGCATATTGAAGCTCTACATCATTTCATTCGAAATCATGTTGCTAAAGGAGATATCAATCTTAACCATGTTCATACCGATAAGCAATTGGCGGATATATTCACCAAACCGCTTGATGAGAAAGTATTTTGCCGTTTGAGAGGTGAATTGAACATCATTGATGCCTTAAACTTGTAGTAGAAACTCCATTTGGATACATGCAAGGCATGAGCCTTTTTGACTAATCCTTGATATCTCTCTTATGATGATGATCATATGTCTTGGATCTATACATGTACCCTTGCATGTTATCTAATCCTTGTAGATACTTGGATGAGCCCAAATCTATGAGATTGCAAGTCACTCGCGTATTTAGCAATCTCTACATCACCAAGTTTCTACTATATGGTTGTTGACTACAAGGAAGCATGAATCCACTCAACATATCCTTTGACAATTTCTATATATCAAATTTCATTTGATATCAAGCTTCATGGTTGCCATTTTGGATACACAAGTGATTTTCCTTTTAACACTAACCCATGTAGGAAGATGAACTCAAACTATAAGTGGTGCTCCCAACTCTTGATGAACTACATCAACCTTGAGCATCCAACATAAGTTCGACTACATGACCAAGATCAACACCACCACCCAAGGTATGTTACTCCATCTTAGAGAAGCTTTACTCCAAGTCATGGGTCAAAGCAACTCAACAAGATGTGAATACATAAAAGTGCTTAAACGAAAAATGGTAACCCCATTTTGAGCTTAAACGATGAGTATGACCTACGAGCAAGTGTCATCACTTGACTCCTCAATCAATATACTCTAACATAGGCGACCTTGTCGCCGACCCCTTCTAGATGAAGTTCTCTAGTGTTTCTTTGTTTTGTGTTTTGCATACGTTTCTTGCTATCTTGTTTCCCCTAATAAAAAAAACTTCATCTAGATTTCTTTTCCTATTGTATAATTTTCTTTGTATTTTCTGCATCTAATTCATTGCAAATCTTTTAGTTAATTCATTGCAAATCCTTGTGAGATTTAATTTTCCTAGTGAGCTGAGTTGACAAAAAAATCCTCTACACTGAACTCGGACTCACCGATCCAAGCCTATGGGCTAGACCGAACTACAAGAATACCTTGTAGATAGTTCACCGGTACAACCGACATGGACTAACCCGGTCTGACCGGTATGCAACATCTATGACACTGCCAACTCGGTATCATCGATGAAAACTGATCGGCATTACCGATTTCACTGTTGGGAAAACTTTTGCCATTGCATATTTCATTTCTTCTCCAGCTCCACTCAATGATTCTTATCCTCTACCCGCATCTTAATCTACACTAGTAGAATGCCCGTGTGTTGCCACGGGCTTTTAAATTTTTTTTACTGGTTACATATATAAACATAATGCATGTCAAATTTCACATGTATAGAAAAAATTGGCGTCGGATAACATAACAATGTTGCTCTGGTTGTATTTGTTCTGACAACTTTATCTCTTTTAACATTGGTTCTTAATTTTAAGGACACATATCTTATTTCTCACACCCCATCAACAAGACAAAATTGCCTCTTCCTTCACCCTCTTTTATCTCGGTCTACTCCTTTCTCTAGCTTTGGTGTCATCACTTTATGTCTACTCCTTGCTCTAGCTTTGGTGTCATCACTCTATGTCACTCCATACAGTTTCATTATGACATGACAAACTAACTCTTACTATGCCTTCTCGCAAAAAAAATCTCTTACTTTGCTTGTCATTTGTTATTTTTATCGATCAGAAACGCTCATATAGGTGTGTGTTTATCAACTATTTGGATTTTGGACTATCAGGCCACTAAAAAATGCTTCCCATGATTTTTCTTAAGATGAACATATTTTGCCATTTTCTGGTCAAAGCAAGTGTAGCAAAAACATAGTGGTTTTGGAAGATGAAAACACAATATGCATGAACTCTTACTAAAATCTGATGATGATATATAGAAAGTGAAGATAGTTCTATATGTACATGCTTGCCCACCAAATGGAATTTGAACCACATAGACATGTGAAAAATAATCTAAGTGTATATTGGTGCCATCAAAATCTTAGTGTGAACCTTGCGGAACAAGTATTGAACCAATTGATCTTTCTTTCAAAAATTTAAGATGCATTGACAAACTCCGATGTCTTTCTCCCACATCACTACATACTTAGTGATCATCATGTCCATTTATCCACATGCAAGTCCCACCCGAAACACATATAGGTAAAGTTTGATGATGGTCTTCATCTTCCTTCACTACTTTTCTGTCTGGTCTTCATATATGCCTTCGGCTCCCTATACCTTCTTTCTTATGTATCATTTCTTCTAACTCCAAAGAGAATTGTTGTCGTGCTCTCATTGTTTGCGATGAGAAATGTACACGTGGAAGGCAAACTTTAATATAGGTAATGAAGGAGGACATGTCACAATCACAATATCCCTGCAACCCACACTCACTAATGTGAACAAATGTGCAATCAAGTTTGCCTCCGACTTCACACCAACCAATGCCTAAGCAGGGGTGAAGGGTTTAGAAAAAAGTTTAGAATGTAAACAAAACATATATCAACAATGCTATGAGATTTCAAGAAAAAAACATAAACATAGCTTATTAAAAAAAGTACCGTTCATCTATTAGCTCTATAAATTTGTCATTTCGGTTTCCCAGGCTCATAAATTTTGCAGAACAGACATACTCCATGGGAATATGATAAGTCGATCACCATGATTGTTTATATTTTGGATGACCGGCCGAGCGCTCGGTCAGTCGCCCCTCGCTCGCTGGCCTTTTTACGCGGAAGCGATTGGGCCAGGTGCGTTCATGGGCCTCAAGCGAGATATCCCTTTTCTCCCACACAACCTTTTTTTCTTTGCTTTTTTCTTCTTCCTCTTGCCTTTTGCTTCTTTGCCTCCTTACGCAACCCGGCCATCCCTTACTCCTTTCATCATTCACGGGGAAAGCTATAACCAACAAGTCCCCATATTGCAACCTTCGTCGCCTTTTGCTACGACCTCTGACGGGAATTGCTGCAACCATTCATGTCTATAGCGGCAATGACAATTTTTGCTTCAACCGTTATCGGTATTTGCTATGACCGGCGATTGGAATTGCTACAAGCATTCATGTCGATGTCACGACATGCGGCCCACGATAACGACGACGACGATTTTGCTTCAACCTTTGTCAGCTTTTGTTACGAGCGGTGATGAGAATTGCTACAACCATTCATGTTGATGATGTGACCCGTGACGATGACAACGATGTTTTTTTCAACCTTCATCGACTTTTTCTACAACCAGCGATTAGACTTACTACAACCATTCACGTTCACAAGCGACCCATATGGCGGCGGCGCGACATTTTTGTTGCAACCGTCAATTAATTTTGCTACAACCGCCAAAGGAAAGTGCTACAACCGGCAAGGCCGGGAGCTGCGACCGGCACAGGCGGCGATGGCAATTGTTAAGTACCTTTACTCTTAAGTATGAGCTAGCAGCTCTCTCCTAACAGAGTAACAACAAGCATGTGATTACTCATTCTCCTCATATGTACATAGCTTAGGACTCGTATACAAGATAGATTTGTTATCCTCTCTGTTATTTCCCCAACCCCTATTACTCATTTCATCTTATTTTTGATGGCAAAGCACATATATAGCCTTGTAGATAGAAAAACAGGTATGTCATATAGAGATAAGAACACACCGGAGATTTACATGGACATGGTGCATTTTCATCAATAAAGTTACGAAAAGAAAGAGAATAGCTCGAACAGAGATTTGCATAAAAGATATTAGCGGATACAAAGGTCGTATGTTGTGTCCAGGTGAGTCAGACAATGTTTCAAAGATTCAACCGATGTTGGACTTGACAGGGTAGGAATCATGCTTTAAAGGGGTCACAATCTAGCGTGGATGAAATGGTGCCTGGTAATCCTGTGCGCTCGTCCTCTGAAGTGCAGTTGTAGTAGGCTAACATGTCAAGGAGAGAAACCATCATCAAGATGAAACCTACAACATCTCTCAAAGGAAACATGAACAAAATCAGATGATACAAATAAGATCCCTCCAGCCAGGTGAACACCTTATTTAACTATATGTATTCACACTCAGAGACTCCTACAAACATATATACATATTCACCAAATGACTAAGAAATGATGCTAAAAAGACACACCAGCAAGCACAGAAATTTCAGTTGCTCAACAAAACCCGACGAAAAGACAGGCCAAACTTCCAATTTCAGTACTAATTGAAGTGATTCTAAAAAGACACGCCATAACCCATACCGAGCTTCCAATTTCAAAACCGCCTCAGAATCGATGGAAAAACATGATGAATTTTTTTCAAACTCCTCGAAAAATATACTTGTCCTGTAATTAGTTCTCATACAACTCAGTACACGTTACACGGTATGGTTAACCTTGCAGCTTTCGAGGGGAGTGACAAAAAGCCATGGTACATCTTCAGCTCCACCCCCAGTCATGGCAAGCTTGCTGTCATCTATGGAGTTGCACATGGTCTCTTGAAACATGGTGTGAATAAAAATCAGAAGGTGAGAACAAGTATGAGCTGCAAATAATCTATAATTAGGTGCCCATGTGTTCGAGCGGGGCCATAAATTTTCAGTGGTTCAACATCAATTGTGTCAAACATATACCTCATAATACTATCCAATTTATTTTTCAAACATCATAGCTTTAAGGAGTTGCACACTAAGTAATAAAAATTGAAATAATATTTAATGAATAAAAATATATAGTTTTGAGAATGTCCCTCATTATACAAGCATTACTGAAAACCCGGATCTTATTATCGGTTGGAAATTCTTGTAATACAGTCTTGACTGAATGAAGTTATCATGGCTCTACTTTTGGTAGATTACTGATTCCTTCTACAACATGGCATGTGACTATATAGCTTGATGGTTCAACAAATGATATCGAGTAGGCTAATTAATGTAGAAACTACATCAAATTTGCTCAAGAGAACTGGACCCAAGTACACCATATAGGAAATCAAAGGTAAACTCTATATGACCAGCAATAACCAATGGAAGAATTTCCATCTAATTCAGCCACACACACCAATTAGCAAAGACCTCAAATAAAAGCATGCTAGAAACCTACTTATAACACAACTTAGCAAAGACCTCAAATAAAAGCATGCTAGAAACCTACTTATAACACCACTTAGCAAAGACCTCAAATAAAAGCATGCTAGAAACCTACTTATAAGTGTAATGAAATGCACATGTACTGAAACTATGTACCAAATTTACATGCACATTTATTCTCTAGACATATCATTCTACTCCCTCTGTTTCTAAATATAACTCTTTTTAGATATTTCAACACATGCTACATAAGGATGTATATAGACATATTTTAGAGAGTAGATTCACTCATTTTGCTCGGTATGTAGTCCCTTATTGGAATCTCTAAAAAGACTTATATTTAGGAACGGAGGGAGTAGTTTCTACAAGAAAAGGGTAAGTTAGCCTAAGAATATTGCACCATGACCAAATCTTGTCGGAATCATTTTTATTTCAAACTATCAAGTTACTTTCCTCTTACATTGATGAACAAAAATATCACACGGATGGCCCGCGGACACAGCGTATCCGCACAGGCGACCCGCATCACACCAAGCCCAACACAACAGGACACACCCTGCAATGAACAGAGGAATCTAATGGAGAATCAGCGAATATGATACCCCAAGATCTTACCTGACATATCAAAGGCCACCACGGAACCAGCATCATCCAAGCGAACATGAAAGCCATCATCCTCAATGCTCCTTTATTTTGCAGGACAGGTTTTGACACATCATAAGGTGTCTCTGCAAATAGAACAAGACCAAGATCAACACATCACACCACATGCCTGCAAAATTCGGAACAAGCAAATATAATTCAAACAGAAAAGAACGAGGGCCATCTTATGCTAACTATTCTGAAACAAGTCATCATTTGAAAACAGGTAAACTTCTTATGGTGCATCACGTCATGTTGACTTCAATCTGACAGTAAATAGGAACATAAATAAAAAAATCGTGAGGGCACAGGAGAGATTGGGGGGGTCATCGCCGACCCTGGCCAGAGCCGGGTAAGGTCCCGCTCTGCATCCAGTAACGTCCATGACGTCATCTAGTATTACACGAAAGCTAAAGAAATGCATAAGAAACAATACTAAGTTCAGCAAAACGGAGCTAAAACACTAAATTAGTAGGTCCTGCTTTACACAAAAGCGTAAAAAGGTGATGCAACATACATATTAAACTTGCATGCAAATATGTGTAATAAGAAAGATTAGATTTGTAACCATCTAGAGTGGTTTGACATTTTTTTAATCACCTCTTTCCTTTTGTTTCTAGTTAGTCCTCAAATCCATTTATACAACTTGTACCCAAAGCATTTATACATCTTGTACTACATATTAGAAGGCTAGATCTTCTACCAGTTCTATATGGAATTTTGCAAGACATGGAGCTCAGAACAGATTGCAGCAAGAATAGGATATGCAATTAGGCATTTAGATAGTAGAGTTGTTATTGAATCAGCTGTGATACTCACTACTCAGAACCTAACTAAGAACTACAGTAACTGATCCTAGCTAGGCTAGCCTTTTCCTATAAATATCTTATTATTAAAAACTAAAGCCTTCTCCAATAATTGCAGTAACTTGGTCATCACAGCCACATTCTTAAATCAGATACATACTTTTAAGGTTGATTTAACTATGATGATGTAGTGGACACTCCGCACTTAACAACACAAGTTAAGCATAGGAAATTAAACAACCCGGTTACTTGACATGCAGCGAGACAAAAGTAAATTCACCAGTGAGCGAAGGAGAAACTTTGGACCATAAATAAGAAAGAACAAACATATACCATAATTCCATGGGTTCAACTCATCGTCACCTTCCTTCGGAGTTCAGACTCCTCAAGTGTGTCATTGCTGAGGCATGGGCAGGTTAGATAAGACATCAAATGGAGGATATATTGTAAAAGAATGAGAAAAGAGTGCATACTTTTCCTCTGTACAGAATCAATTGCATAACTGATGAAAATACCGACGACAACTCCCTCTCCATGCTATTAAATAATAAATATAGATGTACCAAAGATGCAAGTCAGAGAAGGAAAACTGTAAGAAGAACACAGCTGCTACGACCACAAACTCTCCCGTTTCACCTACATGATGTGCGTCCACTCCCACAATTTTCCCCCTTACTCTGGTGAGGCCGTCGTTACCTCCAAATGTTAGGTTGCCATCACGGATAAATTGGCATACTGCACACAAACATATGTGATAAAAGTTCCTGCGATCTAACAATACAGAGATAGAGCAACACGGAAAACGAAATATCATGCTTCTCAGCTTCAGACATCTGCAGTTTAAAAAAATGGTGATAACCTTACCACATTTTTCAGACTCACATCCATATTGAAAATAATTCATGCATTGAGGAACACCAGAGAAAGTAATTTGGAATCCAAGAAGAACTAACAGCAAGCAATGGCGACATGATGGCTACTCAATGGCATGAGCCATTGCCCGCATGCACGAAAATAGTCCCAACCATGCACAGCTTGCCAAGAAACTTTGTGTCAAAACCAGGGTGTTGGTACCTTGAGCAACGACACGCTCGCATTGGCAAGTGCCCAATCCAACTCCTTGTGGCCACCTCGGCCGCCGCATGGCCATCCTCGTCCGACGCATGTACACACGCCCCTAGAACCTAGGGGCATTCCGAATGACATCCTTCCCACTTCCCAAGCAAGATGGTCAGCCACCGTAGCTTCTCCATGGCGAATCCTTTCAAAGGCGCCGCTGACAATGACGTCCCTATGGCGTTACTCCTTTCTCCTAGTGCCTTTTGCTCCATATGCCTCCTTCCTATGAAATGTTTAGTAACAAGATAATTTCAGTAATAGTCAGTAAAAAAAGTAAATTTTAGTACAAGAAAAATGAATATCTTGACAAAGTTTTAGTAGAAATCAAATCTCCGTACAGTAGGATATTTCAGTACCTTTTGAAAAGAATAGTACAAGGGCAATCATCCAGGCAAACTGAACAATATCATCACAAGTATGAAACTGAACCTTTAGTTGCACTAGATGACTACCCTTGTCACCTCAAACTTCAAGCCTCTCCTCTTATCCTCTTCTCCAACCATGCACTGAAAAGTGCACAAAATGCAGAAAATGTACCTTAAACCAACCTTCATCAATAAACCTTTTTTGAACGATGGTCGACTTTGTACATGGTCCAGAGATTGGATCGTAATGAAAACTAAAATATTGGGTTAGCCTTTCCCATAAGTTTTTTGAAGAAGAAAATCAGAAGCATCAGCGCCTACTACATGAAAAAAAAATCCCTTTAGAAAAGTTCTGCATGTAAATTATGATATTATCCTAGCTTCTTTATGATTTAGATTTTAACCGTATTCAGGACAATATCAGTGGCATCTCAACGATCTAGTTAAATACCTAGACCAAAACTCAATGAAGAACCACAAACCAGTCGATCCTAAACATGAAAATTTGGAACTCGCTGACTTTATGTCAGTCTAGCAGTAATAGTAGTACGAGCTCTGGTAGAAAATGTAACTCGCAAGGTGCATATAGATACACTGCTGTCTTTTTTGTTTCGAAGAGAATGCTCGTGAAGAGAAGATACAAAGGATATGTTAAAAACATTTTCATGTAATAAAACTGCAGCCAACGAAGTAGATAACTGCATAGGCTATGCACCGTAATCGTGGCAGCAACCCAGCAACAGTAAATACCAGATATCAGTTGACAACGTCAAAAATAACCCAAGAATAACGTGTTATTCTTTTCAAACAGAAAAAGCATGCTCTGCATAATATACCTGGGTTAAGTCTCATCTTCCTCCATTACCCTGCCGAGGGAAACACCAAACAAGAACTTCTAGACCATCAGAATGAAGCTTCTCCATTACCCCGTCGAGCTACACTGTCATGCACGACATAACATTAATTTGGCATGTATTATGTGAAAGTCAAACTTACTATACGCATGACAGACACTAGTTGTTCCTGTCACTTGCTCGTCTCAAAAACAGAGGAAAATCAACCTAATTGCGGGGAAATTTTGGGATCAATTTCATTCAGATCTGAGGCGAGTAGCTAGGGTTTCCGCCAGCCGAAACACGGCGGCTTAAGGGCCAAGCCCCGATAGAATTCAGAATACCCTCTCCACAAGCCAGAGGAGGGTTTATAAAGCGAATTCAGAGCTAAAAGTAGAAAGCGACAGGTTCATCAGGTAAAAGCAACGCGGTAACTTTTAAAAGTAAGTTGACAATGGTCTGAGCCGTCCAGATGAAGATCTACGGCTGAAAACGCAGCTCGGCAGCGAAGCAGTAAGTTCTTCTAAGCTTCATTGGATCGCAGATCGACGGTTGACACGCATCCAGGCAAAACTCAATGTCACTGTGCTTCATCAGGTGATCTTCTACAGTTACCTGGCCTGACAATTCCCCCCGACGAAGAACAGACTTGCCCTCAAGGATGGAAATCAGGGAATACTTTCTGAATGAAAGCCGCATCTTCCCAGGTGGCATTCTCCACTTGTAGATTGAGCCACTTGATACGCCATTGCACTACTGGAATGCTAATGTCTCCCTGGACTCGTGGGATTAGCCTTCATTCAAGCAGAGCTTAAGGCTGAATGAGGATGTTACCATGTTCATCTAGGAGAGGCAATTTAGGGTTAGGTACAGCTTCAGGACCAATGTGCTTCTTGAGTTGGCTTACATGAAAAGTGGGATGAAGCTGACAACCCTCAGGCAGGAGGAACCTATAAGCCACAACTCCAATTCTCTCCATGACTCTGAAAGGCCCATAATATTTGGAGTGAAGTTTCAGGTGTTTGTGTATGCTCAAGCTGGTGTGTCTGTATGGTTGCAATTTGACATAGACCATATCTCCAACAGCAAGTTGTCTCTTAGATCTCTTCTTGTCTGCAAAGAACTTCATTCTCTCTTGTGCTTTGAGTAAATTGTCCTTGATCTGTTGGGCTATTGTGTCCCTGTCTAGTTCAGCTTGGTGATCCTCACCTTCCACTGGTGGTAACATTAACTCAGCAATCAGGGGGAGGTCTGGCATACAGAGCTTGAAAAGGAGTCATTTTCAGTGATGTGTGGAATGTGGTGTTGTACCACCATTCAGCCATGGAAAGCCAAGTATGCCATTTCTTGGGATGAGCAAAAGTCGTGCATCTTAAGTAATTCTCAAGACATTGATTTACTCTCTCTGTTTGCCCATCTGATTAGGGGTGGTAGGAAGTACTCATGTGTAATTTGACTCCCATTTTATTGAACAAGTGCTACCAGAGATGACTAGTGAATATCCTATCTTTGTCAGTTACTATGACTGTAGGCAGTCCATGTAATCTAAATATGTTGTCAGTGAAAGTTTGTGCTACTGTCTTTACAGTGATGGGGTGTCTCATGGCCACAAAGTGAGCATATTTAGTGAAACGATCAACCACAACCAGTATCATGTCTTTGTGTTCAGATTTGGGCAGCCCTTCCACAAAGTCCATGCTAATGTGGGTCCAAGCAAAATCTGGAACTAGGAGGGGTTGTAACAGGCTAGGGGGTGCACATGTTGTGCCTTGTTCAATTGACAGACAGGGCACTGCTGAACAAAGGTTTGCACTGCCTTCCTCATTCCAGGCCAAGTAAAAAGGATTTTCAATCTGTGATAAGTTGCTCTTTCCCGAGAGTGTCCTCCTAATTCAAACTTGTGAAAAGAAGTGAGCAAGGAATTTTCCAGTTCACTGTTGTTGCCAATCATGATTTTTCCCTTATACCCAAGCACTCCACTAGTGAGAGTATAGGGAGGTTGGCCAGTTGGATCTATTGCAAGTTTAGCAATTAAGTTAGAACATTTAGTGTCTCCTTTGTAACTATTCACCACTTCAGAAATCCAAGAGGGAATTGCAGTGCTAGATCCCAGGGCATTTAGAGCATATTTAACTCTGGAGAGAGCACCAGCTACTCTGTTTTCCTTGCCTTTCTTGTATTCCACTGTGAAATTGTACCCCATGAGTTTAATGAGGAGTTTGTGTTGAACCCCTTCAGTTACTTTTTGCTCCTGTATGTATTTCAAACTCTGCTGGTCAGTTCTGATAATCAGAGAGGATGAAGCAAAGTAGTGTTTCCATTTCTTAAGTGCTTCATTGATTGCCAGTGCCTCTTTGTCATATGTGGACCAGCCAGCAGCTTTAGGGCCTAGAGCTTTGCTCATATATGCAATGGGCTGTCCCTTTTGCATTAACACTGCTCCTTTAGTTGTTGGGAAGAAATCAGGAAAAGTGGTCATTTGTCTGTCAGTCCATTGAAATCCTTCCTTTTTCAATGCATCAAACAATGGCTTGCAAATCAGTGCATAATTCTGAACAAACCTCCTGTAGTATCCAGCTAATCCCAAGAAACTCCTCAAGTGTGTCACATTCTGAGGTGTGGGCCAGTTTACTATGGCTTCTATTTTTGCAGGATCTGTGGAGACTCCCTTGTCAGTAACCACATAGCCCAAATACTCCACTTTGTTTTGTGCAAAGGTGCATTTAGAGAGCTTTGCATATAGCTGATGTTTCCTGAGTTCTTCCAATACTAGGGCTACATGTTCCAAGTGTTCCTTGTATGTCTTGCTAAAAATGAGGATATCATCAAAGAAAACTAGCACATAGTGTCTCAGTAATGGCCCCAATACAGTGTGCATGAGTTCTGTAAAGGTGGGAGGGCCATTTGTCACTCCAAAAGGCATTACCAAGAACTCAAACAAACCAATGTGTGTGCTAAAAGCAGTTTTCTCCATGTCTCCTTCTTTCATTCTGATTTGATGATAACCACTTTCAGATCCAGTTTGGTGAAGATTTTTGCTCCATTCAATTCATCCAAAAGATCCTCTATCATGGGTATGGGATATTTGTTTTTGATTGTGTGTGCATTCAGTTTTCTGTAATCAATGCATAGCCTCCAAGTCATGTCCTTTTTTTTGACCAAAATAGCAGGAGAGGAATATGGACTGTGACTTAATCTGATAATCCCTTTTTGGAGAAGATCTTTAATGATTTCTTCCGATGCATTTTTCTGATGATGTGGCAATCTGTATCTTCTCTGATTTATAACTGGGGCTCCAGGTTCAAGGTTAATTGCATGGTCACATTCTCTTTGTGGAGGTAAACCAGTGGGCCCTGCAAAAACATCTTTTAAGTTTTCTAATATTGTAGTAATTCCAGGTTTCTGCACAGAGTTATGTATGGTTTCCAGTTGCGCTGGTTGCATCCACATCAAAGCTCCAGTAAGCATGTCATCTAGTATGTTTTCCATGTCTTGCAGTATAGGAGTGCAAGGGTTAGTGGGCAAACTCTCATCCAGGAAGGTGGTTTGGTACCCATTGGGTTGTCTGATCCCCAACCTCATGTTAGGCAGATCAAAAGTGACAGGGTTGTGCTTATACATCCAGCCAGCTCCAAGTATGATATCATATCCAGTGAGTTTCAACATCCTGAAATCAGATACCAATTCTACTCCTTGGATGTTGTACTTGATGTTGTGGAGAGAAAAATCACTGTATAATTTGCTACTGTCACTTGGACTTGTTTTACTGCTGTGGCAGGGCATCCAGATTGTAAAGCAAGAGCAGGGGAGATGAAAGTAGTAGTGCTTCCACTATCCACCAAGGCTAGACCCACTGTTTTTCCAATTTGGACCTGGAGAGTAAAAGTATGTTCCTTTTTCTCTTCAGGTACTCCTGTAGTTGCATGCATGGAAATTTTGAGCTCTTGGTTATCAAGAGGTTCTTCATCCCCATATGATTGTAGCTCCTCTGCATCTACTATGTAGATAATGTCAGGGTTTTCTCCTTGTTCTTGCAGTGCCTGAACTTGTGCTTTTTGTGACATCTTGCACACTTGCTTGTGCCCTGGGAACCATGGTTCTCTGCATTTATAACAAATGCCCTTTTCTCTAGCTTGTTGTATAACAGAAGCAGGAAGTACAGGTTTAGATATTTCTCGTGTAGTTCCTCTTGTGTAGTTCGGCACATAGGGTTTCTGAGTAATGGCAGGAGGACAAGACTTTTCAATTCTTCTGGCTAACCACATAGCTTTGTTCATGTCTGTAGGTTCTAAACATTCCAGGTGACTTTGGATGTAAGTGTTTAGCACAGCAATGAAACTATGCATATAATAGTCATCTGGTACTGCAGGGTTGTCCCTCCTCATTAAGTTCATGTGTTGTTAAAACTCTGTTATATACTGAGCAACTGAAGTTGTTGTGTTAACTTGTGAAAAGCTTTCACATTTTCACATACAGACGTTACTGCAAATCTTTGTGTGATTGCAGAGCAGAACTTGTGCCAAGGAGTATGATTGGCAATGAACCCTGTACCTCTCCACCATTGGATAGCTTCTCCATCGAATTCAGCAATGTTTAACTTTGCAGGTTTAACACAAAGGAGATTTCTTCGAACTTCAGGTGTAAAAGGTATGTTCTTTTCTCTTCTGACCTCTGCTTCAGGTAATTCCTCCACTGTCATGAAATGTTTTGTGACCTGGCCTTGTTGTTGCTGAGGGGTGTGGAATTCTTGCTTGTTGGTTGTATGATTAGGGTGCCTATAAGGACCCTTTGGCGTGCCATCCATGTTCATCTCTCTGTCTGTTGCTTTGTCAACTAGAACAGCAAATCCCCCAGTTGCAGGATCATGTTTATCAGTGGCAAGGTGGTTGTTTGGTAGTTGCTTTGGCCTTCCTGGAGGAACAGTCGTGCTTCCTTGCCCTGACAGTAGATCTGGTCTTTCTTCCTCCTCTTCTTCTTCGTCAACTGACTGCTCTGCTGTTAACTTCAGCAAGGAACTCTGAATTTTCTTGAAGTTCTTATGTATGCTAGCGAAGTTCTTGTTGACATAGTTTGTGAAATGGTAGAATTCCTTTCTGTCTTCCTCGCGTTCTTGCCGAAGTGTTTTTATGTCAAGTTGCAGAGATTCAAGCTCCAAACAATTAGTATATTGCGTCTCACCTGCCATGTCTTTAGGTGTCTTGTTGGTCATTCCTTGAAGATCTGGTCCAAGGGTGAACTTGGGAGGGAGTGGGAAGGGATTTTACGCCGGTTGCCCAGCAACCAAACACACAATCTCAAATTTCTCCATCAGATCGGAGTAGAAACTGCATCGCCGGAACGAGCAACACTGAAAGGGAGGGTTGGGTGGGATTTTCTACTGAAGAAATTTTCTTCAGAAACCACTGCTCTGCCTTTCTGCTGCCGAACGATCTCCGCCGCCGCAACAGATCAGAGCCCCGATTGGATCTGGAGCTCAATTCTCGCCTCCAAGGACTACAACCTACGCTCTGTATACCACTTGATAGACACTAGTTGTTCCTGTCACTTGCTCATCTCAAAAACAAAGGAAAATCAAGCAAATTGCGGGGAAATTTTGGGATCAATTTCATTTAGATCTGAGACGAGTAGCTAGGGTTTCCGCTAGCCGAAACACGACAGCTTAAGGGTCAAGCCCTAATAGAATTCAGAATACCCTCTCCACAAGCCAGAGGAGGGTTTATAAAGCGAATTCAGAGCTAAAAGTAGAAAGCAACAGGTTCATCACGTAAAAGCAACGCGGTAACTTTTAAAAGTAAGTTGACAGCGGTCTGAGCCATCCAGATGAAGATCTACGGCTGAAAACGCAGCTCGGCAGCGAAGCGGTAAGTTCTTCTAGGCTTCGTTGGATCGCAGATCGACGGTTGACATGCATCCAGGCAAAACTCAATGTCACTATGCTTCATCAGGTGATCTTCTACGGTTACCTAGCCTGACAACGCATCTCCTGCAATATTTAAAAAAAATAGTATCCTTTAATTGTCATAAGGAACACGTATGTAGAGATAAAAAGTTGTCTGCAGCCAGAGATAACTACATAATTATATCCAAAGAATAATTTTGCAATTTGTCAATAATCTCATGAATCATAAAGAAGGATCAATAGCTATACGTACAAAATAAATTGAATTGGCTATAAAATCATTCAACATGAAACTAAATGTGCCTGAGATTAGGGAGTTATTGGAGACACCAAATCTGATTTGAGCAATAAGGGTTATAGAAGAAAAGATACATAATGTTGACAATAAATTACATGAAACACCAGAAACTTAAACCTGATTATAAGCAGACTCCATGAACAACATGAATCGAATTCAAGAACAAACCTGGAATTTGATGCCAATCAACATCTTGTATACATCATCACGACATCAGAGTCTAATATTCTAAACAATTTGGTCACTGCGGCCCCTAGAGTGTGTTGCCTCTTAGCGTGCTCACCAACCTTCTCAATCCAGGGCACCTTCTTCTCCGCTGGTGTGTCAGTTAAAGCAATTGAAGCGGTGCACAAGGAAAAAAAGACACACTCAAGCAAACATACCTGAAGTCACGACGGCTGTCTCGCTACCCATCTTGTCGTTTGACACCAGCGGCAGCCGGAACCTTCATATTGTCCACCTGCAGCACCCACATCTATCGAGGGAGGCCGCTAGCGGGAGGAAGGGAGGGAGGGGAAGGGGGTGGTGTGCACCTATGGGTTGGGGGAGGGGAGATCAGCAGCAACAACATGGCTAGGACATGGGTGTCTGGTCAAGGAGATGACAGATCAAGGTGGGGACGGGTGGCCATGGCGGCAAACATGACCAAGGAGGCATGACACGAGCAGAGCAGCGAGCAGCGCGGGTAAGTCAGTGGTGGCAGCGACGTGACCTCTTACGTCGGCGGCGGTGATCCCGTACCGTGGAGGCGACTCCGTACGTCGGCGGCACGAGATCGCACGAGATCCGGCTGTGAGATCGGCGGCGGCGGCTGTGAGATCGCATGAGATCGGGCCGCATCGGGTCGACGGAGCAGTAGGGGCGGCGCCGGAGCACGAGGAGAGGGAAGGAGAGAAGCCGCATCGGAGGGGTGGATCGAGAGGATCGGCGGCACTGTGTGCCTGTGTCCTCCAGGAGGATCGATAGGTTTTTTTTGCGGTGTGTTCTTTTTGCGTGCGCGCGTGGGGTGTGAAGGGAGACGGAGAAAAACCAGCAAAATAAAATGGACGAAAGTGGTGGGACGAAAATAAACTGTGGATATTTTCACCAACTCACACATTAAGAGTAGAGATTTTGCTTTGTAGTATGTCTCAAGGACCAAACATATTTGACTCATGCTCCAGAAGGTCCATTCCTGGAAATTGATGTCAAAGAGGAAGAGAGAGCACATCAAAGCTTATCATATGGGAAAGAGAGCACATCTTTTCAGATGTTAGTAAAACAAAGAGGAGAGAAGTCATATGTTTGTAAGAGGGGAAAGACATGTCAATATATGATTGTTTGCACCTTCTCATTGCTCAAATTTTTCTTGCTCTGGTTTTCTCTCACCCTACGTTCTCCTATTATCCAATATCAGATTCAAGGAGAGAAAGAGTCCATGTCTAGCAAAGAAAAACTTTGAAATTCTTTGCATATCTTTAATCCTTGGGGACATGTCTATCCAAATGAAGTACTAAGTAATCACCCATTTCATGTCATCCCAATCTTGGTACTCTTGTGGTTTCCTGAACTTGCTTTAATTAGAGTGTTCTTGCGTTATCTAACCTTATTTTCTCAAGTTCACCTCCTCCAAAGCTAGCTCAAGACCACAAGGTAAGTATATGTATCACACTCATGTGCATTATGATCTCTTGCTGCTGCACATATTGTTTGCAAGAAGGATTCATGAACATGAAGGTACACTTATTTTATTTACATCATCTGCTTTGATGCATATAGCCAAGATACATGTAACTCATTACTTGCTTTGACATGCTTACGCATTCACATGTTCTTATATTCCATCTTTACATGATTACATACATGTGGGGGGAGCCTATGCATTTTACATGTCCTTCCAAAGCTTTACTTGTTACTCTTCATATCTTTATCCAAAACTTTGATGTATGTTGTCATCAATTACCAAAAAGGGGAAGATTGAAAGCACAAGTGCTCTCTGGGTGATTTTGGTAATTAATATCAACATATATCTGGTTGGACTAATAATTTTATCTAGTATATTTCAGATGAGTTCAACAATGGCGTGGCAAGGGCAAGAGCATGTGGAACCCCTTCAAAATGCTAAGGACAAAGATTGGCAAAGGCTCAAGACTCTTCATTTTCATTTTAGTGATCCAAGATCACATTGAGTCCATAGGAAAGACAATACTATTAAAAGGGTATGAGGTGTTCCTTAATGATCTACTTACTCACAGTGCTTAGTGATATTGCTCCAAAACCCTCAGCCACTTTCTCATTTCCACATATGTTCAAAACCTAAAAGTCAAACACGGCCCCACCGATTTGATCTATCCAACGCCACCGAGTTCATTTGACCTAGTCAGTGCCAGAAACCCTAAACGGTCTCACCGATCGGGATCTTGGTCTCACCGAGATGGCCTTGCAAACTCTTTGTTGCCTGTTGTAATTATTTCATTCTCACCGAAATGTGCAATCGGTCCCACTGAGTTTGCTTGACTAGCTCTTTGTTTGCTCATTGCTGAAATCGGTCTCACCGAGATGAGGTTTTGCCCTAACCCTAGCACATCAGTCCCACCAAGTTGATCATGTTGGTCCCACCAAGATTCCTAACGTTCACATTTTGAACTGAATCTGATGAGGACATCAATACAATTGTTACACCCACAGCCCCTGCTGCTATACATACTGGACCAATTACTAAAGCTCGTGCACGCCAACTAAATTATCAGGTACTTTCGTTTCTTGGTAATGATTCTAATGTTCATGAGAATATGATGCTGCCTAAATTGGATACATTTGTTTTGCTTACAAATGAAGGGCCTAGCTTGGAGACGGATGAACATTGGAGCAAGAACAAGCATGGAGATGATGGCATGCGCAAGGGGAACAAGAACGGAGTTACAAGTGATGATTTCAGGACTTTGAAGCCACCATAATGTGTGCATGAAGCCTTGGACGAAATATACAAGATGCCACTTCATAAATTTCGTCCCGAGGCTATTTTAGGTGCTGCGTCACCTTATTATTGGGCCAGGCCCATGTAATTTCGAAATACATAAGTATAGGCTATTTTTAGAGTCCGTATGTATGGGGAAACAAGAGATAGGGTTGATTTCGGACCCCTCCACCAAGGGCCACGAAATCCACCCCCTCTTCCTCCATATATACAGCCCTTAGGGCATCGTTTAGACCTTGGGTTTTGTTTAGATTAAAAGTTCGCCATAGCTGCAACTTCGCGTACTTCGTTTGTGTTCAACGACCAGACAAAGGCGTCACAGAACCCCACCTTGATCAATAAAGCTTTCATCTTATATTCGCAATATCCAGATTGCAATCTTAGTTTCTTGCTTGTTCTTCGTTTGCACGCAGGAAACAGACCCTCGTGGTCAGGTTGATCGTGCTCCAGCGTGGTCAATAACCTCTCGGAGTTGGTTTAGCGATTGCTAAGGCGCGACGTCCTCGCACGTTCGTAGTCGGATCGTCAAAGTCGACTTCCACCAAAGCGATATCCAACATCTCATCGAAAGACGGGACACCTTTGCCTCTATCAAGTGGTATCAGATTTCCAGGTTGCTCGGTGAGATTTTACAGTTTTTCGTAGTTTAGATCGAGTCTGTTCTTCATACCTACAGTCCACGAAAAAGCCACAAAAAAAAATTAGGGTTAGTTCATCATATCCGAACCAATCTGAGCCTTTGCATAATCTTTTTAGGGTTTTGCTTTGTTGAATTTGCGGTTGCATCGTCGTGTCTAGTTGCTGGTCTTAGAGTCTAGTCTTTTAGAGTTTCGAGTTCTGGTCATAAGTTGTCACGCCGCCGCCGCACCATCATCATCACCCCTGCCATCTACCACCACCGCTTATCCGCCACCGCTTCGAATCTGTATCCATATACCACCACAGCTGTCATATACCACCACCGCTGCCATCTACCACCATATATCCACCACCAATCCGAGTTCTTGTCATATTAGGTTTGTTTTCGAGATCCATCTAGATTCCGATTCGTGTTTCCTTGCCGGAGTAGGTTTCGGAAAAAAGAAAAAAAAAAGAGCGAAAAAAAAAATTCTGGCTATCCTATTTTTAGGTGTTTCTGAGTGTTTTGAGACAGGTGCCATTATAGGAAGTTTTTTTTGACCCGTTTCCAGTTTTTGGGTCCGGACAGTCAAAAAAAAAAATTGGTCAAAAAAATTTCGTGCCCATCCTGTCAGTTTGAGCTAAGAAGAGTTTTGAGACACTCGCCATTATAGTGATTTTTCGCAAAAAAAAAAGCAGCGCAAAAAAAGAGAGCGCAAAAAAAAAAGAGCGAAAAAAAAATTCCAGAGTGTGCTTTTTCCTTGTTTACGTGCCGCGCCATGATTTTGTTAGTGTTCTAGGCTCGCGTCTCTAGCACAGTCTAGCCTAGGACCAGCACAGTACCGTCGTTGAGCGTTTATTCAACTTTGCATCTCTGAATTGATTATTGCTGACCCTTTTTGCTACCATATTATAAGCCTTCCCAGCTCCACATACATCTACGTCGTGCGTTTGACTCTCCCTGGTAATCGCTCTATCCAAGCTTTGAGAGTTTTTTACTACAACGGTTGCCGATCACCGCCTGCTGCTGGGTAAGAACTGGTAAGAATTTGAGATTTGCTTGACGGATTTGTGACACCCACCACCACCACTTGTTCGTAGTCTGTAGGATCATATTCTTGTGTGTTTCTATTGCTGCTAACCATGCCAGGATCACAAGCCGACGAGATTGACTGGGAGAATTTATCGAACAAGGAGCTTCATGATAAGTTTCAGCAAATGATGACTGAACAGGTGCAAGATGTGCTGAACAATTTTGAAGAGGCCATGGAGAAGATCACTGGCTTTGAGAAGACGTTCGAAACAAAGCTCGATAACAAGTTTAATGAATTGCTCGCGCGTGAAGAACATGGTGGAGATGATTCTGATCATGAGACGCAATACATGGCTCCTGAAGACGCTGACAGGTATGAATGTTTAGTTGCTCAACGTGTTTTGAGTGTGCAGGTCACACAAGCTGAGCAAAATCAGAGGCACAATTTGTTCCATACCAAGGGAGTTGTGAAGGAATGTTCTGTGCGCGTCATAATAGACGGAGGGAGCTGCAACAACTTGGCTAGCATGGAGATGGTGGAGAAGCTTTCTCTCACCACAAGACCACATCCACATCCTTACTACATCCAATGGTTCAACAACAGCGGCAAGGTTAAGGTAACACGTACTGTTCGTGTGCATTTTAGTATCTCTACATATGCTGATTATGTTGATTGTGATGTGGTACCTATGCAAGCATGTTCCTTATTACTTGGTAGACCATGGCAATTTGATAAAAATTCTGTACACCATGGTAGAAACAATCACTATACTCTTGTTTATAAGGATAAAAATATTACTTTGCTTCCTATGACTCCTGATTCCATTTTGAAAGATGATATTAATAGAGCTAATAAAGCAAAACAGGAGACGAATAAGAGTGAAAATCAGATTGTGGCAAAAGAATTTGAGCAACAAATGAAGCCTAACAATAAACCATCTAGTGTTGCTTCTGAAATTAAATTGAAAAGTGCATGTTTATTTGCCACCAAATCTGATATTGATGAGCTAGATTTCGGCAAATCTGTTTGCTATGCTTTTGTGTGCAAAGAGGCATTATTTTCATTCGAGGACGTGCCTTCCTCTTTGCCTCCTGCTGTCACTAACATTTTGCAGGAGTTCGCTGACGTCTTTCCACAAGACGTGCCACCGGGATTACCGCCTATTCGAGGGATTGAGCATCAGATTGACTTAATTCCCGGTGTTCACTGCCAAGCCGTGCACCATACCGTACCAATCCAGCGGAGACAAAGGAGATTATGCGCCAAGTACAAGAGCTTCTCGACAAAGGTTATATACGCGAATCCCTTAGTCCTTGTGCTGTTCCTATTATTCTAGTGCCGAAAAAGGATGGTACATCACGTATGTGTGTTGATTGTAGAGGCATTAATAATATTACTATTCGTTATCGTCATCCTATTCCTAGGCTAGATGATATGCTTGATGAATTGAGTGGTTCTACAATATTCTCCAAAGTTGATTTGCGTAATGGCTACCACCAAATTCGTATGAAATTGGGAGATGAATGGAAAACAGCATTTAAAACTAAGTTTGGATTATATGAGTGGTTAGTCATGGCTTTTGGGTTAACTAATGCACCTAGTACTTTCATGAGATTAATGAACGAAGTTTTACGTGCTTTCATTGGACGATTTGTGGTAGTTTACTTTGATGACATACTGATTTATAGCAGATCTTTGGAAGAACATTTGGAACATTTACGTGCTGTTTTTATTGCTCTACGTGATGCACGTTTGTTTGGTAACCTTGGGAAGTGCACCTTTTGCACCGACCGAGTATCTTTTCTTGGCTATGTTGTTACTCCACAGGGAATTGAAGTTGACAAAGCCAAGATTGAAGCTATTGAGAGTTGGCCGCAGCCCAAAACGGTCACACAAGTGAGGAGTTTTCTTGGCCTCGCTGGATTCTATAGGCGTTTTGTGAGAGATTTCAGCACCATTGCTGCACCTCTCAACGAGCTTACAAAGAAGGATGTGCCTTTTGTTTGGGGTACCGCACAGGAAGAAGCCTTCACGGTATTGAAAGATAAGTTGACACATGCTCCTTTACTCCAACTTCCTGATTTTAATAAGACTTTTGAGCTTGAATGATAGAGGCGAGGGTGTCCCGATCTTTCGATGAGATGATAACTATCGATTTGGTGGAGACGACTTTGACGATCCGACTACAAACGTGCACGACGTTGCGCCTTAGCAATCGCTAAACCAACTCCGAGAGGTTATTGACCATGCTAGAGCACGATCAACCTGACCACGAAGGTCTATTCCTGCAAGCAATCAAAGAACGAGCAAGAATATGATAAAGCAATCTGAATATTGCGAATATATATGAAGTATTGATAATGGTGGGGATCCGGAAGCGGTCTTGGTCTGGTCGTTGGACACAAACGAAGTACACGAAGTTGCAATGGCTAACTTTTAACTAAACAAATCCCAAGGAAAAGCTACTAGATGGATCTACTTATATAGGAGCAAGGGGTGGCGGCCAAGGAGGTGGGAGGACGTCCCAAGGCAGCCTAAAACTAAATCTAGGTCGTACAAGGCCAATGGGCCCAAGTGGAGGTGATGTAACACCTTTGGACTTGTAGTTTGACTCGGATTCTGCTGCAGCATCAGATTGTTTCGTCCACAACTCAACGCTCCGGACGAATTTGAAGGTGATTCCAATTGGGTTGGAAAGTGCACGAAATCTAGTTTCCAAGAAAAAAAGAATCACCCAATTCGGAGTTCGTATGAAAAACTTGTGTGCGTTTTGAGTCAGGTATGTCTGTGCAGTCCGAATCTGAATCCAGAACGTGAGAGACTTGGACTCTATCTTCTCTTGGGCCAAAAGTGACGTGAGAGAACTTTTTGGACAGCAAATAAACATCTCTTTCTTCCTTATCTTCATATGTGGATTGTACAAATGTCCCATACACCTGCAATTAGACAAAACACAAAAGTGTGTGAAGTATTTTTGTTCTGGATAACATAAATAGATTATTGAATAGTTTGCACTAGAAATCACCTGACAAATATGCATATATGCAATATTTTTGGTCATATCCAAGGTAGTCATGTCCTCATCACAAATGTAACCAAACAAGATCTCCAGGTGCAAACACAACATGTTTTCTACCCTTATCTCCAGCAAGTTTATATTTAGCATTCATACGCTCAATGTTTTCCTTAGTTAACTCAAGCATTTTTAAAATCAATTCAGCACGTTGTTTAGCATCAAAATTAACCTTCTCCGAAGATGGAAAGGCAACAAATCAATAGGTGCACGAGGTAGGAAACCATACACAACTTCAAAAGGGCACATCTTAGTAGTAGAATGCAATGAACGATTATAAGCAAATTCAATATGAGGCAAGCATTCCTCCCACATTTTCTTATTATTCTTCAAAACAGCCCTAAGCATAGTAGACAACGTTCTATTGACTACTTCAGTTTGTCCATCAGTTTGGGGGTGACAAGTAGTACTAAAAAGCAGTTTAGTCCCCAACTTAGCCCATAAACATCTCCAAAAGTGGCTAAGAAATTTAGTATCACGATCTGAAACAATAGTATTTGGCACACCATGCAAGCGAATAATTTCACGAAAGAACAAATCAGCAACATTAACAGCATCATCGCTTTTATGACATGGTATAAAGTGTGCCATTTTCGAGGATCTATCCACGACAACAAATATGCTATCCCTCCCCTTCTTTGTTCGAGGTAAACCTAAAACAAAGTCCATAGATATATCCTCCCAAGGAACACTAGGTACAGGCAAAGGCATATATAAACCATGAGGATTGAGTCGTGACTTAGCTTTTTGACATGTAGTGCATCGAGCAATAAAACGCTCAACATCCCGTCTCATCTTTGGCCAAAAGAAATGTGTAGCAAGTACGTCCTCCGTCTTCTTCACGCCAAAGTGTCCCATTAATCCTCCTCCATGCGCTTCCTGCAACAACAAAAGACGAACGGAGCTAGCTGGAATGCATAGCTTGTTAGCACGAAACACAAATCCATCGTTAACGACAAACTTGTTCCACATTCTTCCTTCTTTACAATTCTGCATTACATCTTTAAAATCAGCATCATGCACATATTGATCTTTGATGGTCTCCAAACCAAATATTTTGAAGTCAAGTTGTGAAAGCATAGTATAGTGACGAGACAATGCATCAGCAATAACATTTTCTTTTCCCTTCTTGTGTTTAATGACATAAGGGAAAGTCTCAATGAATTCAACCCATTTAGCATGTCTACGATTCAGTTTAGCTTGACTTTTAATATGTTTCAAAGATTCATGATCAGAATGTATAACAAATTCTTTGGGCCATAAATAATGTTGCCATGTTTCTTTGTAAGCTCGTTGAGAGGTGCAGCAATGGTGCTGAAATCTCTCACAAAACGCCTATAGAATCCAGCGAGGCCAAGAAAACTCCTCACTTGTGTGACCGTTTTGGGCTGCGGCCAACTCTCAATAGCTTCAATCTTGGCTTTGTCAACTTCAATTCCCTGTGGAGTAACAACATAGCCAAGAAAAGATACTCGGTCGGTGCAAAAGGTGCACTTCCCAAGGTTACCAAACAAACGTGCATCACGTAGAGCAATAAAAATAGCACGTAAATGTTCCAAATGTTCTTCCAAAGATCTGCTATAAATCAGTATATCATCAAAATAGACTACCACAAATCGTCCAATGAAAGCACGTAAAACTTCGTTCATTAGTCTCATGAAAGTACTAGGCGCATTAGTTAACCCAAAAGGCATGACTAACCACTCATATAATCCAAACTTAGTTTTAAATGCTGTTTTCCATTCATCCCCCAATTTCATACGAATTTGATGGTATCCACTACGCAAATCAACTTTGGAGAATATTGTAGAGCCACTCAATTCATCAAGCATATCATCTAGCCTAGGAATAGGATGACGATAACGAATAGTAATATTATTAATGCCTCTACAATCAACACATATACGCGATGATTTTAATAAGACTTTTGAGCTTGAATGTGATGCTAGTGGAATTGGATTAGGAGGTGTGTTATTACAAGATGGCAAACCTGTTGCATACTTTTCTGAAAAATTGAGTGGGCCTAGTCTGAATTATTCTACTTATGATAAAGAATTATATGCTCTTGTTCGGACTTTAGAAACATGGCAACATTATTTATGTCCCAAAGAATTTGTTATACATTCTGATCATGAATCTTTGAAACATATTAAAAGTCAAGCTAAACTGAATCGTAGACATGCTAAATGGGTTGAATTCATTGAGACTTTCCCTTATGTCATTAAACACAAGAAGGGAAAAGAAAATGTTATTGCTGATGCATTGTCTCGTCGCTATACTATGCTTTCACAACTTGACTTCAAAATATTTGGTTTGGAGACCATCAAAGATCAATATGTGCATGATGCTAATTTTAAAGATGTAATGCAGAATTGTAAAGAAGGAAGAATGTGGAACAAGTTTGTCGTTAACGATGGATTTGTGTTTCGTGCTAACAAGCTATGCATTCCAGCTAGCTCCGTTCGTCTTTTGTTGTTGCAGGAAGCGCATGGAGGAGGATTAATGGGACATTTTGGCGTGAAGAAGACGGAGGACGTACTTGCTACACATTTCTTTTGGCCAAAGATGAGACGGGATGTTGAGCGTTTTATTGCTCGATGCACTACATGTCAAAAAGCTAAGTCACGACTCAATCCTCATGGTTTATATATGCCTTTGCCTGTACCTAGTGTTCCTTGGGAGGATATATCTATGGACTTTGTTTTAGGTTTACCTCGAACAAAGAAGGGGAGGGATAGCATATTTGTTGTCGTGGATAGATCCTCGAAAATGGCACACTTTATACCATGTCATAAAAGCGATGATGCTGTTAATGTTGCTGATTTGTTCTTTCGTGAAATTATTCGCTTGCATGGTGTGCCAAATACTATTGTTTCAGATCGTGATACTAAATTTCTTAGCCACTTTTGGAGATGTTTATGGGCTAAGTTGGGGACTAAACTGCTTTTTAGTACTACTTGTCACCCCCAAACTGATGGACAAACTGAAGTAGTCAATAGAACGTTGTCTACTATGCTTAGGGCTGTTTTGAAGAATAATAAGAAAATGTGGGAGGAATGCTTGCCTCATATTGAATTTGCTTATAATCGTTCATTGCATTCTACTACTAAGATGTGCCCTTTTGAAGTTGTGTATGGTTTCCTACCTCGTGCACCTATTGATTTGTTGCCTCTTCCATCTTCGGTTGCCTGCAGATTTTGGGGTTAGTCCCACTTTTAACATTGCAGATTTGAAGCATTATGTGGGTGAGGAAGATGAACTTCCGTCGAGGACGACTTCATTTCAAGAAGGGGAGGATGATGAGGACATCAATACAATTGTTACACCCACAGCCCCTGCTGCTATACATACTGGACCAATTACTAGAGCTCGTGCACGCCAACTAAATTATCAGGTACTTTCGTTTCTTGGTAATGATTCTAATGTTCATGAGAATATGATGCTGCCTAAATTGGATACATTTGTTTTGCTTACAAATGAAGGGCCTAGCTTGGAGAAGGATGAACATTGGAGCAAGAACAAGCATGGAGATGATGGCATGCGCAAGGGGAACAAGAATGGAGTTACAAGTGATGATTTCAGGACTTTGAAGCCACCATAATGTGTGCATGAAGCCTTGGACGAAATATACAAGATGCCACTTCATAAATTTCGTCCCGAGGCTATTTTAGGTGCTGCGTCACCTTATTATTGGGCCAGGCCCATGTAATTTCGAAATACATAAGTATAGGCTATTTTTAGAGTCCGTATGTGTGGGGAAACAAGAGATAGGGTTGATTTCGGACCCCTCCACCAAGGGCCACGAAATCCACCCCCTCTTCCTCCATATATACAGCCCTTAGGGCATCGTTTAGACCTTGGGTTTTGTTTAGATTAAAAGTTCGCCATAGCTGCAACTTCGCGTACTTCGTTTGTGTTCAACGACCAGACAAAGGCGTCACAGAACCCCACCTTGATCAATAAAGCTTTCATCTTATATTCGCAATATCCAGATTGCAATCTTAGTTTCTTGCTTGTTCTTCGTTTGCACGCAGGAAACAGACCCTCGTGGTCAGGTTGATCGTGCTCCAGCGTGGTCAATAACCTCTCGGAGTTGGTTTAGCGATTGCTAAGGCGCGACGTCCTTGCACGTTCGTAGTCGGATCATCAAAGTCGACTTCCACCAAAGCGATATCCAACATCTCATCGAAAGACGGGACACCTTTGCCTCTATCAGAATCGGTCTCACCAATTTCTTCTATTCGGTCTGACCGAGTTGGGTCAAATGTGTGTAACCGTTGGATTTTGTGTGGAGGCTATATATAGCCCTCCACCCCTTCTCCATTTGAGAGAGAGCCATCAAAACGTGCGTACACTTCTACTACTCATTTTCTGTGAGAGAACCACCCACACATGTGCTGAGACCAAGTTTTTTTTGGACCTTCACTTTTTTTATGGCCTCTTTTTTCTTTCTTTTTTTATTTTTCGTCCGGAGTCTCATACCGACTTATGGGGGAATCATAGTCTCCATCATCCTTTCCTCACATGAGACAATGCTCTAATAATGATGATCATCACACTTTTATTTACTTACAACTCAAGAATTACAACTCGATACTTAGAACAAAATATGACTCTATATGAATGCCTCCGGCGGTGTACCGGGATGTGCAATGGATCAAGAGTGACATGTATGAAAGAATTATGAATGGTGACTTTGCCACAAATATGATGTCAACTACATGATCATGCAAAGCAATATGACAATGATGAAGCGTGTCATAATAAACGGAACGGTGGAAAGTTGCATGGCAATATATTTCGTAATGGCTATGAAAATGCCATAATAGGTAGGTATGGTGGTTGTTTTAAGAAAGGTAATGGTGGGTGTATGGTACCGGCGAAAGTTGCGCGGCACAACAGAGACTGGCAATGATGGAAGAGTGAGAGTGTGTATAATCCATGGACTCAACATTAGTCATAAAGAACTCACATACTTATTGGAAAAATCTATTAGTTATCGAAACGAAGTACTATGTGCATGCTCCTATGGGGATAGATTGGTAGGAAAAGACCATTGCTCATCCCGACCGCCACTCATAAGGAAGACAATCAATAAATAAATCATGCTCCGACTTCATCACATAATGGTTCACCACTACGGGAATCATAAAATTTAACACAAGTATCTCTCAAACTCATAACTACTCAACTAGCATGACTCTAATATCACCATCTTCATATCTCAAAACAATCATCAAATATCAAACTTCTCATAGTATTCAATGCACTCTATATGAAAATTTTTATTATATCCATCTTGGATGTCCATCATAATAGGACTAATTTTATAACCAAAGCAAATTAACATGTTGTTCTAAAAGATTCTCAAAATAATATAAGTGAAGCATGAGAGTTAGACAATTTCTTCAAAATAAAACTACCGCCATGCTCTAAAAAGATATAAGTAAAGTACTAGAGCAAATGATAGACTACTCCAAAAGATATAAGTGAAGATCAATGAGTAGTTGAATAATTATGTAACTATGTGAAGACTCTCTAACATTTAAGAATTTCAGATCTTGGTATTTTATTCAAACTTCAAGCAAAACAAAAGAAAAGAAAATAACGATCCAAGCAAAACACATATCATGTGCTGAATAAAAATATAGCCTCAAGTAAAGTTACCGATGAACGAAGACGAAAGAGGGGATGCCCCGGAAGGCATCCCCAAGCTTAGGCTCTTGGTTGTCCTTGAATATTACCTTGGGGTACCTTGGGCATCCCCAAGCTTAGGCTATTGCCACTCCTTATTCCGTAGTCCATCGAATCTTTACCCAAAACTTGAAAACTTCACAACCCAAAACTTAACAGAAAATCTCATGAGCTCCGTTAGTATAAGAAAATAAATCATCACTTTTGGTATTGTTGTGGACTCATTCTAAATTCATATTGGTGTAATATTTATTGTGTTCCAACTTCTCTATGGTTCATACCCTCCGTACTACTCATAGATTCATCAAAATAAGCAAACAACACATAGAAAACAGAATCTGTCAAAAATAAAACAGTCTGTAGTAATCTGAAGGTTTGGAATACTTCTGTAGCTCTAAAACTCCTGAGAAATTAAGAAGTCCTAAAAAATATGTTTATTAATCTACTGCAAGTGGAATTGGTATTTTATCGCTCTAGTAAAAAACTAAAATTATTCTTATGAGCACATACTTTCTGGTTTTCACAGCAAGATCAAATAACAATCACCCAAGAAGATCATAAAGGCTTTACTTGGCACAAACACTAATTAAAACATAAAAAACACAATCATAACAGAAGCTAGATTAATTAATTATTACTAAACAGAAGCAAAAAGCAAAGAGCAAAAATAAAATTGGATTGCCTCCCAACAAGCGCTATCGTTTAACGCCCCTAACTAGGCATGATGATTTCAATGATGCTCACATAAAAGATAAGAATTGAAACATAAAGAGAGCATCACGAAGAATATGACTAGCACATTTATGTCTAACCCACTTCCTATACGTAGGGATTTTGTGAGTAAACAACTTCTAGGAACAATAATCAACTAGCATAGGAAGGCAAAACAAGCATAGCTTCAAGATTTTCAACATGTAGAAAGGAAACTTGATATTATTGCAATTCCTACAAGCATATATTACTCCCTCATAATAATTTTCAGTAGCATCATGAATGAATCCAGCAATATAACTTTTACATAAAGCATTTTTTTCATGAGCCACAATCATAGAATTTTTTTTACTCTCCACATAAGTAAAATTCTTCTCATTCGGAATAGCGAGAGCATCATAAGAAACTCGAATACTATAAATTGTTTCCACATTAAAGGAGAAATGTTCAGAAAAAGGGTAATCATAACCATGACAAGTTTTATAAATATAACCATCTCTGCTTTTTATAGCATAAGTATCATCATAAGTAGTAATTTTGTTCTCATCATAATCAATTAAAACCTTTTCCAAGATGATGGAATCATTACTAAATAAAGTCATGACCTCTTCAAATCCACTTTCATAATTGTCACAATAAGATTCAACATCCTCCAAAATAGTGGGATCATTACTTCCTAAAGTTGACACTCTTCCAAACCCACTTTTATCAATATAACCATCATAAATAGAAGGCATACTATCATCATAATCTAAGCAACTGAAGAAAACTCATATAGAAATACAGGTTTTGCTTCCAAAAAGGCGCTCTAATCGTACTCGAGCCCTTACGAGGTAGTGATGAGTTTCACGCGCTCTAAGCCCCAGTAGATGCTATTCGTACAGTATGTTTGCAACGAGCGAAAGTTATGCAAATTTGCATATTAAAACTTGGAAGGTTAAATAAATCATATTCATGAAACATAACATCCCCAAATTTGAGACAAACATTAATTGCAGCAAATAAATTCTCAAACATGTCATTCTCACCAAACATAGCATCCTTAAGCTTGAGCCTTTTCATATCATAAGCATAATCACTCTCATCATTAATAGTATGGATAGCACCTATAGTATTGACATTATCATCACGAGTAGAATGCATGTGCGTTGCCACGGACATTTTAAAAAATCGACTGGTTTGTCATGATAATGTTCCACTGGAAAAAACATATGAGGTTTACGGATATATGATATTCCCCTGCACACGTGGTGATTATGCCAATATTATGACACTGGCAAACCTCAAAAAAAAATTATGACACTGGCAGAATCCACGCACTAAACATGTGATGGTGACCAGGCTTGGTTAGCGGTTGAAACGTGCCTATGTTTAAGAAATGTTTACTCAAAACAGATAGTTCCGGGGATAATTTATTTGAAGGAAAAGGAGATATTTGGGTACAACCCAAATTACCGCATACATTTTACGGAACAAATTTCATCAACTCACCATCTAAAATAGATGGACTTCTTATTAGGGGTAGATAGAGTTGCAGAATAATAGAAAACGATGTTATATATACTCCATGATGGACTTTCTTATTATGGCCATAATTCTGTGAAGCAAATAGTGAAGACTCAATAGCATGAAGTTATTCCTTTTAAAAGGTAAGTCACATAACACCTATAAATCTATTTTTCCTTCCTCTTGGACACACAATAAACCGTGTCATTCTATATAGAGGAAATAAACTAATAACTACAAACAATAGCCTTCTACTTTGCGCAACAATCAGTATAAATATATTTTTATGACATTGTGCTAACGGGATCTAGGGGGTGGCTGCCCCGCCCATGCATCACCGTAACTTGGAGGTTGCGGTAAATTGATAGTCTTGGAAGAGTGGGCTTGGTCAAGTCGGTCATGTAGTAGCAGTAGCACATGCATAAAAGTTTCAGGCGATATTTCCATTTTTTAGTGAAATGAAAGTAGAGAAGGATAAGCTAAGGCCATGTATGCACAACCAACATATGAAAGACCAATGTACTATAGTCGGACATCATTTCAGTTCATAGATAATCAATGAACAAGAGGGCATCAATTTAGTTCAAAACCAACCTTCTATATAAATTCATGCTAATTGAAAGGGTAAAACTACTAACCCATCTCCAGTAATTCTACAGCCAGAGAAAGTTAGAACATAACTGCTCATTATAAATTCTAGAAATGATTTTCATCACTATTCCATGTTACAAAAAATACCCCCACCCAAAGGTTAAAACCTAAGAGAGAGAAAAATGTATTTCAGAGTTCATGTAATATCCAGAAAATATTGAGCATCAACTGATCCACACATATTGCAGCCTAGAGAAAATGGCTATCTGAATTTCTAAGAACTTATGAATGCTTAATAAAATCAATTAGCTTTAGGAGAAACATACTCAACCACTATCTGAGTCAACTGTTACTCATTAATTCCCTATTATGACTTTTTGTGCTACCACTACAACCTAAAACAGTAAATCATATAACAGCAAATTAAGGTACATCCAAGTGAATCGGACCCTGATTACTCTATGTACAAAGGATCACCAATTGGTTTCTTATACATATATAAAGATTGATCCGCATATTGAATTTAGTATTATCAGAAGAATATGCGATTGATGCACATAACTATTGCTTGTGCTTAAAAAAAATACAAATTGGCAATGTGGATGTAAAACTGCAACCAATGGTATAAAATGAGCTATTCTGCTTCCGCTCGTTAGATTTTCAAAGACGATTTAATGAGTGGCAAGCACAAACAATAGTTTCCACTGCAAATAACCCCCAAAACGAAAAGGAAACAAGCTAGTGTGGAATGGGTAATACACCAGAGACCACTATTGCACTAATTGACGATAAATAAATATAGAAGGTGGAGGGATAAATGTCTCAATGGCTTTAAAACATGAAAATTCTTTAGACGAACTTGTAAGCAGGACTCACGTGTTCACACCTTCAGCACCAGATTCAAGCAAGAATAAACATACACCCACATATGGAGTCTCATATTCCAACTATAGAATGGATCCATAACTGCATATTTCCTAATAAATTCATCAAATAATGTTAATTAGCATAGCCATCTTGTATATATGGCTTTACTCTGGAGATAAAATTATTAATATCTGCTAGATACAATAATGTTCTAGACATTGTTGTGAGCAAAAAATATGGGTCTCCAAATCTGAACTAACAATATTAGCCCAACAGATTAGGAAATCTGCTCCTACATGCATGCATGATAGACCATCGATCTTATCTTCATCAACGAAAAGGAAAAGAATGAGAATAAAACAAATTGTAGTGACTGTGGGTACGAACATTTTCAGCAATCAGCAGTCATGCATTTAAAATGTCTGAGATGCTTCCGATTCCCCCACCAATTGAAACACCCTGATAAAAGCTCTAATCAGATCCAGCGACTCGGCAAAAATACAAAAAAAAGAAAAGAGCTTCCACTAAAAGCAATTGGTACCGTTCTTTCCTTCTTCTTATTTTCCGAAGGCAACCAATTTTCATCTCTCAAAGCTTCATCAGCTGCACATAGAGCATATATGCTATAAATCCCATTCTTTCATTCTTCTGATTTTCCGAAGGCAGACAATTTGCATCCCTAAAAGACTCATCAGCTGCACATAGAGCATATGCTATAAATCCCGATATAGATCTACTGTCATGGAAACAAAAATGTTCAATAACCAATTCGAAATATGAAACAAAGTTTAACTATGAGACACAAAACGTCACCAGTTACATATTAGTCATATGATAGCATCTCATCAGAACATAACAGATTTCCAATTGTAGAAGAGAGACAATCGGTCTACCACAATGAACGTGTAATTAATAACTTCTATCTACTTAAATCATAGAGATACCTGGCAGAAGAAACGCCAAAGATAGGTCCAACAACGTGTTGTGGCATTGTAGACTGTTACTCCAAATGGCACTGAAGATAAGGGTCCTTATATCAGCACCAGTTATCACATGACAGTATTGCAGCATTGTCTACGGGAAAGCATGTATAGTATGCTGAAACATAACAACCTTATTTAAATTTCTATTGAGCGGCTTATACATGAAATCCAAGAATGCACTGATACAGATACATATATTAGTATAAGGCTGATAAGGATACGTAAATTCACCATTTCCTAAAAGCACCAATATGGGGATACGCTTTTTTTAGTTCACAAAAAATATATCATCACCATCAGCTAATTAAAATTCAGTTCATTGAATCAGTACACAACTTCATCAGCATTTTGTGCATAACATTCCCATCAGCGAGGGTGAGTTACCGAGCATGGCACAGAGCAGGGCCGACCTCGGCAGGTGTGGGCAGAGTGCTCACCAGTCCGGTCAGATCTGCCAACATCCCGAGCTCCACCATGGCAGGCAACTCAAAGTCCCGGCCTTTGGCGAGAGAACAAACACAACCAGTAGTCAACAAGATGAGAAGAAGCAAGAAATCACGCTGGATCAAAAGGATGTTAAGTAGCAATTCATATATGATAAATCACAAGTGGAACAATCATGTGCAGAAAAGGGAACAACAATCCAATCTCACAGCTACAGTGGGAAAACCAATTTATACCGGATAGTTAGGCCTCGTGTCCACACCTCCTCGTCGAAGAAATACATGGGAGTGACAACTACGAAACTAAAGCAAAACAACACAGAAGAAACCTACCCATGAGAATAGAAAAATAACTAAAATAATAATAATTGGAAGAGAATGAATGGAGTTACCGTCAGCCAGCTAAGGTCTTGATCATTAGTTTCCTTTTATATTGAGGGATTGATTGTTACTTTCCTACCCAGGCAAACATATAACTAATAATATATATGCTGTGAAAGAAAAATAAGATATAGAGTAGCCTTAGAAATACTTCTCTTTTCCTACTTAAGCGATGGTGTACGAGCATGAATTAAATCTAATTTTGAGGGGTTGCATACGAGATTGTATTCAATAATTCATATGATAGCAAAAAAAATGCTTCCATCCTGATCTTTCACACCCAATAATTATTTGTCTTATCCTTTATAACATATTGTATATCTGTTTCCCACATTAATATCTATTTCCCTAGCACTACATGACCATCAGGTAATGTAGGTGCTGAACATTACGACTGATAAGCTTCTTGTCAGCAAAAACGCTTTAAAAGTCAATGCTGAAAAGATAGTACATCTACTTGAAGCAGCAAGAATGCAGCACACAATTACATACATATATCATTTATAAATGTAATCTTCGTTCCTACTTAACAATGAAACTGGCAGCGGGGATGCATAATATAAACCCAGATGCAATAATTGATGTCTATACTTTACTGGGTGACGGGAACATGTAGGCTGCATCATACGAATCCATAAGCAATTGGAATTCTACAAGGAGGCAAACAAATCGCTATGTGAGAATGACTCTTTCCTCGATAATGGCTGTTTTTATGTTTCGAACAAAACAACGGCAAAGCTTATGAGACCTTGTTTGGTCTGATCCTATGAGAGAATGTAAGCCCTGCCCAAATTGAACAACACTACAGAGGACTAAAAAACAGAGTGCAAATTCAGGAGGACTAAACCATTACATACCCAGTGGTCATTCACATCGACTACCTTAGTCCTGCGTCGTTCTCCAACAGCACATCGTCCATGGCCATGGCCTCACACAACATCGTCCAGCGCAGCAGCGATGCCTGCTGCACACATTCTTCCAGTTTACGCTCCCCACATGCCGCAAAAGACCAACGAAACACATCCGTGCATGAATCATTTAACAAGGTGGCCCAAATCAGTGCCAATTCAAGGCCAGCAGTAGCAAAAATCATGTACATAATGAGAATTTCAAAAGGAAAGATCATGCATA